>NC_041392.1:665500242-665536006 GCF_002162155.2 Triticum dicoccoides | reverse complement strand
GGGAATCCTACTCCCAGAGGGAGTAGGACTCTCCTGGCGCGCCACCCCTGGCCGGCCAGCCTCCCCCCTCTAGTCCTTTATATACTGAGGCAGAGGCACCCTAGAAAGACACAAGTTGATCCACGTGATCTATTCCTTAGCCGTGTGCGGTGCCCCCAGCCACCATATTCCTCGATAATACTGTAGCGGAGTTTAGGCGAAGCCCTCCTTCTGTAATGCATCAAGATCATCACCACGCCGTCGTGCTGACAGAACTCTTCCCCGACACTTTGCTGGATCGGAGTCCGGGGATCGTCATCGAGCTGAACGTGTGCTCGAACTCGGAGGTGTCGTAGTTTCGGTGCTTGATCGGTCGGATCGAGAAGACGTACGACTACTTCCTCTACGTTGCGTCAACGCTTCCGCAGTCGGTCTGCGTGGGTACGTAGACAACACTCTCCCATCTCGTTGCTATGCATCACATGATCTTGCGTGAGCGTAGGAATTTTTTTGAAATTACTACGAAACCCAACAGTACGACCCCAACAACTATTATTATGGATATCAGCCAGACCAGCCGTGGCCATAGACCAACTTAGGCCAAAAGCCTAAGCTTGGGGGAGTACGTATTTCTCACTGAAATTACATTTATGTTCGCACACACTCATTGCTAGATGTCGGCGTTCATACTTTTTCATTGTATCATCCATGCTAGTTTATTTTCTTTTATGCTTTCTTCTTGTGTGTTTAATAAACCTTAAGAAAAAACCAAAAAATTTAGTTGTAGATTTTAATTAATTTACTTTCCATGCTTGTAGTAGTAATTAAAAAGAAAACCCAAAAATATTTCCTGTTCTTCTTTTGCTTGTTGGGAGCATTCCCGCGTAAATAGTTTTATTTCTTTTCTTTTCTTTGGGGGTCAGTAGGAGAAGACCATGATTAAATTGTTGAAGTGGCTCTTATATGCTTTATTGTTGATCTGACCAAGAGCCCATATTGCTTTGTCTTCTCTTGTTTATTGAATGCTCGCAGATTCCAGCTTAGTCCAATGCACGTGCACTCTTATTATTATTCACACCGTTCGGTCGTGCAAGTGAAAGGCAATTATGATGATATATGATGGACTGACTGAGATGAAAAAAGCTGGTATGAACTCGACCTCTTTTGTTTTTGTAAATATGATGAGTTCATCATTCTTGATTCAGCTTGTTATGAATAAACATGTTTGCAATGACAATTAGAGATCATAGTTGCTTGTGCCATGCTTGATTAGCTATGAGTTATAATGGTTTACCTTGCGTGCCAACATGCTATTAAAATGGTTATGATGTGGTATGATAGGGTGGTATCCTCCTCTGAATGATTTAAGTGACTTGACTTGGCACATGTTCACGCATGTAGTTGAAACAAATCAACATAGCCTTCATGATATTTATGTTAATGGTGGATTATATCCTACTCATGCTTGCATCCAATGTTTATTAATTTTAATGCATGTACATGGTTGTTGTCGCTCTCTAGTTGGTCGCTTCCCAGTCTTTTGCTAGCCTTCACCTGTACTAAGCGGGAATACTGCTTGTGCATCCAAGTTCCTTAAACCCCAAAGTTATTCCACATGAGTCCACTATACCTTCCTATATGCGGTATCTACGTGATGTTCCAAGTAAATTTGTATGTGCCAAACTCTAAACCTTCAAATAATCATCATGTTTTGTATGCTCAAATAGCTCATGTATCAACTAGGGCTGCCTGTATCTTCCATGCTAGGCGGGTTATTCTCAAGAGGAGTGGACTCCGCTCCTCACTCACGAGAAAATGGATGGTCACCGGGATGCCCAGTCCCCTGCTTTATGCAAACTAAATCAAAAATAATTGCAAAACAAAACTCCCCCGGGACCTGATGTATGTTGGAGGCACTCGTTGTTTTGAGCAAGCCATGGATTGATGTTTGTTGGTGGAGGGGGAGTATAACTTTACCATTCTGTTTGGGAGCCGCCTATAATGTGTGTAGCATGGAAGGTATAGCCATCTCTTGGTTGTTATGTTGACAATGAAAGTATACCGCTCAAAATATTATTCACCTCTATTTCAAAACCGAGCTCTGGCACCTCTACAAATCCCTGCTTCCCTCTGCGAAGGGCCTATCTATTTACTTTTATGCTGAGTCATCACCCTCTTATTAAAAGCACTAGCTGGAGAGCGCAGTTGTCATTTGCATTCATCACTGTTAATTTATATTGGGTGTGACTATGATTGGATCTCTTTTACCATGAATTACAATGTCTAGTCAGTCCTTGATCTTTAAAGGTGCTATGCATTTATGTTTTGCGGTCTCAGAAAGGGCCAGCGAGATACCATCTTGTTATATCATATTATGATTATTTTGAGAAAGTGTTGTCATCCGAGATTTATTATTATGGCTTGCTAGTTGATTATGCTATTGATATGGGTAATCATGAGACCTGAGAATTATTGCAAATGTGGTTAGTTATGATCTTTGCTAAAAACTTGAATGCTAGCTTGACATATTTATAACAACAAGAGCAAACAGAGTTTGTAAAAGTTTTTCTTTATTTCTTTTAGTTTGTCAACTGAATTGCTTGAGGACAAGCAAGGGTTTAAGCTTGGGGGAGTTGATACGTCTCCGTCGTATCTACTTTTCCAAACACTTTTGCCCTTGTTTTGGACTCTAACTTGTATGATTTGAATGGAACTAACCCGGACTGACGCTGTTTTCAGCAGAATTGCCATGATGTTGTTTTATGTGCAGAAAACAAAAGTTCTCGGAATGACCTGAAACTCCATGGAATATCTTACAATAAATAATAAAAAATCCTCGCCAAAGATGAAGACCAGGGGGCTCACACCCTTGCCATGAGGGTGGGGGGCGCCCCCCTTAGGGCGCACCCCCCTACCTCGTGGGCCCCCTGGAGACCTCCCGACTCCAACTCCAACTCTATATAACTGCTTTCGGGGAGAGAAAAATAGGAGAGAAGAAATCATCGTGTTTTACGATACGGAGCCGCCGCCAAGCCCTAAAACCTCTCGGGAGGGCTGATCTGGAGTCCGTTCGGGGCTCCGGAGAGGGGGATTCGTCGCCGTCGTCATCATCAACCATCCTCCATCACCAATTTCATGATGCTCACCGCCGTGCGTGAGTAATTCCATCGTAGGCTTGCTGGACGGTGATGGGTTGGATGAGATTTATCATGTAATCGAGTTATTTTTGTTAGGGTTTGATCCCTAGTATCCACTATGTTCTGAGATTGATGTTGCCATGACTTTGCTATGCTTAATGCTTGTCACTAGGGCCCGAGTGCCATGATTTCAGATCTGAACCTATTATGTTTTCATCAATATATGAGAGTTCTTGATCCTATCTTGCAAGTCTATAGTCACATATTATGTGTTATGATCCGTTAACCCCGAAGTGACAATAATCGGGATACTTACCAGTGATGATCGTAGTTTGAGGAGTTCATGTATTCACTATGTGCTAATGCTTTGTTCCGGTTCTCTATTAAAAGGAGGCCTTAATATCCCTTAGTTTCCATTAGGACCCCGCTGCCACGGGAGGGTAGGACAAAAGATGTCATGCAAGTTCTTTTCCATAAGCACGTATGACTATATTCGGAATACATGCCTACATTACATTGACGAATTGGAGCTAGTTCTATGTCACCCTATGTTATGACTGTTACATGATGAACCACATCCGGCATAATTATCCATCATTGATCCAATGCCTACGAGCTTTCCATATACTGGTTTACGCTTATTTACTTTCCCGTTGCTATTATTACAATCACTACAAAATACCAAAAACATTACTTTGCTTTCGTTACTCTTTTGTTACCGTTACCATCACTATCATATTACTTTGCTACTAAACACTTTGCTACAGATACTAAGTTTCCATGTGTGGTTGAATTGACAACTCAGCTGCTAATACTTGAGAATATTCTTTGGCTCCCCTTGTGTCGAATCAATAAATTTGGGTTGAATACTCTACCCTCGAAAGCTGTTGCGATCCCCTATACTTGTGGGTTATCAGGGTGGTACGGTAATCCTGTTCTGGTAGTCATGTTACTTGACCATGACAAACCTACGAACTATGAGGAAGTGATTATGAGCCAAGATTCCGCGAAATGGCTTGAGGCCATGAAATCTGAGATGGGATCCATGTATGAGAACAAAGTGTGGACTTTGGTTGACTTGCCCAATGATCGGCAAGCCATAGAGAATAAATGGATCTTCAAGAAGAAGACTGACGCTGACGATAATGTTACTGTCTACAAAGCTCTACTTGTTGTGAAAGGTTTTCACCAAGTTCAAGGAGTTGACTACGATGAGACCTTCTCACCCGTAGCGATGCTTAAGTCCGTCCGAATCATGTTAGCAATTGCCATATTGTATGATTATGAAATTTGGCAAATGGATTTCTTAAAGAAGAGTTGTATATGATGCAACTGGAAGGTTTTGTCGATCCAAAAGGTGCTAACAAAGTGTGCAAGCTCCAACAATCCATTTATGGACTAGTGCAAGCATCTCAGAGTTGGAATATACACTTTGATAGTGTGATCAAAGCATATGGTTTTATACAGACTTTGGAGAAGCCTGTATTTACAAGAAAGTGAGTGGGAGCTCTATAGAATTTATGATATTATATGTGGATGACATATTGTTGATCAGAAATGATACTGAATTTCTAAATAGCATAAAAGGATACTTGAATAAGAAATTTTCAATGAAAGACCTCGGTGAAGCTTCTTATATATTGGGCATCAAGATCTATAGATATAGATCAAGACGCTTAATTGGACTTTCACAAAGCACATACCTTGATAAAGTTTTGAAGAAGTTCAAAATGGATCAAGCAAAGAATGGGTTCTTGCCTATGTTACAAGGTGTGAAGTTGAGTCAGACTCAATGCCCGACCACTGCAAAAGATAGAGAGAAAATGAAAGTCATTCCCTATGCCTGAGCCATAGGTTCTATCATGTATGCAATGATGTGTACCTTGCTATTAGTTTAGTAGGGAGATACCAAAGTAATCCATGAGTGGATCACTGGACAATGGTCAAGAACATCCTGAAATACCTGAAAAAGGACTAAGGATATGTTTCTCGTTTATGGAGGTGAGAAACAGCTCGTCGTAAATGGTTACGTCGATGCAAGCTTTGACACTGATCCGGATGACTCTAACTCACAAACCGGATATGTATTTTTATTGAATGGTGGAGCTGTCAGTTGGTGCAGTTCTAAGCAGACCGTCGTGGCGGGATCTACGTGTGAAGCGGAATACATAGCTGCTTCGGAAGCAGCAAATGAAGGAGTTCATATCCGATCTACGTCTAATACCTAGTGCATCGGGTCCAATGAAAATCTTTTGTGACAATACTGGTGCAATTGCCTTCGCAAAGGAATCCATATTTCACAAGAGAACCAAGCACATCAAGAGATGCTTCAATTCCATCCGCAATCAAGTCAAGGAGGGAGACATAGAGATTTGCAAGATACATACGGATCTGAATGTTGCAGACCCGTTGACTAAGCCTCTCTCACGAGCAAAACATGATCAACACAAAGACTCCATGGGTGTTAGAATCATTATTGTGTAATCTAGATTATTGACTCTAGTGCAAGTGGGAGACTGAAGGAAATATGCCCTAGAGGCAATAATAAAGTTGTTGTTTATATTTCCTTATATCATGATAAATGTTTATTATTCATGCTAGAATTGTATTAATCGGAAACTTAGTACATGTGTGAATACATAGACAAACAGAGTGTCCCTAGTATGCCTCTACTATACTAGCTCGTTAATCAAAGAAGGTTAAGTTTCCTAGCCATGGACATGCGTTGTCATTTGACGAACGAGATCACATCATTAGAGAATGATGTGATGGACTAGACCCATCCGTTAGCTTAGCACTATGATCGTTTAGTTTATTGCTATTGCTTTCTTCATGACTTATACATGTTCCTATGACTACGAGATTATGCAACTCCCGAATACCGGAGGAACACTTAGTGTGCTATCAAACTTCACAATGTAACTGGGTGATTATAAAGATGCTTTATAGGTGTCTCCGATGGTGTTTGTTGAGTTGGCATAGATCGAGATTAGGATTTGTCACTTTGATTGTCGGAGAGGTATCTCTAGGCCCTCTCGGTAATGCACATCACTATAAGCCTTGCAAGCAATGTAACTAATGAGTTAGTTGCGGGATGATGCATTACGGAACGAGTAAAGAGACTTGCCGCTGACGAGATTGAACTAGGTATGATGATACCGACGATCGAATCTCGGGCAAGTAAATTACCAATGACAAAGGGAACAACGTATGTTGTTATGCGGTTTGACCGATAAAGATCTTCGTAGAATATGTAGGAGCCAATATGAGCATCCAGGTTTTGCTATTGGTTATTCACCGGAGATGTGTCTCGATCATGTCTACATAGTTCTCGAACCCATAGGGTCCGCACGCTTAACGTTCGATGACGATTTGTATTGTGAGTTATGTGATTTGATATACCGAAGGGTGTTCGGGTTCCCGGATGAGTTTACGGACATGATGAGGAGTCTCGAAAAGGTCAAGACATAAAGATTGATATATTGGACCATGTTATCCGGCACACCAGAAGTGTTCCGGATGGTTTTGGGTAAAACCGGAGTGCCAGCGGGGTTATCGGAACCCCCGGTCGAACTAATGGGCCACCATGGGCCTTAGTGGAGAGAGAGGAGGGGAGCCAGGGCAGCCCCCCCCTTGCATTCCGAATTGGACAGGGGAAGGGGGTGGCACCGCCCTTTCCTTCTCCCTCTCTTCCTCTCCTTCCTTCCCCCTCTCTCCCTCTTGGTGGAATCCTACTAGGACTTGGAGTCCTAGTAGGACTCCCCTCCTTGGGCGCGCCCCCTAGGGCCGGCCTGCCTCCTCCTCCCCTCCTTTATATATGAGGGAGGGGGGCACCCCATAGACACACAAGTTGATCTTTAGCCATGTGCGGTGCCCCCTCCACAGTTTTACACCTCGGTCATATTGTCATAGTGCTTAGGTGAAGCCATGTGTCGGTAAATTGATCATCACCGTCACCACGCCGTCGTGCTGACAAAACTCTCCCTCGGCCTCAACTGGATCAAGAGTTCGAGGTACGTCACCGAGCTGAACGTGTGCAGATCGCGGAGGTGCCATGCATTCGATACTTGATCGGTTGGATCGCGAAGACGTTCGACTACATCAACCGCGTCACTAAACGCTACCGCTTTTGGTCTACAAGGTTACGTGGACACACTCTCCCCGCTCATTGCTATGCTTCTCCTAGATAGATCTTGCATGATCGTAGGATTTTTTTGAAATACTACGTTCGCCAACATCTTCATCCTACGCCTCCCACGGATTGATAAACCTTAGGTCACCCACTTGAGGGAAAATTGCTACTGTCCTACAAACCTCTACGCTTGGAGGCCCAACACGAGTCTACAAGAATAAAGTTGCGTAGTAGAAATCACTCCATCTCACGTGATGATCGGACATGGTTTAGTTGATATGGATCACGTGATCATTTAGATGACTAGAGGGATGTCTATCTAAGTGGGAGTTCTTTAGTAATATGATTAATTGAACTTTAATTTATCATGAACTTAGTCCTGATAGTATTTGCAAATTATGTTGTAGATCAATAGCTCATGTCATAGCTCTTCGTTTATTTTTGATATGTTCCTAGAGAAAAATAAGTTGAAAGATGATAGTTGCAATGATGTGGACTGGATCCATGATCTGAGGATTATCCTCATTGCTGCATAGAAGAATTATGTCCTTGATGCACCGCTAGGTGACGGACCTTTTGCAGGAGCAGATGCAGGTGTTATGAATGTTTGGCAAGCTTGGTATGATGACTACTTGATAGTTTAGTGCGCCATGCTTTACGGCTTAGAACCGGGACTTCAAAAACGTTTTGAACACCACAGAGCATATAAGATGTTCCAAGAGCTGAAATTGGTATTTTAGACTCATGCCCAAGTCGAGAGGTATGAGACCTCTTACAAGTACTTTGCCTACAAGATGGAGGAGAATAGCTCAACCAGTGAGCATGTGCTCAGAATGTCCGAGTACTATAATCGCTTGAAACAAGTGGGAGTTAATATTCCAGATAAGATAGTGATTGACAGAGTTCTCTAGTCACTATCACCAAGTTACTGGAACTTTGTGATGAACTATAATATGCAAGGGATGGAAAAGACAATTCCTGAGCTCTTCGCAATGCTAAAGGTTGCGGAGGTAGAAATCAAAAAGGAGCATCAAGTGTTGATGGTTAACAAGACCACTAGTTTCAAGAAAAAGGGCAATGGGAAGAAGGGGAACTTCAAGAACAATAGCAAGCAAGTTGCTACTCCCGGGAAGAAGCCCAAGTCTGGACCTAAGCCTGAAACTGAGTGCCTCTACTGCAAAGGGACTGGTCACTGGAAGCGAAACTGCCCCAAGTATTTGGAGGATAAGAAGGATGGCAAAGTGAAAGGTATATTTGATATACATGTTATTGATGTGTACTTTACTAGTGTTCATAGTAACCCCAGGGTATTTGAAACCGATTCAGTTGCTATGATTAGTAACTCAAAACAGGAGTTACAAAGTGAACAGAGACTAGTTGAGGGTGAAGCAATGATGAGTGTTGGAAATGATTCCAAGGTTGATAAAATCACCATCGCATACTCCCTCTACCTTCTAGATTAGTGTTGAACCTAAATAAATGTTATTTGGTGTTTGCGTTGAGAATGAATATGATTGGATCATGTTTATTGTAATACGGTTATTCATTTAAGTCAGAGAATAATTATTGTTCTGTTTACATGAATAAAACCTTCAATGGTCATACACCCAATGTGAATCGTTTGTTGAATCTCGATCGTGGTTATACACATATTCATAATATTGATGCCAAAAGATGCAAAAAGTTGATAATGATAGTGCAACATATTTGTGGCACTACCATTTAGGTCATATTGGTGTAAAGCACATGAATATACTCCATGCGGATAGACTTTTGGAATCACTTGATTATGAATCATTTGATGCTTGCGAACCATGCCTCATGGGTAGGATGACTAAGACTCCGTTCTCCGGAACAATGGAGCGAGCCATTGACTTATTGGAAATAATACATAGCGATGTATGCAGTGCGATGAGTGTTGAGGCTCGTGGCGGGTATCATTATTTTCTAACCTTCACAGTTGATTTGAACAGATATAGGTATATCTACTTAATGAAACACAAGTCTGAATCATTTTGAAAAGTTCAAAGAATTTCAGAGTGAAGTGGAGAATCATCGTGACAAGAAAATAAAGTTTCTGCGATTTGATCGCAGAGGCAAATATTTGAGTTATGAGTTTTCGCCTTCATTTAAAACAATGTGGAATAGTTTCACAACTAACGCCACCTGGAACACCACAGCGTAATGGTGTGTCCGAACATCGTAACCGTACTTTATTAGATATGGTGCGATCTATGATGTCTCTTACCGATTTACCACTATCATTTTGGGGGTTATGCATTAGAGACAACTGCATTCATGTTAAATAGGGCACCATCTAAATCCGTTGAGATGACACTGTGTGAACTATGTTTTGGCAAGAAACCAAAGCTATCGTTTTTTAAAGTTTGGGGTTGCGATGCTTATGTGAAAAAATTTCAAAACTGATAAGCTCGAACCCAAATCGGAAAAAGTGTGTCTTCATAGGATACCCAAAAGAAACTGATGGGAACACCTTCTATCACAGATCCGAAGGCAAGATATTTGTTGCTAAGAATGGATCCTTTCTAGAGAAGGAGTTTCTCTCGAAAGAAGTGAGTGGGAGGAAAGTAGAACTTGATGAGGTAATTGTACCTTATCCCGAATTGGAAAGTAGTTCATCACAAAAACCAGTTCCAGTGATTCCTATACCAATTAGTGAGGAAGCTAATCATGATGATCATGAAACTTCAGATCAAGTTACTACCGAACCTCGTAGGTCAACCAGAGTACGGTCCGCACCAGAGGGGTACGGTAATCCTGTTTTGGAAGTCATGGTACTTGAGCATGACAAAGCTACGAACTATGACGAAGCGATGATGAGCCCAGATTCCACGAAATGGCTTGAGGCCATGAAATCTGAGATGGGATCCATGTATGAGAACAAATTATGGACTTTGATTGACTTGCCCGATGATCAGCGAGCCATTGAGAATAAATGGATCTTCAAGAGGAAGACGGACGCTGATAGTAGTGTTACTATCTGCAAAGTTTGAATTGTCGCAAATGGTTTACGACAAGTTCAAGGTGTTGACTACGATGAGATTTTCTCACTCGTATCGATACTTAAAGTCTGTCTGAATCATGTTAGCAATTGTTGCATTTTCTCAAATGGATGTCAAAAATTGCATTCCTTAATGGATTTCTTAAAGAAGAGTTGTATATGATGCAACCAGAAGGTTTTGTCGATCCTAAAGGCGCTAACAAAGTGTGCAAACTCCAGCGATCCATCTATGGACTGGTGCAAGCATCTCGGAGTTGGAATATACACTTTGATAAGGTGATCAAAGCATATGGTTTTATACAGACTTATGGTGAAGCCTGTATTTACAAGAAAGTGAGTGGGAGCTCTATAGCATTTCTGATAGTATATGTGGATGATATATTGTTGATTGGAAATGATATAGAATTTCTGGATAGCATAAAAGGATACTTGAATATGGATTTGTCAATGAAAGACCTCGGTGAAGCTACTTTATATCAGGCATCAAGATCTATAGGGATAGATCAAGACGCTTAATAGGACTTTCACAAAGCACATACCTTGACAAGTTTTTGAAGAAGTTCAAAATCGATCAGTCAAAGAAAGGGTTCTTGCCTATGTTGCAAGGTGTGAAGTTGAGTAAGACTCAAAGCCCGACCATGGAAGAAGATAGAGAGAGAATGAATGTCATTCCCTATGCCTCAACCATAGGTTCTATACCAGACCTATTGTATACCTAACCATGAGTTTGGCAAGGGAGTACAATAGTGATCTAGGAGTAGATCACTAGACAGTGGTCAAAATTATCCTTAGAAGACTAAGGAAATATTTCTCAGTTATGGAGGTGATAAAGAGTTCGTCGTAAAGAGTTACGTCGATGCAAGCTTTTACACTGATCCGGATGACTCTGAGTCTCAATCTGGATACATATTGAAAGTGGGATCAATTAGCTAGAGTAGCTCCATGCAGAGCATTGTAGACATAGAAAATTTTCAAAATACATACGGCTCTGAATGTGGTAGACTCATTGACTAAACTTCTCTCACAAGAAAAACATGATCACACCTTAGTACTCTTTGGGTGTTAATCACATAGCGATGTGAACTAGATTATTGACACTAGTAAACCCTTTGGGTGTTAGTCACATGGAGATGTGAACTAATCACATAAAGATGTGAATTGTTGGTGTTAATCACATGACGATGTGAACTAGATTATTGGCTCTAGTGCAAGTGGGAGACTGAAGGAAATATGCCCTAGAGGCAATAATAAAGTTGTTATTTATATTTCCTTACATCATGATAAATGTTTATTATTCATGCTAGAATTGTATTAACTAGAAACTTGATACATGTGTGAATACATAAACAAAACAGAGTGTCCCTAGTATGCCTCTACTTGACTAGCTCGTTAATCAAAGATCGTTATGTTCCCTGACCATAGACATGTGTTGTCATTTGATGAACAGGATCACATCATTAGAGAATGATGTGATGGACAAGACCCATCCGTTAGCTTAGCATAATGATCGTTTAGTTTTATTGCTATTGCTTATACATGTTCCTCTGACTATGAGATTATGCAACTCCCGAATACCAGAGGAACACTTTGTGTGCTATCAAACATCACAACGTAACTGGGTGATTATAAAGATGCTCTAAAGGTGTCTCCGAAGGTGTTTATTGAGTTGGCATAGATCGAGATTAGGATTTGTCACTCCGTGTATCGGAGAGGTATCTCTGGGCCCTCTCGGTAATGCACTTCACTATAAGCCTTGCAAGCAATGTAACTAATGAGTTAGGCTCAGGATGATGCATTACGGAATGAGTAAAGAGACTTGCTGGTAACGAGATTGAACTAGGTATGATGAAATGGACGATCGAATCTCGGGCAAGTAACATAACGATGACAAAGGGAATAATGTATGTTGTTATGCGGTTTGACCGATAAAGATCTTCGTAGAATATGTAGGAACCAATATGAGCATCCAGGTTCCGCTATTGGTTATTGACCGGAGATATGTCTCGGTCATGTCTACATAGTTCTCGAACCCGTAGGGTCCGCATGCTTAACGTTCGATGACGATTTGTATTATGAGTTATGTGTTTTGGTGACCGAAGTTTCTTCGGAGTCCCGAATGAGATCACGGACATGACGAGGAGTCTCGGAATGGTCGAGAGGTAAAGATTCATATATTGGAAGGTTGTATTCGGACATCGGAATGGTTCCGAGTGATTCGGGGATTTTTCCGGAGTACCGAGGGGTTACGGGAACCCCTCGGGGGAATATTGGGCCTACATGGGCCATAGGGGAGAGCGGAGGCAGCCCACAAGGGGCAGCCACGCCCCCTCCCTATAGGGAGTCCGAGTTGGACTAAGGAGGGGGGCGCCCCCCCCCTTTCCTTCTCTCGTTCCTCTCCCTTCCCTCTTCCCCCCCCTCCGGGAAAGGAAAGGGAGTCCAACTAGGATTGGGAGTCCTAGTTGGACTCCCCCCTTTAGCGCGCCCCCTAGGCCGGCCGCCTCCTCCCCTCATCCTTTATATACGGGGGCAGGGGGCACCCCAAAGACAAATCAATTGTTCCTCAGCCGTGTGCGGTGCCCCCTCCACAGCTTACCACCTCGGTCATATTGTCGTAATGCTTAGGCGAAGCCCTGCGCGGATCACATCACCAACACTGTCGCCACGCCGTCGTGCTGATGGAACTCTCCCTCAACCGTCCACTGGATCAAGAGCTCGAGGGACGTCATCATGCTGAACGTGTGCTGAATACGGAGGTGCTCGTATCTATAATTTTTGATTGTTCCAGGCCAATATTATTCAACTTTCATATACTTTTTGGCAACTTTTTATATTATTTTTGGGACTAACATATTGATCCAGTGCCCAGTGCCAGTTCCTGTCTGTTGCATGTTTTTGGTTTCGCAGAATATCCATATCAAATGGAGTCCAAACGGGATAAAAACGGATGGATCTTATTTTTGGAAAATATGGAAAATTCGGAAGGAAAATCAACGCGAACCAGTGCCCGAGGTGGTCACGAGGCAGGCCCCCCCTAGGGCGCGCCCCCTACCCTCGTGAGCCCACCGTAAGGAGGTTGACGCTCTTCTTTTGCCGCAAGAAAGCTAATATTCGGAAAAAAATCACGGCGAAGATTTCAGGCCAATCGGAGTTACGAATCTCCATATATATACGAAACGGTGAAACAGAACGCAGAACCAGAGAGAAACAGAGAGATAGATCCAATTTTGGAGGGGTTCTTGCTCCTCCCATGCCATGGAGGCCAAGGACCATAGGGGAAACCCTTCTCCCATCTCGGGAGGAGGTCAAGGAAGAAGAGTAAGAAGGGGCCCCCTCTCCCCCTCTCCTCCAGTGGCGCCAGAACGCCGCCGTGGCCATCATCATCATCACCGCGATCTTCACCAACACCTCCGCCATCTTCACCAACATCTCCATCACCTTCCCCCCTCTATCTACAGCGGTCCACTCTCCCGCAACCCGTTGTACCCTCTACTTGAACATGGTGCTTTATGCTTCATATTATTATCCAATGATGTGTTGCCATCCTATGATGTCTGAGTAGATTTTTGTTGTCCTATCGGTTGTTGATGAATTGCTATGATTGATTTAATTTGCTTGTGGTTATGTTGCTGTCCTTTAGTGCCCATCATATGAGCGCGCGCGTGGATCACACCATAGGGTTAGTTGTATGTTGATAGGACTATGTATTGGAGGGCAAGAGTGACAGAAGCTTCAACCTAGCATAGAAATTGATGCATACGGAATTGAAGAGGGACCAATATATCTTAATGCTATGGTTGGGTTTTACCTTAATGAACATTAGTAGTTGCGGATGCTTGCTAATAGTTCCAGTCATAAGTGCATAGAATTCCAAGTAAGGGATGACATGCTAGCAGTGGCCTCTCCTACATAATACTTGCTATCGGTCTAGTAAAGTAGTCAATTGCTTAGGGACAATTTCGCAACTCCTACCACCACTTTTCCACACTCGCTATATTTACTTTATCGTTTCTTTATCTAAACAGCCCCTATTTTTTATTTACGTACTCTTTATTATCTTGCAAACCTATCCAACAACACCTACAAAGTACTTCTAGTTTCATACTTGTTCTAGGTAAAGCGAACGTCAAGCGTGCGTAGAGTTGTATCGGTGGTCGATAGAACTTGAGGGAATATTTGTTCTACCTTTAGCTCCTCGTTGGGTTCGACACTCTTACTTATCGAAAACTGTTGCGATCCCCTATACTTGCGGGTTATCAGACGTTCGGTACGAGGGTACGTGGACACACTCTCCCGTCTCGTTGTTATGCTTCTCCTAGATAGGTCTTGTGTGATCTTAGGAATTTTTTTTGAAATTGCATGCTATGTTCCCCAACACTACTAACTCAAAGTCTCCAAAGCGTAAACTGGATCAGATGTGAAAGAAGCCATCCAAAGGATTTGTTAAAATAAATGTTGATGCTTCATTCGTCGCTGAAACATTGTCAGGAGCTTCTGGCGCAGTGGCCCGAGATGAGAATGGCAATTTTGTTGCGTCTGCCTCATGGCTCAAGCCTCACGTTCCTAATGTAGACTCAGCGAAAATGACTGTGATCAGAAATGGATTCTATTTGGCGGCGAGCATTGGCTGTAGCAAGCTGATAATTGAATCAGCTCTTTTTCCATTGATGCTATGAAAGGTGAGAATGATTATGCAGGACCTTCCGTTCAAGTGATGATGAAAAGTAAACAGATGATGAAGGAATTTGGCCAAGTTGATTTCTTACATTGTTTTAGAGAGGCCAATGAGGTGGCGAATACTATAGTAAAATATGCTTTTAGCTCTAGTACCTCTTGTGTTTGGGATGCTATCCCTGATTTTTTTTCATCTTCCCTTGTAAACGATCTTTTCATTATATGATGAATAAAGTCTTTTGATATAAAAAAAATGTGTAGTAGATGACCTCTAAATCTTGGAGCACGCGTCAAGTCTTGGGAGGATTCCTTCTACGCACGATGGGCTGCCTTGGTGTGGCCTGCACGTAAACCAACATGGGGATGCGTAGCCCCGCACCTGGCCGGACGACGACGTGGTGAGTGACCCCAAATCCGGGACACCATCCGAAGGTTCTACACATATCTTTTTTTTCTATGTTTTTTTTGTCGTTTTCCTTTCGGTGTTTTTTTCCTTTTCCTTTTCTTTATCTTCTTTTCCTTTTTCAAATACATGTTGACATTTTTAAGACACCTTGTACATTTTTCATATACACGCCGAACATTTTTCAAATACATGACGAACTTTTTTTAATTACATGTTTGAACATTTTTTTCATCTCATGTTAAACATTTTTAAATACACATTGAAGTTTTTAGATGGTAGCATTTTTCTAAACATCACGAACATATTTTTGAAATGCCTGAACATTTTTCTAAATGTTATGATTATTTTCTTGAATAGTATGGAACACTTTTGTAAAATTAGACAAACATTTTTATTACATTGTATACATATTTTTTTAATATCAATTTTTTAAACAGATGAACATTTTAAAAGGTCCTGAATAATATTTTGAAAGCTGCAAACATTTTATAAAAATGTGGAAACAAAGAATTTACACTGCACTAACATTTTTCAAATGCTTGATGAACGCTTTAAAAATTGTTAAGTAAATTATTTTTGGAATGTATGTATTTATAATATTTTCAAAATATACAAGCAATAACAACAATTACTTTCGGTCCCATAAAAGTTGAGTAGGCTATTATAAACATATATAAAAAATAGAAAATGAACGAATAGAGAAGCAAATAAGAAAGAAATTAACGAATAGCGACGCGCGGCACCCGGGGAGGCAAGGCCTCACGCCTAAGCGGTCAATGAATGGGCTGACCCAGTAACAAATGGACACCTTCGATTTTCTGTTCGATTTTTCGTTTTTGATCGGTTTTATGTGTTTTTAACCGAGTTTGGTCGTTTTTCCTTGGTTTTCTGATTATGTGGCGTACAGTTGTCTGCGGTTTTCCTGTGTTTTTGGCGTTTCTTCATCGGCTTCTTTACTTTTTAGCATATATGTCTACTTTTTTCAAAACACTACGTATATTTTTATATACACTTGGTACATATTTTTCTACATATTGAACATTTTTTAAATACATGTTATGAACATTGTTTTGATACATTTTGAACCAGACATTTCTTTACCGTTGTCTTGGTTTTTCGATACATTTGTTCAAAATAAACATTGAACATTTTTTAGTTGGCCCTAATTTTTTTTTGTTAAGCCACGTAACATTTCCTTGACAATGTAAAAACATTCATGAAAGATGCCACAAACATTTTTTTGAAGAGAGAATCTTTTTTTTGAGAGTACGCAATCGCGTACTTTAGCTTTATAGAAGGCAGAAATATGTACAAGATGAAGAGAGAATCTTTCTTTAAGACGCCACGTACTATTTTGGATGGTACGAAAGATTTTTATATTTTATAAAAAACTTCTAAAAATTTCACGTACATAGTTTTGAAATACATGGTTTTTCTAAATGACACATAGATTTTTTGAATGGTATGAAATATATTTTGGATTTCATGGACAATTTTACATTGTATACGCATTTATGAAAATTTGCGTACAATTTTCTAAACACAAGAACATTTTTTAATTGCCATGGACATTTTTTGTGAGTACTATCAACATATTTCAAAGTTGCGCAAACATTTTTTTAACAATGCATTAACGTTTTTGGAATGTGTGATGAAGATTTGTAAAAAATTAGACAAAATTTGTTTCCATTTTAGAAATTAAAATAAAAGCAATAAAACAAACAAGAAAAAAATTGTGTGCTAGGGATCCTGGTCTTCTTCCGCGTGTTGGACCAGCCCATTTATGAGGTACTACAGGTGATGTTGCGCTATGTGTCGCAACAACCAATACATAGCCGCGTCCGTCTCACTGCAGGCGAGAAAAAGCGTTGCCCCTTCAGCTCTGGCGCCTGATGCTATGCGATTCAGGCCGATGTTTGGGGCCACTAGGGTTGGGCCCAAAATGGTAAGAAGGTACGTCTGCGGTAAGTTCGGCGCCACTCGGTTTGGGCCCTAGATAGTACGACTTTGTGCATAGTTCTTCAATTGCCATACCGTGGCAACTATCCAAAGAGAGAAGTCCAAAATAAACCTTAAACTCGTAGAGCGAGTCGGAATCTAGCCCTACTTTCCAATCTGAGAATTTGGCAGCCTACACTTTTTTGATCCCTGTCAATTTTCATCCTTGATCTGTTTGTCGCACAGGGAAAAGGGTGATCTCGGTTCGAATTACTCTCACCCCATATGTCATCTTCGTCTTCCTCACTCTATCTTCTCTGTCTCGTTGACGCCACCTTCCACTTGCTTGACCACCACATGCTTGCCTCCTCACCAGGCGTCGTTCCCTGCCAAAGACTTCGCGGGAGGCGACTACAAGGGGTGAGAATTCATAAGCGCTCAGGATGCCGCTGGACCACACCATGTCCCCAAGGTGCTCAACATATTGCCGCGACGAAGGGTTCCAACGGGTTGACAGTGGCAGTCCCCGCTCTGTTGAGCATGACCCAGCTGGGTTTAGATACATTCCATCCCGGGCGGGCTGGTGACCTTTGTAGCGGACACCAACTCGACGACGCTGACGTTGTTCAGCTCGCGATGGTACCTATTGTCGGTGTCAAAACCGGCAGATCTCGGGTAGGGGGTCCCGAACTGTGCGTCTGAGGTTGATGGTAACATGAGACAAGGGACACGAAGTTTTACGCGGGTTCGGGCCCTCTTGATAGAGGTAATACCCTACGTCCTGCTTGATTAATATTGATGAGTATATGGGTTACAAGAGTTGATCTACCACGAGATCGTAATGGCTAAAACCCTAGAAGTCTAGCCTATATGATTATGATTGTCTCTACGGACTAAACCCTCCGGTTTATATAGACACCGGGGGTGCCTAGGGTTACACAAAGTCGGTTACAGAGAAAGGAATCTTCATATCCGAACGCCAAGCTTGCTATCCACACCAAGGAGAGTCCCATCCAGACACGGGTGAGAGAATCTTTAGTCTTGTATCTTCATGGCCCAACAGTCCGGCTCATGTCCAATAGGCCGGACGCCCAAGAACCCCTTAATCCAGGACTCCCTCACCTATTTTTTGCAGGGGAGCTTGCGTTGGTCATCACTAGCATGCTAGGACCTAAAGATGACCATAACCATAGAACGCTTTCATGGCTTATACAACTAGCCATAATGGTGTCCCGCCTGCACACTTGCACAGTCGCCTTTGTTATACACTGAAGGGAATTTGCCGTCAGCCATCTCAAGTTGGAGTAGATCGACATCCCATAGCCCAAATGAGTTTTCACCAAACACTAGTAGAAAACAGGGCTTTGGTCACAGCGCAATATACACATTAGTTCCGGTTGCATTACGAACCGAGACTAATGTGAGCATTAATCCCGGTTCGAACGGCTAAAGGCATTAGTCCCGGTTCAAATGAGCCTTTTAGTCCCGGTTTGAGACACGACTTTAGTCCCGGTTTGAGACACGAACCAGGACTAAAGGATGCGATGCCCTTTTGTCCCGGTTTGTTTGCAAATTTTTAGAATCCTCAAATTCCAAAAGGAAAAAAAAGTATGCTCAAATTTTAGTTTTTTTTTTTGAATTTTGGTTGAATCTGGTCAAACTATGGTCAAACTACTTACTCAAGAAGTATTAGTGTTACTAAATAATTGTTTTAAATTTTTTGAATTTTGGTCAAATTTGGTCAAATTATGGTCAATCTGTGGTCAAACTACTTACTCAAGAAATATTAGTGTTACTAAATAATAATTGGTTTTTAGAATAATAGTTTTAAACTCAAACAGTGAAACGTGTGACTTCATGCTCAAGGTAAACTCATGAGGGTTAATAGGATTGACATCTTACTATTGTCAGGAAAACAACAAGTGCAGACTTGGAAACGAGGGGGAATAGAACCCGAAAGTTAAGCGTGCTTAGGCTGGAGTAGTGAGAGGATGGGTGACCGGCCGGGAAGTTAGATGATTTGGAATGATGAGGGGTGATTAGAGATTAGAGGTTAAATTAAGTAGTGATGATGGATGATTAGAGATTAAATTGTAAAATAATTCAAAAATTAAAAATTAAAAAAATCAAAAATTTCCTATAGTTCCAGTTGGTGTTACCAATCGGGACTAAAGATGGAGCTCCAAACAGCAGCCACGTGGAGGGCTTTTAGTCCCGACAGGCCCTCTAGAATCGGGACAAATAACCTTTTTTCTACTAGTGAAAAAACAAGAAAACCGGGATTGGCCAGGATTAGAAAGGACGGGGTGCAAGTTTCAAGGATTTTAAGGTTAAGGTTCGATTAAGACTAAGAATATGAATTAGTTTATTTCATGCTTTTCTCGTATCCGTATCTCATCTTGACCCAAATTCAAATGTGTGTGTACAGTACGGGTTGAGGCCGATGTTTTACTTGCGGTGGAGCTCCACTTCTGGGGTCTGCGGGCCACCAGCGCCGCCTAGGCTGCCAACTTCCTCAACCTCGTTCCCATGGCCATCTGAAAGCGGAAAATTGACCGGTACCACTAGGTGGCAGCCCATCCCTGGCCGCTCCTTTAAGATTCGTGCATCACTGTGTAGTATAAAATGCTAGTCATTTTGCTTTAGGAATACACAACTATACAACCTGTAAATACGGTACACGAGTCCCACAATGTCAACTTTTGGTCACATGGTAAAATAGTCTTGCACACATGTGATGTCCACACTCTCTCTCTTCTCTCTCCCAAACTAATTCATCCATTTATTTGATCTTTGCTAACTTAAATCCATTCATATATCTTAAACCACAATTTCGATTTTATTTTTTTATATATTTTTGAACTCATGGCGAAGAGACCTTTAAAACAAGGCCAACCTTTAATATATTTCGAACGGGTTTAAAACTAATAATTTCATAATAACATATTTCACTCATTTAAAAAATAACATATTTCACTCATTTGGAAAAAAGATTTTATTAACATATTTACTCATTTGAAAATAACATATTTTGGTCATTTTAAAACCCAATTCACACATTCAAATAAAGATTTCACTCATTTCATTTAACATATTTCACTCATTTCACTTGTTTCAAATAAGATTTCATAATAACATATTTCACTTATTTCAAAAAAAGATATCATAATGACATATTTCACTCATTGCAAGCAATATTTCATAATAACATATTTCACTCATTGCAAACAATATTTCATAATAACATATTTCACTCATTCCAAATAATGAGTTTCACAAGTTGACATTTTAGTTTCATGTTGTTTTCTTTTTTGGGACTTTACATTTGTGCCCCTAACTCCAACACACTACTCGGATTTACCCATACTTTGACCAGACGAAAACAGAACGGGAGGGCATTTCTGTAAGGTCACCTAACGTCGGAGGGGAAAATTTGAGCATGCTTTGAAATTAGGGGTAAATCTGAGTAGTGGGTTCGAGTTACGGTCACAAATGAAAAGTCCCTTTTGTTTTCGCAACCTGAATTTCATTTTTTTATTTGTTTGTTTCACAAAAAACATGTATATTTCAATTGCATATTTTTGAAATAACACATCTCACTCGTTCGAAATAAACTGTTACACATTATCAAATAATCAGTTTCACAAATTGACATGTTAGTTTGGGGTAAATAGGTTTCCAGTGGAATATGTTGTTTTCACATTTTTCTAGTGAAAATATGTTTTCACATTTTCTAGTGAAATATGTCTGTTTCACATATGGAATGTGAAATGTCTAAAATTAAACGTGTTTCAAATGTATCCAGGTTTGATCTTGTTCTAAAGGTCTTGATGCCAGGAATTCAAATAAAAAATTAGAAACGTTTTTTAAGTATAAATTATGAAAATAATAATAATTAAAGTGATGTATTTAAGAGAGAGAGTTTGTGCTTAAGTCAGAAAAAAAAGGTATGTACCATGCATGTGTCTTTTCTATAGAACCTGCATCCATCTAGTGATTTAACTCTGAAATACGTAAAAGATGAAATGTGGAATACTTCTGGGTGGGCCATAGCTACTCCCATAGCTCGCACGTATCTCACAAAATGTGAGCCGTGTGAGATCTGCCGCTTGGCCA
Source organism: Triticum dicoccoides (assembly GCF_002162155.2). Lineage (NCBI taxonomy): Eukaryota > Viridiplantae > Streptophyta > Magnoliopsida > Poales > Poaceae > Triticum > Triticum dicoccoides. Next base: position 665,514,605 of record NC_041392.1, on the reverse strand, counting down.
CCTTCCTCCTCGCCGTCGCGCTGCTGGCGGAGCGCCTCTTCCCCTCCCACTGGCCCGGCAGGATGAAGATCCTCGGCGCAGGGGTGGACGTCGCCGGCACCATGGTGGTCGATCAGCCTGAGCAAAGGCACGCGTCTCCTGCTGCCGTACCTCCACTCCACTTGCACGTCCACGCCGGCGTCCCGCGTCCGCGACGCACGGCGCCCTCGACATGGCCACCGGCACGCCCTGTACCTGTGCGGAAGCTGCGTTAGCTACACGCTCTGGTTCGTCGTGCAGGCCAGGTCGCCAGGTGTTCGTGTTCCCGTCCTGGTACTGGGCAACCGCGCTCACCTGCGTCGCGGGCAGCTTGCAGTCCGCCGTGGCATTCGCCCTGGTACCCGCTGGCAACAGACATGGCTGGGCAGCGGAGTGGAGGCTGGAGTGGGACCTGCGCCAGGTCACGGTGGTCTGCTCTGGGGTGTTCAACACGGGCGCCCAGTTCGTGCTCGTGCCGTCTGCCGTGGGCCGTGTGGCGCCCCGTGTACCCGCCCATGTTCAACTCCCTGTCGTTTGTGGCCACCACCGCCGTCGACGCTGTTGTGCTCGGCACCGATTCTGCCTCGGTGGCGTGCTCGGGGCGGCGCTCGTCGTCGTCGGCTTCTACGCGTTCCTCTGGGGCAGCAAGACCAAGGGGGACAACGGCGAGCAGGAGCTACGGCGAGGAGACGCCGACGACTGCATCGCGCTAGCATCGTCGGTGGAACTTGAGATTGTCATTTAACTACTCAATCAATCGTACTAGACTACTAGTGGAGTAACTTGAGATTGTCATTGCCGAACACTACATGAATACAATTTCATATCTTCTTTCTTCGATGATCTAACAGTAGTGTGCGTAATCTATCTGCTATCATTCTGCACCGGCGAGCTCGAGGTCCACGCCGAACAGCCGGAGGCGCCGCCCGCGCGGTGCCATGTCTTCATCCGACGTCGCCTGCTGCGGAAGCGCCACTGGCACGAGGAGGCTTGTCGTCGGCGCCGAGACGACCCCGGCGCCACGCCTCCGGCAGTCGATGAAGAGGCGCGCGCCGGCGCGGCAGAAGGAGACGGTGTCGCCGGCGGCGAGGCGGCGATCGCGGACGAAGGCGCTCCACCCTTTCGTGATGACGTAGCTCTGGCTGCTGCTCCAGTAGGAGAAGCGGAACGCCCACGCCTTCCCGCCGCCGCGGCCGTCCTCGAACCGCAGCACGGCTCCGGGGCAGGCCGCCCCCGCCGCGCCGCCGGGAACCCGCGGGAGGAGGTGCCGCTCCGCGAAGTGCTTTGGCACCACCAGCCGGTTCAGCTTGCCCACGTCGCTCGGTGTCACCACCTTGTCGAACATGTGCTCCCGCATGATCATCCTCGCCTCGCCGCCGCCATTTCCATTGCCACCATTGCTGCCGCCGCCGTCCCGATCTTGCTCCGCTCCCCGTCTCCCCAGCGCGGCCGTCAACGCCATTGATCTATCTTATTCCTCAGCTCAACTTGTGGATCTATCTGTTGGTTAATCCCAATCAGAAGCACGCCTTCACATGTGTGCGTATATATAGATGGGAATATGGGATCTTTGTGGTTTGCGCGCCAAGTCGTCAACGCCTAGACTTTTCCCATGCACGGCACTCGTCTCGCTCGGTGGTTAATCTCAGCCGTTGATTGCTTGTGATCATGAGGACGTACGGCCTACAAACTCTCTTTGATCCAATAGACATTTCGGTTCGGTTGGCTAGCTGGTGGCATGCATGTCTGACGTGTCACGCGTTATTTCATGCTAATTGCGCACTAGGAAGCAGCCAAGCAGCAAGCAGGTGCATGTGAAACCATGAAGCAATGACAATCACTAGTAGCGATCGATTCAACCTAAAGCTAATCGGCGTCAGCATACAGCATACTTTATATTATATACCTATATAATTACCGTGTACTGTATGTACTAATTGCCGTACAAACGACAATGGACTCGGAAAGTCAACACGTACGCACGGTGGATCACTCAGTAATGCCACATCTACTGGATATCCTTAACCAATCTACGTAAGTTTAGCAAGTTTTGTAGGTTACGTTTGTTTGCTCCGTGTAAATCTTCTTAACGCGGTAATTTGGGAAGATTGTACCTGCAAGAAAAGGTCTTGGTCAAGTTCAGTGGTTTAAACCAGATGGTTACCTTAAACAAATCATGTGATGAGAAGTCATGGATGTGACAGATGTGCTTAGATAGATAGTGGGTACGAGATAATCAGTGCCACTTGCGGGTACAAGCTCAGTGGCACTATACAAGTATATGAATGCCATGATAGGCTCTGGAGACAAGAGAGGATGGATGATGAACGACAAGGTCAACTGCCAATTAACTTTGTCTCACTTGGAACAAGTCGGCATAGACATTATACCTGGAAAATAAAGAGACATGCCAGCTATTTGAGCTATATGTATGTATAGAGACCAGCAAAATTAGATGGAGTATACACAATTTAAAGAGAAATCAACCACATAATTAGTGTTATAATTGATTGGTGTTAATTAGACATGGGATGCAAGCTGGGGAAGAGAACTGGCCAGATGGTCGTACGTACAAGTCTAAGAGTAGGTAGCACTACAACCTTACCATAGGAGTAATTAATATTATTGGGTAGTGCGAAGCCTTAGAGCATCTACAACCGTCACCTCGTAAAAAAAAGAGTATCTACAATCGGACTTAGCAAATCCAGGCCCTAAACTTTCATGGACGAGCCCGGTCAGTGTCTGGGCGAGTCTGCTTTGAGCCCATATTTGTCCCTCTATACACCGTGCTCCTCATTTTCTCTCTTATAAGAGAGAGAAAAGGTTGGTCCAGGGTGAGCCGCGGGGATTGACTGAGCGCGTCCGCGAGCCCACATATCCTCCCTATATTCGGTCTCAGTACGAGCGTTGGTGGACAAGCCGGACATATAGGGATGATATGATGGGTCCAGTCGGGTCACTTTTTTCCTTCTCTTCACAGACCGGGCGCGTCTACGGAAGTTTAAGAAGGATGAGGGACCGGCGATGCTCTTAGTTCCGTGTAATTGGGCCAGATGATGAAGCTAGCTATTTGGTACTCCCTTTTTTCCGGAGAAATAATATAGGGGCTACGAGCAAGCTAATTATTAAGTATTTAATTATCGTATTGGCTTGAATAATTGAGCATACAACTATACGCACAATATAAAAAATAAAATATGCAATTTGGGTTTGTGCATTGTGGTGGTGTGCTTGTCATGCATCCTCCTCATGTCCAAACATTCCTGGTAGTTTACCCTTGTTAATCAAGCAATTGGAAATCGGGGTGTTACTTGCTTAGTGATGACATCATCCTTGAAAATGTGGCCTAGGTCACATCCACTCTACTTGGACCTGGTCGCTCCCCACCCAAAGGTGAAAGGTGTATGCAATAAGCAAATTGTTAATTAAGTTTCCTGATCAGGTAGGTGGCTAAACTAAAGCATCGCCACTTGGGTGTGGTCTCCGGGGTGACCCAGTTAATTAAGTGCTCGTGCATCTTAGATGCCCCCCATGAGGCCAAGGACTTGCATTTTGTATATGCATATGTAACTAAAAAATACACTAGCTGCTGATCGATGTAGTCTCTACTTGACTCTCAAGGGCCAAATGGACTGTTTTGAGCATTTCATCTCAAATCCAGTTCACTGCAGGTAGGTAGGGTGGTTTGCAGTGCAGTGCATTTGCTAGTTTGCCGTAGTACCATTCAGGCCCCCTGTCCAGCCCAAAACCGCTTTGGATTTGCGGCAGCTTGTAGACATACGTTGTTTCTTGGAGTAGCAAGGTCGGCAAGGGTTAGTTTGTTTCTTGGAGTATTGTGCATGACATGCACGCACCAGAGAATAGTATTAAGTCTTGTTTTAGGTGGTGATTATCTGAGTCTTTTTGGCTTAGACATGCAAATTAACTTGTGAAACATGTGCTATACTATGACACAAAAAATATTTAGATTTGTCGTGGAATAAAGTTTTCAAACGCATACTTTTTATGAGATAGTATTACGTATGTTCTTAGTTAAACTGAAGACCTAGAAATTTGTGCCCGACTTATAAACCCAACCGGAGGGACCAGTGGTAGATGGGAATGGCATAATCTCTATTACTAAGGGCTTCTTTGATTCAAACAAATTTTATAGAATTTCTGGAGGATTGAAATCCTTAAGATTTTTTCCTATGTTGGTCCTTTGATTCATAGGATTGGATTCCATAGGAATTTTTCCTACGGAATCTTTTGTGCTACATTTCATAGGAAATTTAACATCCACTCCAACCTCTTTTTACAATTTCTTCGTTTTTCCCGTGGCATCAAACAATCATTGCTAATTCTATATGATTCAAATGGGCATGCCACTCCAACCCTACACTTTTCCTATTCCTACGTTTTCAAAATCCTACGAATCAAAGAGGCTCTAAGGTACTCAACAAGCCACAAATTGGGGTAACGAACTTCTGCGATATTTTTCTGCTAAATAAACAAAGCCGACATGGTGTTATTATATTATTCTTTCCCAAGTTTTACACCAGCCACAAATTGGAGGCTTATTGTTTAAATAATGAGAAAGGTAAAATACCTAATAAACCTTGGTGAGAATCTATCTAGCATTAGTCCCTACATGACTCACTGATTAATAGATCGATTCATATTTTTTTTTGGCCCTGAAGCGACAGGGTTTGTTCCTACTTTAATTTCTTATTTTCTCAAGAAAACGAAAGAATTGTCAAATATGGGGAAAGAAAGAAAGAAAAGAAAAGGAAAGGAAAAGAAAAGAAGATAAACAAGGGAATGGTAATAAAAATATAATGTACATATATAGGATGATTGACTTCATGTTAGCTGTAAAATAACTCTTCAGTGCTATGCCGTCATCAGTTTACAAAGTGTGCAACTTGCCCCGCTACCTATCCTGAATATGTAAGTTGATGTCTGCATTCTTGTATGCTACCATGCTCCTATCCCCTAGCACCAAGTTTTTAGGGGTGCTTTTCCATCAATTGGATGAATTGGATTTTGTAGTTGTTATGTGATGTCCATTCTGTAGTTGGAGCTGATTTGCTTTCCAAAATATAGATTTGCCTGCTTATAACTTATTTATTAACATTTGCAGATTACGCGCAGCAACTTTGAGAAAGTCAAGCTGTACATCATCCAGCACTCCGTTGTCATGTTATTCTACTATTATGACTTACCAATCTCTGCTCTATTCTCTGACCCTACCATGGGTGTCATGTTTTTCATCTGTCTCGATCTGATTTCTAGCAAGGCTTGACATATTCTTTGGTGTGGACGTACTTTGTTCGGTTGTTCATGAAGTTTCATATACATGTTTCTAATAGTATAGATGTGAGGTTTGTGTGTTATGCTGCTTCTAGGTCATGCAATGACGATAATGTACAAGTATCAATGTGTTGTGTGTTTGAATATTAGTTGTGTATTTGCTCCATCAGAAGTGAATTGATCTAAAAAGAAGAAGATTACCTCGACCAAGAATGAGCACATGCATATGTCATGCAATGTTGGTTCTAGATATACGTTATTTTCATCTCTTATTAACCGCTTGGCAATCTGATGAATGAGGAAATTCATTCCAGTGGTTACATGTGTGTTGCACGTGCATTGTTACTAGTATGCTCAAAGAGTTAGTACATGAAAACAGCAGCTTATTAGGCATATACTCGCTCTACAAAGTTAGTACAAAATTGAGTCACTTATTTTGAGAGAGAGGGAGTATTATTTTTACATATTTATACCAGTGCATTCAAAAAAAAATCCTTGGCAACTACATACAAATAGTAGTTGACCGAAAGCTCCACAATGCTGACCAGGCATAGATGAAAACTGCAGCTTACTAGTAATATATGTGCGGAAATCCGATTCGGCTCCTGGGAGCATCCTGCACACCAATTTTTTTTTTTGCAAATGTAAAAAAAAAGTTGAAAAACAAAAAATATGGGATCATTTTTTAAGGATAAAGCTTAACCATTTTGATCTGCTAAAAAAACAAGTTGAACGTCAAATGTTACCTCCAAATGCTACACTTAATTCTGTTTTTTTTTCACAGATGAAGCACTACTATCCCTTTTCGCATGGAAATTGTCAAGCACGCTTGTTACACTAAGAAGAACAACCACACAAAAGAAATCAGTTTTTTAAATTTTATTTACTATTAATTTGAATTTACTGTACATATTTGTTTATGGAGCACTCCAACTTTAAGGCATGCAGTTGTAACATAGATGCGACTGAATCTTATTTGGGCTTAACGCATCAAAGAAAGCCCTATTAGTACATGGCGCCCTCTACCTATTATCCTCCGCTATGTTCTAAGTGGGCTGACGGCCCATGTTATCTCTTTTCCACCAGTTTTGGGAACCTTCTAAGTTTTCTCTGTTTTTTGTTTTCAATAGTTTGTGTTTGATTTTGTCGGTTTATTTTTTTTCCTTTTCTTTTTCGTTTTCCTTTTACATTCAGTTTAAAATTCGGGAATGGTTTTTTCAAATCCATGAACAAATTTTCAAATTCATGAAAATTTTTAAGTTCCTGAAAATAAATAAGTTCTCAAACATTTAACGAAATCATGAACATTTTTTTCAAATTTGTGAGTTTTTTAATCAGAACATTATTCAATCTTGCGATTTTTCTTGAAATGTGTGCAATTTTCTAAATCCAAGAACATTTCGAACTCATGAATATTTTTTCCAACTTACGAATTTTCTAATAAAAACGGTGGACCAATTTTTTTTCTAAACCAGCAGCGCCTGGTTTTTCTATGAGCGAGTGAGCAAGTCTGGCAAGCGAGGCTAGTGCTAATTTGGTACTCGTGACACTTCTTTTCATGCGAGCTTCGAAATGCCAGTCAGCGCTCAAAGCGTTGTGGAGGACCTCTCGAGGTGGAGTGCTCCAGAAGGCTGAACGAAAGCGAGGTGGTGGTGGACCGATCCCGAGAGCATCATCATGAATAAGTTGGTGCCCAAAAATAGTTTTAGGGTAGGAAAGAGAAGATTTTTGGGCACTACGACTGTTGTTGCTCCAACAGGTGATGAAAAAGTGGTGCCTAATTTGTTTTCCTTCTTCTCTTGTACTCCAAAATTGCATATACATGTTGAAACAAAACATGTCGTGATAGACTTTGTGAGATCACAACACACAAAATGAAACAACATACCAAATTCAAAGTCAAATCAACTATTCAAAATCAAGTTCAACATATCAAGCTGCAAGAACTGTGCATCACAACCACAAACAAAATTGCAAGCATGAATACACAGTTTTCTTTGGGTACATGAATACACAGTTGTGGAAAGGTTGGCGGGGGAGCAACCTTCTTCTTCAGGAGCCAGGCGACTAGGGAGGCGATCTCCTTCTACCGATCTCAACAGCGAGGAAGCTGGCCCCCTCTCCCTCTGGCTACTGCTTCGGCGGCAGGACGGAGTGGGGACCCCGTTCCTCCGCCCTATATTTAGGGTTTGGATTTATTGGTCGTGGTGCGCCATTGGTGTGGTGGTAGCGACGCCCGGACGAATAAATCTGCCTCAATTTCATTCCCACACCGGCAGTGCCCTTCATGACGGCGTCTTGGAGTTGATGACATCGTGTGTTTGCGGATCCTTTAGATCGGCGGCATTAGGGTTCATGGATGGTGTCAGCGAGGCGGCGGCGGCGACTCCATCAGGTGTGTCTCTCCTTCTGCTCTGTCCCTGTTGTTGCGGCGTTGTCTCTGATGTCATGGTGGAGTAAGGAGGTTTTCTCATCTAGGAGTACGTGCAGACTGTTGTCTACGCAAGTGACAACTGGAAGATGGTGCTTCTTCTGCTAGGTTTGTGGTTGGAGGTTGACAGTTCTAGTTTCCTTCTCTGACGTCATAGTCGTTCGGGAGTGTCAGTTCTGAAGTTCGATGGTGTGTTTGTTGGAAATATGAGCAATTTACCGAATAATTTTATTAACAGAAATACTAGATAAAGCATGACTAATATAGTAGAGATAAAACAAGTCATGCGTTCAGACAGAGAGAAGGTAAATAGCATCTGCATATATGAACTTGAACTAAACACATCTAGAATAGACACTAGATGAAGTTGCATATATGAAGTAGAACCTAACACATGTAGGACGGAAAGTAGAGCAAAGAACTCTGTCATGACATCTAACAGAAAGAGCAAGAACACGTACGGGACAGCAGCAGTGGAAGTGCTGGACTTGGGGTCGGTGTCCTCGCCTGCCATGTCGTCGAGGAGATCGTGGACGTCGGGGAAGAAGTCATCGTCGGGGAAGTAGTCGTCGGCGACCGGATCGTCCGTGATGAAGCAGCCAGTAGTCGCGCTGAGCGCTCCCCAAAGACCTTAACACCCTTCTCCCGTACAGGACTCAAAAGGTGCAGTTTCGGAGGCCTACTGTCCCGACCGGCGATGCACACCGCAAGCCGGGATGGGGAAGATCGTAGCAGCGCAGTGCTCAGGAACTTGTGGCGAGAGGAGGAAGAGGTTTTGGTGCGTCTCTCTGGGAGGAGCGACCTCCCTTTTATAGGCGCAAGAGAAGGAGGCGAGAGGGCAGCGATGGGAGGCGAAATGAAGAGACAGAGGCGAAGCGAACAGCCAGCAGCCGAAGGGCTGCACCGTTTGCATTCGAACTCCACTTTCGCAAAAAATCTTTTCAGCTTCCGTGTGACCTTTCGTATACCCGTAGTGCATGGCAAAAATTTAGATATCGGCTCGGCTCATTCCCGCAACCCGCAACCCGCGGCGCGGTGCGTCGTGGCGTGGCGTGGCGAGGCGGGCGGCAGAAGAGGAGCGCGCGTGGATATCCCTCTTGTTCTCATGCTCATACAAGTGGGGAAAGAACCTCCCTTATAAGGAGGTCCAACTCCCACTCAACTAGCAATGTGGGACTAAACTTTTCTAGTATCCCTTGCGTTGCACAAATGGGCTAAGTTGGCCTCTAGGATTTATTAGGAATTTTTGAAACTGCTATTGGGCTAGGCCCAAAATAGACAAAATTCAAGCAATCCCCCACCAGATCCCAGAGGCACACAGAAATTGCCTTTGGTTCCAAAACACTGTTTTATATACCGGTACTGCAGTGGAGACTGTTAAGTTGAAATTTCACCTAGAACTCTATGCTACACTAGTAAGCAACTTGAACAGTGGACTGGGCCTTCAACTGCAAGTTTTCTGTGAATCTAGCTTCACATAAAGCCTTGACCGATATGTGGCTACCGTGGGTCTTCCCTGCGGGTGGAGCTTATACGTCATACTCCATGACCTTTCATGAGTTTACTAGAGAGAACCCTACTCTCATAAATTGCGACGTTTGACAATCAGACTCATATAGGTGTGTTCTTCAAAAGATGTTCTGCAGGATAACATCTCTGCTTTAATGAGCCACTTAGAACACATTAAGATATATATCAATCTGCCATGCAGATTAGGAGAGTATTGCATCTTCATGGAGTAGTATTGTGAATAGTAAGGATACTCTCCTCTCAGTTGACCAACATCTTGTCTTCCACATCTAATTCACGGGATCTCCAATCACAAAGAATAGGTTACAACTGTGAACAACTCATATTGTGGGTCTCATACCCATCTCCCTCGATGCATTATCTATCACATTACGTGATAGACCCTTAGTAAAAGGATCTGTCAGATTTTTAGACGTTTGGATATAATCCAATGCAATAACTCCTGAGTTTTTCATTTTCCTGACAGACTTTAACCTTCTCTGAACGTGTCTTGATGACTTCATGTTATCCTTTGAGATTCTCATTTTCGTGATCACAGTTTGATTGTCGCAGTTCATAAGGACACCCGGTACAGGTTTATCAACAATCGGCAAGTCATTCAAGAGCCGACGAAGCCAATCTGCTTCCACCATAGCTGTATCTAGTGCTGTGAGTTCTGCTTCCATTCTTGACCTCGTTAAGATGGTCTGCTTGCAAGACTTCCAAGAAACAGCGCCACCTCCATGAGTGACTACATAACCGCTCGTGGCCTTTATCTCATCAGCATCTGAGATCCAGTTTGAGTCACTATGCCCTTCAAGCACCTTTGGGTGCCCGATGTAGTGAATTCCATAATTTGCAGTGCCTTTCAAATAACGCAAAACTCTCTCTAGAGCTTTCCAATGCACATCTCCTGGTTTTGAAACAAACAGACTCAGTTTGCTAACAGCAAAAGAGATGTCAGGTCTTGTAGCACTGGCTAAGTACATAAGCGAGCCAATAATCTGAGAATACTTCAATCGGTCTCTAGCAATTCTTCGATTCTTTCGAAGGAACACACTAGCATCATATGGTGTTGGAGAGGGCTTGCTGTTGATACGTCTCCATCGTATCTACTTTTCCAAACACTTTTGCCCTTGTTTTGGACTCTAACTTGTATGATTTGAATGGAACTAACCCGGAGTGACGCTGTTTTCAGCAGAATTACCATGGTGTTGTTTTATGTGCAGAAAACAAATATTCTCGGAATGACCTGAAACTCCACGGAACATCTTAGAAAAAACAATAAAAAATCCTCGCCAAAGATGAAGACCAGGGGGCCCACACCCTTCTCACGAGGGTGGGGGGCGCCCCCCCTAGGGTGCGCCCCCTACCTCGTGGGCCCCCTATTGCGTCTCCGACTCCAACTCCACCTCCATATATTGAGTTTCGATGAGAAAAAAATCAGAGAGAAGAAATCACCGCGTTTTACGATACGGAGCCGCCGCCAAGCCCTAAAACCTCTCGGGAGGGCTGATCTGGAGTCCGTTCGGGGCTCCGGAGAGGGGGATTCGTCGTCGTCGTCATCATCAACCATCCTCCATCACCAATTTCATGATGCTCGCCACCGTGCGTGAGTAATTCCATCATAGGCTTGCTGGACGGTGATGGGTTGGATGAGATTTATCATGTAATCGAGTTAGTTTTGTTAGGGTTTGATCCTAGTATCCATTATGTTCTGAGATTGATGTTGCTATGACTTTGATATGCTTAATGCTTGTACTAGGGCCCGAGTGCCATGATTTCAGATCTGAACCTATTATGTTTTCATGAATATATGTGAGTTCTTGATCCTATCTTGCAAGTCTATAGTCACCTACTATGTGTTATGATCCGGCAACCCCGAAGTGATAATAATCGGGACCACTCCCAGTGATGACCATAGTTTGAGGAGTTCATGTATTCACTATGTGCTAATGCTTTGTTCCGGTTCTCTATTAAAAGGAGGCCTTAATATCCTTAGTTTCCAATAGGATCCCGCTGCCACGGGAGGGTAGGACAAAAGATGTCATGCAAGTTGTAGGATCGAAAGTATGTCTAGAGGGGGGTGATTAGACTACTTGACCAAATAAAAATCTAGCCTTTTCCCAATTTTAGTTCTTGGCAGATTTTAGCTATCTTAGCACAAGTCAAGCAATCTCCACACAATTCAAGCAAGCATGCAAAAGAGTATATGAGCAGCGGAAAGTAAAGCATGCAACTTGCAAGAATGTAAAGGGAAGGGTTTGGAGGATTCAAACGCAATTGGAGACACGGATGTTTTTGTCATGGTTCTGATAGGTGGTGCTATCATACATCCACGTTGATGGAGACTTCAACCCACAGAGGGTAATGGTTGCGCGAGTCCACGGAGGGCTCCACCCACGAAGGGTCCACGAAGAAGCAACCTTGTCTATTCCATCATGGCCGTCGCCCACGAAGGACTTGCCTCACTAGCGGTAGATCTTCACGAAGTAGGCGATATCCTTGCCCTTACAAACTCCTTGGTTCAACTCCACAATCTTGTCGGAGGCTCCCAAGTGACACCTAGCCAATCTAGGAGACACCACTCTCCAAGAAGTAACAAATGGTGTGTTGATGATGAACTCCTTGCTCGTGTGCTTCAATTGATAGTCTCCCCAACACTCAACTCTCTCTCACAGGATTTGAATTTGGTGGAAAGAAGATTTAAGTGGAAAGCAACTTGGGGAAGGCTAGAGATCAAGATTCATATGGTTGGAATGGAATATCTTGACCTTAGCACAAGTGTAGGTGGTTCTCTCTCAGAAAATGTGTATTGGAAGTGTAGGTATGTTCTGATGGCTCTCTCCACAAATGAAGAGTGGGTGGAGGGGTATATATAGCCTCCACACAAAATCTAACTGCTACACACAATTTGCCAAACTCGGTGGAACCGAATGGTTAAACTCGGTCGGACCGATTTAGCAAACCTAGTGACCGTTAGGATTTTTGGTGGGACTGAGATGCAACTCGGTAGGACCGATATGGTTAGGGTTAGGACATAACGTAATCTCGGTGTGACCGATTACACAAACTCGGTGGGACCGATTTTGGTAATAAGCTAACCAGAGAGTTGGTCAGGTAAACTCGGTGGGACCGATTCGCTCATCTCGGTGAGACCGAAATGTTACAAAAGGGAAACAGAGAGTTTACATTGCAATCTCAGTGGGACCGATCGCTCATCTCGGTAAGACCGAAACTTACGAAGGGAAACAGAGAGATTACAATCCCATCTCGGTGAGACCGAGATCCCTATCGGTGAGACCGGTTTCCTAGGGTTTGTGGCAGTGGCTATGACATTTGAAACTCGGTGGCGCCGGATAGAAAGAATCGGTGGGGCCGAGTTTGACTTTTGGTTTAGGTCATATGTGGATGTGGGAAGGTAGTTGAGGATTTTGGAGCATATCACTAAGCATTTTGAGCAAGCAAGCCATTACACAACACCTCATCCCTCCTTGATAGTATTGGCTTTTCCTATAGACTCAATGTGATCTTGGATCACTAAAATATAAAATGTAGAGTCTTGAGCTTCAAGCTTGAGCCAAACTTTTTGTCCTTCAAATTTTGAGGGATCCACTTTTCTCATCCATGCCATGCCATTCATTGAGCTTTTCCCGAAATATTAATCTTGAAATAATGTTAGCTCAATGAGCTATATGTTGTTAGGAATTACCAAAACCACCCAGGGATAGTTGCACTTTCACAAGTTCTTTTCCATAAGCACGTATGACTATATACGGAATACATGCCTACATTACATTGATGAATTGGAGCTAGTTCTGTGTCACCCTATGTTATGACTATTACATGATGAACCGCATCCGGCATAATTATCCATCACTGATCCTGTGCCTACAAGTTTTCCATATACTGGTTTATGCTTATTTACTTTCCCGCTACTACTGTTACAATCACTACAAAATACCAAAAACATTGCTTTTGCTGTCTTTACTTTTGTTGCCGCTACCACCACTATCATATTACTTTTCTACTAAGCACTTTGCTGCAGATACTAAGTTTCCAGGTGTGGTTGAATTGACAACTCAGCTGCTAATACTTGAGAATATTCTTTGGCTCCCCTTGTGTCGAATCAATAAATTTGGGTTGAATACTCTACCCTCAAAAGCTGTTGCGATCCCCTATACTTGTGGGTTATCAAGACTAATTTCTGGCGCCGTTGCCGGGGAGCATATCTCTATTCTTTGAGTCACTTGGGATTTATATCTGCTGGACACTATGAAGAACTTGAGAGATCCAAAAACCAAGATCTATCCCTCAACTATGAGGGGAGGTAAGGAACTGCCATCTAGCTCTGCACTTTGATTCACCTTCTGTTAAGTTTGTGACACCTACATCTGCTTCTGATATTCGTTCTGATATGTCGCATGTTATGGATGATGCCACTTCTGCTATGCATGATACTTATGATGAAACTGCTTCTATGCCTGATACTACTGTGCCCCTTAGTGAATTTCTTGATGAACAAATTGCTAGGGCTAGAGAAAAATAAATTATTGAATCTGAATATGATGATGATAGTGATGATGAAAATATGCCTGTTATTCCTGAGGGTTATCTTTTTGATATGGAATCTTTTGCCGCTATGTTTGCTTGCAAAGATAGATATGAGCTTAAGAGGTTATTAATTAAATGGAACAAAGAATCACTTAGAGATAGAATGAAACCCGAAGCTGCTTTTGCTACTTCACCTATATGTGTTCCTGATAAAGATTATGAATTCTCTGTTGATCCTGATATAATTACTTTGGTTGAATCTGATCCATTTTATGGCTATGAATCTAAAACTGTTGTGGCACATCTTACTAAATTAAATGATATAGCTGCCCTGTTCACTAATGATGAGAGATCGCGTTACTTCTATATACTCAAAATATTTCCGTTATCATTAAAGGGTGATGCTAAGATATGGTTTAATTCTCTTGATCCTGGTTGTGTGCGTAGTCCCGAGAATATGATTTATTACTTCTCTGCTAAATATTTCCCTGCTCATAAGAAACAAGCTGCTTTGAGGGAAATATACAACTTTGTGCAAATTAAAGAAGAGAGTCTCCCG
>NC_041392.1:665405454-665500038 GCF_002162155.2 Triticum dicoccoides | reverse complement strand
TTAAGAAACCAGAAATACTTGATATCTTTTATAATGGACTAACCGATGCTTCCAGAGATTACCTGGATAGTTGTGTTGGTTCTCTTTTCAGGGAAAGAACACCGGATGAAGCTGAAATTCTATTGAATAATATGTTGACAAATGAAAACAATTGGGCACCTCCTGAGCCAGCTCATGCTCCAATTACTGAGCCTATTCCTAAACCAACTCCGAAGAAGAGAGGTGTTTTATTTCTCAGTCCCGAAGATATGCAAGAGGCAAAGAAATCTATGAAATAAAAAGGTATTAAAGCTGAAGACGTTAAGAATTTACCTCCTATTGAAGAAATACATGGTCTTAATATACCGCGTGTTGAAGAAACATATGATCTCAATTATTTATTTACTGAAGAACCTCCTGATCCTGATATCCCGACACAGGTAGTAAAGGTAAATTCTCTCTATAGATATGATAAAGTTGAAATTCCTCCTACTAAAATTGCTAGTCAGTGCTTGGATGAGTTTGATAACTTTATGTTTAAGAAAGACGACTTCAATGCTTATTTTTGTAGACAATTAAAAGAAAATGCTTATATGATTAGACGCTTGGGTGATTATATGGCTAATATTAAAGGTGAACTTAAACTTGTTAGCAAACATGCTTCTATGGTTACCACTCAAGTAGAACAAGTACTTAAAGCTCAAAAAGAAGTGATTGATGAAATGAATAATAAGAAAAATGATTATGCTGTTAGAGTGGCTACTAGAACTGGTAGAATGACTCAGGAACCTTTGTATCCTGAAGGCCACCCTAAGAGAATCGAGCAAGATTCTCAAAGAAATAATATTGATGTTCCTAGTTCTTCTAAAAAGAAGAAAAAGAAAAATGATAGAACTATGCAAACTTCTAGTGAACCTATTGCTGAACCACCTGATAATCCAAATGATATTTCTATGTCTGATGCTGAAACACAATCTGGTAATGAACAAGAACCTAGTAAAAATATCAATAATGATGTTCATGATGATGCTCAACCTAGTAATGATAATGATGTAGAAACTGAACCTGCTGTTGATCTTGATAACCCACAATCAAAGAATCAACGTTATGATAGAAGAGACTTTGTTGCTAGGAAACATGGTAAAGAAAGGGAACCTTGGGCTCAGAAACCCATGCCTTTTCCTCCGAAACCATCCAAGAAAAAGGATGATGAGGATTTTGAGCGCTTTGCTGAAATGATTAGGCCTATCTTTTTGCGTATGCAATTAACTGATGTGCTCAAAACAAATCCTTATGCTAAATATATGAAGGATATCATTACTAATAAAAGAAAGATAACGGAAGCTGAAATTTCCACCATGCTTGCTAATTATACTTTTAAGGGTGGAATATCAAAGAAACTTGGAGACCCCGGAGTACCTACTATACCTTGCTCCATTAAAAGAAATTATATTAAAATTGCTTTATGTGATCTTGGAGCCGGTGTTAGTGTTATGCCTCTCTCTTTATATCGTAGACTTGACTTGAATAAGCTGACACCTACTGAAATATCTTTGCAAATGGCTGATAAATCAACTGCTATACCTGTCGGTATTTGTGAGGACGTGCCCGTTGTGGTTGCAAACGTTACTATTTTAACGGACTTTGTTATTCTTGATATTCCCGAGGATGATAGTATGTCTATTATTCTTGGAAGACCTTTTCTTAATACTGCAGGGGCTGTTATTGATTGCAACAAAGGCAATGTCACTTTTCATGTTAATGGTAATGAGCATACAGTACACTTTCCGAGGAAACAACCTCAAGTTCATAGTATCAACTCTATTGGAAAAATTCCATCGATTATATTTGGAGGTTTTGAATTTCCTCTTCCTACTGTCAAGAAAAAATATGATATTCTTATTATTGGGGATGTGCATATCCCCGTTGAGGTAACTTAGTGTTATTCGAAATTTCTCCGGTTTCATGATTATCAGAATGAGTTTGTAAACAAGACTTGATCAACCTTGTTAGTGGATTCTTTTTGATGAGCATGAGATGGATGAAACTAGAAGCACAAACTTTTGTACCCTCTCTATACTTTCTGTTATTTATATTACATAAAGTAAAAATAGTATTTTTCTGTCTGTTTCCTGACTTATCCGTGCAATATAAAAATATCCTGAAAATAAAAGTCCTCAGAATGCCATGCCAATTTAATATGATTTTTTCGGGAATATTTGATGATTTGTTGTGCAAAAATTACCGCGGGAGGAGCTACCACCTGGCCATGAGGGTGGTGGGCCCCCTCTAGGGCGTGCCCCCTGCCTCGTGGGCCCACGGTGGCCCTCCTCCACTTATCCCATGACCCATCTTCTTCCTCTATCTCACACAAACCCGAAAAACCAACTCAAGCACGAGTTCCAGCCACTTTTGCTGTGATTTTCGATCTCCTTGCTCAAAGCACCTCTCGCAAAACTGCTTGGGGAGATTGTTCCTTGGTATGTGACTCCTCCATTGGTCCAATTAGTTTTTGTTCTAGTGCTTTATTCTTTGCAAATTTGTGCTGCATAGGTGACCATGTTCTTGAGCTTGCATGTCAAATTTATATGGTTCTAAGTAGTTCTAATGCTTGATATAGGCCCTAGGCACTTGTAGGAGTAGTTTCTATCATCTTTATTGAGTTTGGTTACTTTTATTTTGAAGTTACAAAAAAATTCAGAATTTTTCAGAGAAAAACAATATGTTTAGGAAGATGTTCCAAGGTGGTTCCTCTAAGAAGCAAGGACCCAGGATTGCTATGCGCGATGCTGACGAGGATCCACCAAGAGACGCTCCAGTACGGCCTTGCGAATGGCCGTCGGAAAATTTTATGGACCATGCGGGAATCAAAGAAGAATTCAAAGCATATTTGCGCAATGCCGGTCTTGAGGATTTTGAGGCTAACAAATGCCCCCAGTATCATGATCTCACAAGTTCATTTCTGAGGAGGTTTGAGTATTCATCTTCGCGTAATTCTCCTTCAGTCATGTTTGATCTTTATGACAAATCTTATACCATGGACCTAGAGGATTTCACTTCTGCTTGCGAACTTCCATCATGGGGCAGTATTAGGGATCCCCCTAAATCTGAATTTAGAAACTTTCTTGCTAGTATAACTGTGGGGGAATCCAGAGACATAACGTAGGCTACCATGGGGAGCATTCACTTTCCTGCTATACATTATTTTGCTCTCTTCATCGTTAGATGCATAAATGCTAAGGATGAAGCATGTCACATGTGTGTCCCTGATCTTAGCATTCTTAGGAGTGCTGTGTTAGGAGACCAATCTTATCATATGGGAGCCATTGTAGCTCGTAGGTTGCATCATAATAGACATAATGGAGATTTCTTTGGAGGAATTTATGCAACCCGCTTAGCTCATTTCCTTGAAATAGACATTCATGAGGGTGATATGGAGTTGCCCCCTGCATATTAGGTTATAACTCTATGGCTTCGCACCAGTTTGTCGAGAGGCCTGAATCACCTCTCTTATATTGGCTATTTTTTGATAAACGACATGTTTTCCGTATTACTCTCCCTGCTCCTGCCTTCTTTGATTCACAGATAAAAGGAAGATATGTTATTACCAGAGAGGAGGCATAAGAGTACGAGAGGAGAGCGGAGGCAGCTCGACTCCACGCTGCAGCTTAGCAGGCGATAACCGCTGCACATCAGTATGATCCCAACTATTCTTCCTCATCACAGTACGACCCCAACAACTATTATTATGGATATCCGCCAGGCCAGCCGTGGCCATAGACCAACTTAGGACAAAAGCCTAAGCTTGGGGGAGTACATATTTCTCACTGACATTACATTTATGCTCACACACACTCATTGCTGGATGTCGGTGCTCATACTTTCTCATTGTAATATCCATGCTAGTTTATTTTATTTTTCTTGCTTTCTTCTTGTGTGTTTGTTAAACCTTAAGAAAAAAACCAAAAAAATTAGTAGTAGTTTATTTTTCTTCTGTAGTAGTAATAATTAAAAAGAAAACCCAAAAATATTTCCCGTTCTTCTTTTGCTTGTTGGGAGCTTTCCCGTGTAAATAGTTTTATTTCTTTTCTTTTCTTTGGGGGTCAGTAGGAGAAGACCATAATTAAATTGTTTAAGTGGCTCTTATATGCATTATTGTTGATTTAACCCAGAGCCCATATTGCCTTGTCTTCTCCTGTTTATTGAATGCTCGCAGATTCCAGCTTAGTCCAATGCACGTGCACTCTTATTATTATTCACACCGTTCGGTCGTGCAAGTGAAAGGCAATTATGATGATATATGATGGACTGACTGAGATGAGAAAAGCTGGTATGAACTCGACCTCTTTTGTTTTTGTAAATATGATGAGCCCGTCGTTCTTGATTCAGCTTATTATGAATAAACATGTTTGCAATAACAATTAGAGATCATAGTTGCTTGTGCCATGCTTGATTAGCTATGAGTTATAATGGTTTACCTTGTGTGCCAACATGCCATTGAGATGATTATGATGTGGTATGATGGAGTGGTATCCTCTTTTGAATGATTTAAGTGACTTGACTTGGCACATGTTCATGATGTAGTTGAAACAAAATCAACATAGCCTTCACGATATTTATGTTCATGGTGGATTATATCCTACTCATGCTTGCATCCAATGTTTATTAATTTTAATGCATGTACATGGTTGTTGTCGCTCTCTAGTTGGTCACTTCCCAGTCTTTTGCTAGCCTTCACCTGTACTAATCAGGAATACTGCTTGTGCATCCAAATTCCTTAAACCCCAAAGTTATTCCAGATGAGTCCACCATACCTTCCTATATGCGGTATCTACCTGCCGTTCCAAGTAAATTTGTATGTGCCAAACTCTAAACCTTCAAATAAACATTCTGTTTTGTATGCTCGAATAGCTCATGTATCAACAAAGGTTGTCCTTATCTTCCGTGTTAGGCGGGTTATTCTCAAGAGGAGTGGACTCTGCTCCTCACTCATGAGAAAATGGCTGGTCACCGGGATGCCCAGTCCCATGCTTTATGCAAACTAAATCAAAATTAATTGCAAACAAAACTCCCCCTGGGACCTGATGTATGTTGGAGGCACTCGTTGTTTCGAGCAAGCCATGGATTGATGCTTGTTGGTGGAGGGGGAGTATAAACTTTACCATTTTGTTTGGGAACCCCCTATAATGTGTTTAGCATGGAAGATATCGCCATCTCTTAGTTGTTACGTTGACAATGAAAGTATATCGCTCAAAATACAATTTATCTCTATTTCAAAACTGAGCTCTGGCACCTCTACAAATCCCTGCTTCCCTCTGCGAAGGGCCTATCCATTTACTTTTATGTTGAGTCATCACCCTCTTATTAAAAAACACTAGCTGCAGAGCACATCCATCATTTGCATTCATCACTGTTAATTTATATTGGGTATGACTATGATTGGATCTCTTTTACCACGAAATAAAATGTCTAGTCAGTCCTTGATCTTTAAAGGTGCTCTGCATTTATGTTTTGCAGTCTCAGAAAGGGCTAGCAAGATACCATCTTGTTATATCATATTATGATTGTTTTGAGAAAGTGTTGTCATCCGAGATTTATTATTATGACTTGCTAGTTGATTATGCTATTGATATGAGTAATGATGAGACCTGAGAATTATTGCAAATGTGGTTAGTTATGATCTATGTTGAAAACTTGAATGCTGGCTTGACATAGTTACAACAACAAGAGCAAACAAAGTTTGTAAAAGTTTTTCTTTCTTTCTTTCAGTTTGTCAACTGAATTGCTTGAGGACAAGTAAGGGTTTAAGCTTGGGGGAGTTGATACGTCTCCGTCGTATCTACTTTTCCAAACACTTTTGCCCTTGTTTTGGACTCTAACTTGTATGATTTGAATGGAACTAACCCGGACTGACGCTGTTTTCAGCAGAATTACCATGGTGTTGTTTTATGTGTAGAAAACAAATATTCTCGGAATGACCTGAAACTCCACGGAACATCTTAGAAAAAACAATTAAAAATCCTCGCCAAAAATGAAGACCAGGGGGCCCACACCCTTCTCATGAGGGT
Source organism: Triticum dicoccoides (assembly GCF_002162155.2). Lineage (NCBI taxonomy): Eukaryota > Viridiplantae > Streptophyta > Magnoliopsida > Poales > Poaceae > Triticum > Triticum dicoccoides. The sequence goes on along the minus strand of NC_041392.1, from coordinate 665,493,991 downwards.
GCCCCCCCTAGGGCACGCCCCCTACCTCATGGGCCCCCTTGTTGCGTCTCTGACTCCAACTCCACCTCCATATATTGAGTTTCGATGAGAAAAAATCAGAGAGAAGAAATCATCGCGTTTTACGATATGGAGCCGCCGCCAAGCCCTAAAACCTGTCAGGAGGGCTGATCTGGAGTCCGTTCGGGGCTCCGGAGAGGGGGATTCGTCGCCATCGTCATCATCAACCATCCTCCATCACCAATTTTATGATGCTCACCGCCGTGCGTGAGTAATTCCATCGTAGGCTTGCTGGACGGTGATGGGTTGGATGAGATTTATCATGTAATCGAGTTAGTTTTGTTAGGGTTTGATCCCTAGTATCCATTATGTTCTGAGATTGATGTTGCTATCACTTTGCTATGCTTAATGCTTGTCACTAGGGCCCGAGTGCCATGATTTCAGATCTGAACCTATTATGTTTTCATGAATATATGTGAGTTCTTGATCCTATCTTGCAAGTCTATAGTCACCTACTATGTGTTATGATCCGGCAACCCCGAAGTGAAAATAATCGGGACCACTCCCGATGATGACCATAGTTTGAGGAGTTCATGTATTCACTATGTGCTAATGCTTTGTTCCGGTTCTCTATTAAAAGGAGGCCTTAATATCCTTAGTTTCCAATAGGACCCCGCTGCCACGGGAGGGTAGGACAAAAGATGTCATGCAAGTTCTTTTCCATAAGCAAGTATGACTATATACGGAATACATGCCTACATTACATTGATGAATTGGAGCTAGTTCTGTGTCACCCTATGTTATGACTGTTACATGATGAACCGCATCCGACATAATTATCCATCACTGATCCGGTGCCTACGAGTTTTCCATATACTGGTTTACGCTTATTTACTTTCCCGCTGCTACTGTTACAATCACTACAAAATACCAAAAACATTACTTTTGCTGTCTTTACTTTTGTTGCCTCTACCACCACTATCATATTACTTTGCTACTAAACACTTTGCTGCAGATACTAAGTTTCCAGGTGTGGTTGAATTGACAACTCAGTAGCTAATACTTGAGAATATTCTTTGGCTCCCCTTGTGTCGAATCAATAAATTTGGGTTGAATACTCTACCCTCGAAAGCTTTTGCGATCCCCTATACTTGCGGGTTATCAGCTGTCACTGTAGCCAAAGTGACTCAAGATCTTTTCCACATAGTGAGATTGAAGCAATGTAATCCCACCATCATCGTCTCTCAACAACTTGATGTTTAGAATGACATCAGCCACTCCTAAATCCTTCATCTCAAAACAACGAGATAGGAAATCCTTGACCTCCTTAATAACATTTAGATTTGTTCCAAAAATCAGTATGTCATCAACATACAAGCAAAGGATAACTCCCTCGCCCCCACCATGGCGATAGTACAAACATTTGTCAGCTTCGTTTACAACAAAGCCTGCAGCTATTAAAGTTCTTTCAAACTTCTCATGTCACTGTTTGGGTGCTTGCTTGAGTCCATACAAAGACTTCAGCAACTTGCACACTTTTCCTTCCTGACCATCTAGTACAAACCCATTTGGTTGTTCCATATAAATTTCCTCGTCCAACTCTCCATTTAGGAAAGCAGTCTTAACATCCATTTGATGAACGAGAAGACCATGTGAGGCAGCTAGTGAAAGTAGAACTCGAATAGTGGTCAGTCAAGCCACAGGTGAGTAAGTATCAAATAAGTCTTCACCTTCCTTTTGGGTATAACCCTTTGCCATGAGCCGAGCCTTGTACTTTTCAATAGTACCATCAGGCCTAAGCTTCTTCTTGAATACCAATTTGCATCCTATAGGTTTGCACCCATAAGGACGATTAGTTATCTCCCAAGTTTCATTCGCCAAGATGGAATCCATCTCGCTACAAACCGCTTCCTTCCAGTAGTCAGCATCTTCAGATGCATAGGCCTCTGAAATAGAACTGGGAGTGTCATCTATGAGATATACAAGAAAATCATCACCAAAGGACTTTGCAATCCTCTATCTCTTGCTCCTAGCAGGAACTTCATTGTTCTCCTCCATAGGACTTTCAAAGTGTTCTATCGAAATGGCAGGTTTGGTAATTGTAACTGGTTCCTGATTCGATGAACTAGGCATCTCCTGATTAGATGATGTAGCCATATCCTTCATGGGAAAGATATCTTCAAAGAAAGTCGCATCATTCGACTCCATGATCATACCGACATGCATGTCAGGTACCTCAGATTTTACAACCAAGAATCTATAGCCAATGCTATGAAAAGCATATCCCAGGAAAACACAATCCACAGTCTTTGGTCCAAGCTTCCGCTTCTTTGAAATTGGAGCATTGACTTTCGCCAAACAACCCCATGTTCGCAGATAAGAGAGTTTTAACCTTTTCTTCTCCCATTCCTTGAATGGAGTTATCTCTTTGTTCTTTGTGGGGATTCGGTTCAGGACATGACATGCTGCCAATATCGCCTCCCCGCACCATGCCTTGGAGAGACCCGATGTGTCTAACATGGCGTTAAACAAATCAGTTAGAGTATGGTTCTTTCTTTCGGCCACCCCATTTGACTGAGGTGAGTAGGGAGGCGTCCTCTCATGGATTATACCATGTTCTGCACAAAAAGCATCAAACTCATTGGAAAAATACTCTCCACCACGGTCGGACCTAAGCCTCTTGATTTTCCGATCAAGTTGGTTTTCCACTTCAGCTTTGTAGATCTTGAAAAAGTTCAAAGCCTCATCCTTAGATTTCAGAAGATACACACGGCAGTATCTAGTGGAGTCGTCAATTAACGTCATGAAATATTTCTTTCCACCTTTTGTCAAAAGACCATCCAATTCACATAGATCTGAATGTATGAGCTCTAGTGGTGCAAGATTTCTCGTTTCCGCAGTCATGTGAGACTTACGAGGTTGCTTAGCTTGGACACACACTTGACACTTAGATCCCTTGATAGTGGTGAAACTAGCTAGGGATTAAGTTCAACTTTGCTAGTCGCGACATGCAACCAAAGTTAACCTGACAAAGACGTGAATGCCACACTTTTGATTCACTATTGTTGCAAACATGATTAACAACTTTATTGCAAACGTCTGATAAGGATAAATGAAACAGGCCTCCTGACTCATAGCCTTTACCAACAAAGGTTCCATACTTGGATATTACAAATTTATTCGACTCAAAGACAAGCTTGTAGCCATCTCTACACAGAAGAGATCTGCTAACAAGATTTTTATTGACGGAGGGGACATAATGCACGTTCTTCAGCCGCACGATCTTCCCCGAAGTAAACTTCAGATCGACCATGCCAACACCATGAACAGAAGCACTTGAACCGTTGCCCATCAGCACGGTTGAAGTCCCTGCGGTCTAATAAGACGAAAACATGGAAATATCACCGCATACATGCACATTAGCACCCATGTCAATCAACCAATCAGGAGAATGACATACTGAAAGAATAGTGGGAAATATACCATACCCAGCATCCTTCATGTCAGTGTCTCCAATGACAACATTAGCGGTCTTGCCGCCTTTCCCAGGATGACGCTTGTCATAGCGATGAGGGCAACTAGGAGCCCAATGATCAGGGTCCCCACACACATGACAGACACCTTTCTTCTTGTCATTCTTCTTCTTGAAGTTCTTGTGCTGGACAACCTTGTTCTTCCCATCAAACTTTGCTTTACCATCAAACTTGCCCTTGCTCTTCAACTTGTTGGGCTGGAAGTTCTGCTTCTGTACCACATTGGCACTAGATCCCCCCTCAATACCTCGAGCACGTGTGTCCTTTGCTCTTGCCTTTTCTTCCACATCAAGAGTGTCAATGAGATCTGGAACGGAAAACTCCTGCCTCTTATGCTTCAGTAAGGTAGCAAAGTTCCTCCACGAAGGAGGAAGCTTAGTGATGATACCTCCGGCAACAAACTTGTCCGGTAGCATACAATTGAAGTGCTCAAGTTCTCTAGCAAATGACTGTATCTCATGAGCTTGCTCAACCACGGAGCGCTCTTCAGTCATCCTGTAATCATAGAATTGCTCCATGATATACAGCTTAGTGCCTGCATCCGAGACACCAAACTTGGCCTCGAGTGCGTCCCACATATCTTTTCCATTATCAATTGACGCATAAGCATCAACTATGTTCTCACCAAGAACACTCAAGAGAGCAGCCTTAAATAGAGTATCCATTTTCTGAAACGCTTGTTCCTGTTGGGCATCAAGCTCCCCTTCAGGCTTGCCAAGCATGGCGTCATAGAAACTCATGGTTTGAAACCACAAGACTGCTCTCACGTGCCACCTCTTATAGTGGATACCCTCAAATATAGGAGGTCTCATGAAAGCAGCAAAACCACTTGGGGTAAATTGCCTATAATAAGGTTTTTGGATTGTTGGAAATATGAGCAATTTACCGAATGATTTTATTAACAGAAATACTAGATAAAGCATGACTAATATAGTAGAGATAAAACAATTCATGCGTTCAGACAGAGAGAAGGTAAAGAGCATCTGCATATATGAACTTGAACTAAACACATCTAGAACAGACACTAGATGAAGTTGCATATATGAAGTAGAACCTAACACATGTAGGATGGAAAGTAGAGCAAAGAACTCTGTCATGACATCTAACAGAAAGAGCAAGAACACGTACGGGACAGCAGCAGTGGAAGTGCTGGACTTGGGGTCAGTGTCCTCGCCTGCCATGTCGTCGAGGAGATCGTGGACGTCGGGGAAGAAGTCATCGTCGGGGAAGTAGTCGTCGGCGACCGGATCGTCCGTGATGAAGCAGCCAGTAGTCGCGCTGAGCGCTCCCCAAAAACCTTAACACCCTTCTCCCGTACAGGACTCAAAAGGTGCAGTTTCGGAGGCCTACTGTCCCGACCGGCGGTGCACGCCGCAAGCCGGGATGGGGAAGATCGTAGCAGCGTAGTGCTCAGGAACTTGTGGCGGGAGGAGGAAGAGGTTCTGGTGCGTCTCTCTGGGAGGAGCGACCTCCCTTTTATAGGCGCAAGAGAAGGAGGCGAGAGGGCAGCGACAGGAGGCGAAGCGAACAGCCAGCAGCCGAAGGGCTGCACCGTTCGCATTCGAACTCCACTTTCGCAAAAAATCTTTTCAGCTTCTGTGTGACCTTTCGTATACCCGTAGTGCGTGACAAAAATTTAGATATCGGCTCGGCTCGTTCCCACAACCCGCGGCACGGCGCATCGTGGTGAGGCGTGGCGAGGCGGGCGGCGGAGGAGCGCGCGTGGATATCCCTCTTGTTCTCATGCTCATACAAGTGGGGAAAGAACCTCCCTTATAAGGAGGTCCAACTCCCACTCAACTGGCAATGTGGGACTAAACTTTAGTAGTATCCCTTGCGTTGCACAAATGGGCTAAGTGGGCCTCTAGGATTTATTAGGAATTTTTGAAACTGCTATTGGGCTAGGCCCAAAATAGACAAAATTCCAGCAGTGTCCCGGGACACATTTCCCTAGTCTGATTCTTTCAACAGCAATTGAGGGAGTCCTGGATTAGGGGGTGTCCGGATGGCCGGACTATACCTTCAGCCGGACTCCTGGACTATGAAGATACAAGATTGAAGACTTCGTCCCGTGTCCGGGAGGGACTTTCCTTGGCGTGGAAGGCAAGCTTGGCGACACGGTTATGCAGATCTCCTACCATTGTAACCGACTCTATGTAACCCTAACCCTACCCGGTGTCTATATAAACCGGAGGGTTTTAGTCCGTAGGACAACATACACATCAACAAATCATACCATAGCTAGCTTCTAGGGTTTAGCCTCCTCGATCTCGTGGTAGATCTACTCTTGTACTACCCATATCATCAATATTAATCAAGCAGGACGTAGGGTTTTACCTCCATCGAGAGGGCCTGAACCTGGGTAAAACTTCGTGTCCCTTGTCTCCTGTTACCATCCGGCCTAGACGCACAGTTCGGGACCCCCTACCCGAGATCCGCCGGTTTTGACACCGACATTGGTCCTTTCATTGAGAGTTCCTCTGTGGCGTCGCCGTCAGGCTCGATGGCTCCTACGATCATCGATAGCGATGCAGTCCAGGGTGAGACCTTCATCCCCGGACAGATCTTCGTCTTCGGCGGCTTCGCACTGCGGGCCAATTCGCTTGGCCGTCTGGAGCAGATCGAAAGCTATGCCCCTGGCCGTCAGGTCAGATTTGGAAATTTAAACTACACGGCTGACATCCGCGGGGACTTGATCTTCGGCGGATTCGAGCCACTGTCGAGCGCGCCGCACTGTCACGACGAGCATGATCTAGCTCTGCCGCCGAACAGTGCCCTGGAGGCCACACCCACATCGGCTCCGACCCTTAATTCGGAGCCAACTACGTCGATCGAGGATGGGCGGTTGGACGCCACCTCGGGGGCTGCGACCCCAACAGCGATTGAGCCAAGCACCAGCCCCGTACTCTGCGAGACTCATGACTCCAAGGAGCCGGACTCCTCTCCGGACTCCGAACCCTCCGCGCCCCTACCGATCGAATCCGATTGGGCGCCGATCATGGAGTTCACTACCGCAGACATCTTTCAGCACTCGCCTTTCGGCGATATCCTGAAGTCTCTCTTTATTAGGAGAGCCCTGGCCAGACTACGGTCAGCAAGGTTGGGGTATGGACGATGAAGAAATTCAAAGCCCACCCACCACCCACTTTATAGCCACTGTCGTCGACTTAACCGACATGCTCGACTTCGACTCCGAGGACATCGACGGTATGGACTCCGATGAAGGAGATGATGAAGAACCAGCGCCTACTAGGCCCTGGAAAGCCACCTCATCGTATGACATATACATGGTGGACACCCCAAAAGAGGGATATGGCGATGGAATAGCGGAGGATGACCCCTCCAAGAAACAGCCTAAGCGCCAGCGTCAGCGGCGCTGCTCAAAATCCCGCCAAAACAAACATGGTGATTCCAGCACGGGAGATAATAATACTCCGGAAAGCGCCGAAGAAAACCCCCTCCAGCAAGATTTAGCACAGGAGGATCGAGAAACCAGCCCAGACAGAGAGGTCGAGGACGATAATTATATGCCTCCCTCCGAAGACGAGGCAAGCCTCGACGACGACGAATTCGTCGTGCCAGAGGATCCCATCGAGCAAAAGCGTTTTCAACGCAGGCTTATGGCCACGGCAAGAAGCCTCAAGAAAAAACAGCAACAACTTAGAGCTGATCAAGATTTGCTAGTCGACAGATGGACTGAAGTCCTTGCGGCCGAAGAGCATAAAATCGAACGCCCCTCCAAGAGCTACCCAAAGCGCAGGTTGCTACCCCGATTAGAGGAGGAAGCACTTGATGCGGCCGACCGGCCACCTCGTGGTTGCGACAGAGAGGCCTCTCAGCCCTCCACTCAAGCCGCACCCCGTACCAAGGCACGGGAATATGCACCGGACTTGCAAGACATGTTGGAGGACAAGGCAAGGCAAACAAGATCGATCTACGGATCGCGTGGGTGCCCCACGGCTCGAGACGGTAACCATCACGCCGGCCACAAATTCGGCGGGGCCGAACAAAGTAGACAAGGCTTATTGGAGCTACGTCATGATATTGCCCAGTACAGAGGCGCCACACACCCACTCTACTTTACAGACGAAATAATGGATCATCAAATCCCCGAGGGTTTCAAACCCGTAAACATCGAATCATATAATGGCACAACAGATCCCGCGGTATGGATCGAGGATTATCTCCTCCATATCCACATGGCTCGCGGCGATGATTTCCACGCCATCAAATACCTCCAACTCAAGCTTAAAGGACCAGCTCGGCATTGGCTTAACAGCTTGCCAACAGGATCAATCAGTTGTTGGGAGGACCTGGAAGCCGCATTCCTCGACAATTTCTAGGGCACTTATGTGCGACCCCCATACGCCGATGACCTAAGTCACGTAATTCAGCAGCCAGAGGAATCAGCCAGGCAATTCTGGACACGGTTCCTAACAAAGAAAAATCGAATAGTCGACTGTCCAGACGCTGAGGCCCTAGCAGCCTTCAAACACAATATCCTTGACGAGTGGCTGGCCCGGCACCTTGGACAGGAAAAGCAGAAATCTATGGCAGCACTCACGACACTCATGACCCGCTTTTGCGCGGGAGAAGAAAGCTGGCTTTCTCGTAGCAACAATATGACCAAGAACCCTGGTAATTTGGACATCAGGGACAGTAGTGGCAGGTCGCATCACAACAAGCAGAAGCGCCACATTAACGGCGACAATACTGAGGATACGGCAGTTAATGCCGGATTCAGAGGCTCTAAATCCGGTTAGCGGAAAAAGCCATTCAAAAGGAATCCTAGGGGCCCGTCCAGTTTGGACCGAATACTCGACCGCTCGTGCCAGATACATGGCACCCCCAAAAAGCCAGCCAATCACACCAACAGGGATTGTTGGGTGTTCAAGCAGGCAGGCAAGTTAAACGCCGAAAATGAAGACAAGGGGCTGCATAGCGATGACGACGAGGAGCCCCGACCGCCGAACAACAATGGACAAAAGGGTTTTCCCCCACAAGTGCGGACGGTGAACATGATATACGCAACCCATGTCCCCAAAAGGGAGCGGAAGCGTGCATTAAGGGACGTATACGCGGTAGAGCCAGTCGCCCCAAAGTTCAACCCATGGTCCTCCTGCCCGATCACCTTTGATTGAAGGGACCATCCCACTAGCATCCGCCATGGAGGATTCGCCGCATTGGTTCTAGACCCAATTATTGATGGATTTCATCTCACTAGAGTCCTTATGGACGGCGGCAATAGCCTGAACCTGCTTTACCAGGATACAGTGCGGAAAATGGGCATAGATCCCTCGAGAATTAAGCCCACCAAAACGACCTTTAAAGGCGTAATACCAGGTGTAGAGGCCAACTGTACAGGCTCAGTCACAATTGAAGTGGTCTTCGGATCTCCGGATAATTTCCGAAGCGAGGAGTTAATCTTCGACATAGTCCCGTTTCGCAGTGGCTATCACGCACTGCTCGGGCGAACCGCATTCGCTAAGTTCAATGCGGTACCGCATTACACATACCTTGAGCTCAAGATGCCAGGCCCTCGAGGAGTAATTACGGTCAATGGAAACACCGAACGCTCCCTCCGAATGGAGGAGCACACGGCGGCCCTCGCAGCGGAAGTTCAAAGCAGCCTCTCCAGGAAGTTCTCCAGTCCGGCCACTAAACGACCGTACACCGTCAAGCGCGCCCGGAGTAACCTACAACAAGACCGCCTGGCACGATCCGAGCAAGCGTAGCAATGCGCCCCCAACCCCAACCCTCGCAAAAAGGCGACGCCAGTACTTCGCGTACATAACTACACTCTAGAGATACCATGGGCACAGGGGGAGGGGCACCATCACGGCACGCCCAAAACATGGCTTAAACCGTACCAGGGGCTGCCGATTTTTTTATTTTCTCTTACTTTCAGGACTTCATCCTTCGGAAGGCATGTTCGGCAGTTCAATTGCCACACAAACGATCCAAAGAACCAGGGAAGCAGACAAGCCACGCCGCACTACAGAACTCCCAGGTGGTCTCTATCACGAGCAGTATACCCGTTCCACATACTATTCCGCAGCTTGCCCCTGGAACGGACATGTTAACTAGTTCAACCTTCCACTTATCGCATTATTTGTATCGTTCTGCTTTGATCGCAGCCCCTTTTTAATAAACAATGCATAGCTTTCGTCTATTTTTGCAATACCTTTTTCTTTTCTTTGTATATGTTCCGTAACGACATGGTGCACCCGTACACGTTGGTATGGCCAAAATACGCCAGGGGCTTTAGTACCCCTCAATATGGTGTGAGAAGTCCGAACACTTTACAAGTGCGGCACCCCGAACTTATAGCATTATATGCATCGGCTCCGAATCATGTCTTGGGTCAATAGTTGGGTTTCCCGGCTCCTATGTTTTGGTGCCTTACGTTCCGCTATATCGGCTAAGGTAGCACTAGGAGAACCACTGCGATTGTGCCCCGGTTGAGCTGGGTCGAGCACCTCAGTGGAGACAGCTAAAACTGACTGTCATGATGAAGCGAGAGCTGGTCGCTGTTCGAGAGGTTTTTTCGAGTCCCTAAAGACTTATGCCGCTTAGGGCGAGGAGCCGGCTCTGTCCAGCCAAGGCGTGGATAGCGCCCCGAACTCGGTCTTCCGAATACCAGGGGCTTCGCCGAAATTTAAAATTATAGAATTCTATGGCTAAGTGAGAGTGTTCACGCATTATAGTCCGATTGCCTTGTTCGTTGGGATGAGCGCCTCCCTCGAAGGACCCAAACATGGGAAAAAGAGCACTCAAGTTTATCCACGAACACCCCAGCACTAGCGGCATGGGGGCAGAATCCAACGACTCGCCATCTCTCAGAATTGATAAACAGCCACACAGAAGGTAATATTTTAAATTCCAACAGTATTGCTTAGCGCATATAAACAAGTTTTCAGCGCACAGGACAAAACGGGAAAGTTTCACTCAAAAATTACATCCCCAGAACATTCATCCGCCACAAGGCGGGCACCCTTCAGAACATCCTTATAGTAATTCTCGGGCTTGCGATGCTCTTTCCCCGGCGGTGGCCCGTCCTTCACAAGCTTCTCAGCATCCAACTTGCCCCAGTGCACCTTAGCACGGGCAAGGGCCCTACGGGCACCCTTAATGCAGACGTAGCGCTTGATGACTTCGAGCCTTGGACAGGCCTCCACCAGCCGCCGCACCAGCCCGAAGTAGCTCCCAGGAAGAGCCCCTCCAGGCCATAGCCGAACAATGAGGACTTTCATGGCCTGTTCGGCTACCTTGTGGAGCTCGACCAGTTGCTTCAGCTGGTCGCTCAGGGGCACGGGGTGTCCGGCCTCAGCGTACTGAGACCAGAACACCTTCTCAGTCGAGCTGCCCTCCTCAGCTCGATAGAATGCGGCGGCATCGGACACACTCCGAGGAAGATCTGCGAACGCTCCTGGAGAGCTCCGGATTGGGGTAAGTAACAAGTAACTCACGTTTATGTGTTTGCTTTGCATAAAGAATGCCTTACCCGCCGCTATCTTCTTCACCTCATCCAACTCCTGAAGGGTCTTCTGGGATTCGGCCTTGGCAGATTTAGCGTTCTCAATAGCCACCGCGAGCTCGAACTCTTGCATCTTTGAGTCAAGCTCCAAACTCTCATGTTTTTCCATGAGAGCCTGGAGCTCTTGCCGCACCTTGCCAAACTCGGCCTCATATTTCTCCCGCTCGGTGCACTCCGAGGCCGCACTCTTCTCGGCCTCGACAAGCGGTTGCTTAAGGGTCGCCACTTCAGACGTGGCCCCTACAATAGCCACGATAATCCTGTCATTCTTTTCAATTGCACCTTTATATATATTTTTTAACAAGGTATTTCTTACCTTCATTATCCTCGAGCTGCTTCTTGGCACGCTCGAGCTCTTGCTCGGACCGCTCGAGGTTCTGCTTTAGCGTGTCCACTTCCGCAGTCAGTGCGGCGGACGCAAGCAGGGAAGCCTGCATACGCATATTGACTCATTTTTGTTAGACTCCTGCGAATTCTATTTGATCCTCTATTCGGCTTTTCTTCCCGAACGCCAAACAGAGCATCAGGGGCTACTGTCTATGCGGTACTATTATTTACACATTCTTTACTTACCTCAAAGCCTGTCAAAAGGCTATTACAAGCTTCAGTCAGTCCGCTCTTGGTGGACTGAACCTTCTGGACCACCGCACTCATAATAGTGCGGTGCTCCTCGTCGATGGAGGCGCCTTGGAGCGCCTCCAACATATTGTCGGGCGCCTCCGGTTGGACGGGGGCCACCGGCATAGTGGGTTGGCTCCTCTTGGAAGGAGGTCGCCCGCCGGACTCTGGAACCTTTGAAGGTTCCGGAGCAGTGTCCGGCCTAGAGCCGGACTTGGAGCCCTGGGGGGGTTTCATCCCCTTTGCTCCTGGAGTTCGGGAGGTCGCCTTGCGGCGCCTCCAGGACCACCTCCTCCCGGCTTGGAACCTGTTGGGACAACACTTCGGTGTCATCCGTAGGGCGGGGGGCGGAAGCCGTCGGAAGCGAGTTCACATCCGATGAGTTCAATGAGCCGCTCGACGACGCGTCGAGCCAGTCTTTGGGTGGGCTGCATAAACATATTCGACATGAGGGAAAGTTGTGCAATAAATGAATACTATGAATTACTCTGGTATCCGGATACTTATGATTTGGCCAGGGGCTTGTCCCTAGGCGCCCACTCCTCTCTGCCGCCGTCGGCGTCGGTGGAGCAGTCCGGAGGAAGGGTTTTCCCCTTCTTGGACCCTTTGGCCTCCCTAGCTGGGGCGGCCTTCCTTTTCTTCCCTTCCCCCACTGGAGGGGGAGGGGTCTCTTCTTCCTCCTCCTCGTCTTCACGGGAGGAGTGCGTCTTGGATTCCTCGGATGATGAATCCGACACCTCCGGGCGTCGGGCACTCTTTTGAGTCCCCGTGGCCTTCTTCTTGACCTTCTTCTCTGGCACCACATAGGGTGCCGGAACCAGCAGCCTCGCCAAGCGAGCGTCCGCTGGGCCTTCGGGCAAAGGGGCCGGAAGTTGATCTGTCCGGACATCACCTGCCAATCCTATCAAAGGAAAGGGAGCTTAGATCCTGCATGGAGTCAAACTATGAAAAGCTGATACCCTGTAAAAGGAAAAAACAGCTTACCGCAAGAGCGTGACGCTGCACACTGAATCCACGATCCTCAGTAGCGGATGCGGGGGCCTCGGCGCCCTTGAAAAGCACCTTCCAGGCATCTTCATACGTCATGTCGAAGAGCCTGCTCAGAGTCTGGTGCCACGCTGGGTCGAACTCCCACAGGTTGAAAGCCCTTTGTTGGCACGGGAGGATCAAGCGGATGAGCATAATCTGGACTACATTGACAAGTTTGAGCTTCTTGTCCACCAGGGTTTTGACGCATGTCTGGAGTCCGGTCAGCTCTCCCTTTTTACCCCACGACAGGCCCGTCTCTTTTCAGGACGTGAGCCGCGTTGGGGGTCCGGACCGGAACTCGGGGGTGCGACCCATTCGGCGTCGCACGGCTCGTTGATGTAAAATCACCCCGATTGCCACCCCTTCAGGGTCTCCACAAAGGAGCCCTCGAGCCAGAGGACGTTGGCCATCTTGCCCACCATGGCGCCTCCGCACTCCGCCTGGCTGCCGCGCACCACCTTCGGCTTGACGTTGAAAGTCTTGAGCCATAGGCCAAAATGGGGGCGGATGCGGAGAAAGGCCTCGCACACGATGATAAACGCCGAGATGTTGAGGACGAAGTTTGGGGCCAGATCGTGGAAATCCAGGCCGTAGTAGAACATGATCCCCCGGACAAATGGGTGGAGAGGGAAGCCCAGTCCGCGAAGGAAATGGGGGAGGAACACCACCCTCTCATGGGGCCTAGGGGTGGGGATGAGCTGCCCATTTTCGGGGAGCCGGTATGCGATGTCGTTAGACAGGTATCCGACCTTCCTCAGCTTTTTGATATGTCCCTCCGTGACGGAGGAGACCATCCACTTGCCTCCCGCTCCGGACATGGCTGGAGAAGGTTGAGGTGAGGAGTGCGTACTTGGGTGCTGGAGCTCGAGTGCGCAAGAATGGATAGGCGAAGGAGGAAGAAGGCGTAGGTGAAAAGGTGGATCTTTATCCCTATAGGATCGAATGCCGGGAGTCAGAAGGGGGGTTGAATGACGACCTTGAAAATTTTAACCTCTTCAATTTTGCATGATAGTTACGGAAAAACTATGATGCTCGGAATAGAGGAATACGCAGTGGAAACAAAATATGCCTGTCAAAACAGACTGGAACTAGTCCAACAATACTCAAATCTTGACTTGAGAACTCAAAGAATAATAAGCACCAAAAAAGTGTACTAGAAAGATTAGTGCTTAATTAGACCAAGAGGTTACACGGCAAGGTTATAGGCTAATCAAATGGGAGCTACTTAACCCAAAAGAGTAACACGCACTAGCACAAGACACTAGTACTTAACGTGCACGTACTAGCAGAAACTTTTTCAATGGAGAAGAACTACACTGCCTGGAGCTGATTTCACTTGTCAGGAACTCTAGTCACCTGTAGCGCATAGAGCTGCAAGACTATCAACAACTGAAAACCACGATTATACCTCTGCAAAATTGCACAAACCAATTCTGCTATTTGGAAGTCACACAACAGCTAGAAGAGGATAAACTGAATCCTAAGACGGTCGCTCCTGGCGGCGAGACAGAGAACAGCAGGTGCTCTTCCCTTCCACCACGCATACAAGAACTTCCCTAGAAACTATTGCGACCTCAAATTGAATCAAAAACAGGGGAAGAACTCAGTATGAACTCGCACAAAATAAATCATGAAAGATAAACTCCTGCGCCATCCTCAAGAACCCATGAATAAATGAATAACAACCAGATTCAAAGCTAGGGATGGATGCACATGAATTTAGACATGATTTTCCATCAAGGAAACCCCATTATAGCCAAGGAATCACAGGGACAAAATTAGTACAGCAGAAAAATGAGATTTGCAAGGACAAACAGCAGACCTCGACAATAGTAAGGCTGGGAACAATTTGAGGATTTATTTCTCAGATTTCTGGAGTTACAAGCCTCTCTCACATAGGCTAAATCCCACACAGGAAGCTCTATCTCAAATGTGCGGCGGCTGCTCTGTTTTTCTCCTCGTAGCGGCAGCTCCTCTGTTCGTGCCCACAAGGGAAAACCTAGCAGCTCATATATAAGGCTGGATCAGCCTTCCACCGCCATTGAATGGGCCATGGTTCCCACCGAATGGGCCAAGCCCAAAACACTAAAAGAAATAGTCATTTTTACTTAGCCACTTGTAAATAACATTTTCCACTCTTAAGCAACACCACAATCACTCTCTTGGTTTGCTTGTTAGTGGATTTTGGTAAACATACCAAAATAACTTCACTTGACATGGTCTTCTCCTTTGCCTCCATATAGTCCTTGTCCAAAACTTGTGCGTTGCTTTGAGCCGCATGATCCCGCACGGCGTCCATGGTCACATCTTAGCTCTTCAAGCCTTATGCCAACCATCCTCGTTGTCGACTACCGCCGCACTCACTGGAACCTGCACACAATGGAAACAATCAACTATTGCGAGCACAAACTTCCTGAGCTTGACCCAAGTCAATCCAAATTAATAGTTTAATACAATCAACACCATCCAGATAAGTCACATAAAATAGATCACGTCCTTGATCCGACAAACTGTGATTTTCAAACTTCATTAAAATAACTCTCAAAGCGAGCAAAAGCATTGGCAATATAATCATCACAAAATTAAGGGTATCACCACATGGACTCACAATCTCCCCCTTGATGTTTATATTGCCAACCTAACTCTCAGCAAGAAAAAATAGAGTTTTAGTTTTAACAGAGAGAAGGAAAGTTGCAAAAACACACTTGGTCCCAAAGAAAAAAAATTGTAGACATTACCAAGTGGACAAAGTGGAGAGTGAAGCTAACACCCGGATCCAAAGCTTCACTTTCAACAAAAACTCATCAGAGAGAAATCAACCTTGTTTTCACAAGTTCACAAGGGAAAGAACCAAGAGAAAAATAATAATATCAATGGCTCCCCCTGACTCCCCCTCAACTTGTGTACATACTAAAACTCAATTTGCAACATATGCACTGTCCTATTTCTCCCCCTTTGGCACTATAAGCATCAAGGGAGATCCCTCCCCCTCAATTTATGCATATGAGAAAATATCAAGATAGAGCATGTATGCATGAAGTGGAATTTATGCAATTGTACGAGCATTGAAGATTATTCAGTTGAAGCACATGAGATAGAAATGCTACTAGGCCATGATAAGTAAGAGCTCATCTAGTCATACTAAGACATATAGAGAAAATCCTTGAGCTAGATGCAGCAAGACATTCAAGTTCTTAGTAACTTCAGTTTTCACACATGATGAGTTCTTATGTAGGCAAACACATGGAAAAGAGACTAAATGTTGCAAGGCATTGCAACCTAGCGCTAACCAATGACCAGGAGGCACACCCGATGAAAAATGGAACCTTCTCGTTGTGCTGACCATCTCACAAGCAAAGTGCCACCTCCTGCACGAGCAGGCACCTTGAGTAATTAAGTCAGCACAAAATGATGCACTTAGAAATTTTATGAAAAGGCACAAGCAAAGTACCACCTCCTGCACGAGCAGGTACCTTGAGTGATTTGATTTTGATTTTTTGTTAAGTCACAAGCAAAGTACCACCTCCTGCACGAGCAGGTAACTTGAGTGGTTTGATTAAGAAAGTATGGAATAGGCACAAGCAAAATACCACCTCCTGCACGAGCAGGTATCTTGAGTGATTCTTCACAAAAAATGCAGATAAAAAGTAACTCATGAAAGCAAGACTAGGGACTTGACAAGACAGTAGACCATATCCGACCCGAGCCACATAGGTCTAAGCAAAACAAGTCTCTAGTCGTTCCAGGTGTGATATCAAATAGAGTCCAGACTAGCTAGCCAGAACATAGATCAGAGTTGCAATACAAAGCACAAGTAGATTCTCAAGTCAAGGTGATCAACTAGCATAGAACTCATCATATGGTCAACATGTTTATTTAGTTCAACTTCATTTCCAATTAAAACTAGCATGCAAAGGGTTATCCATATATGGCAAACCATGACAGGATGAGCTAGACAATAAGCATAACATGGCCAAGAGCAACTTCAGTATGAACATTTCTTCAACAAAAGAATCATCAAAGCTCAAAGGTATCTTACATACAATGCAAGGTGCAATATGATACATATGAACAAAAGAAGAAAAAAACACAAACTCCCCCTTCACAAGATCCCATAGGGGCCGACGACCCCCAAATCTCCCCGCAAAGAAGCAAAACGACTAACATCCAAAGGTGTGGTAAAAATATCAGCAAGCTGATGCTCAGTATCAACATACAGGAGCTCTATATCACCTTTCTCCACATGGTCTCTTATGAAGTGGTAGCGCAGTTCAATGTGTTTAGTTCTAGAGTGTTGGACTGGATTCTTAGCAATACTTATCGCACTAGTGTTATCGCAGAAAAGTGGAACAGAAGAAATGAAAATCCCAAAATCTTGTAAAGTAGATGAGATCCAAAGAATCTGACTACAACTGCTCGCAGCTGCTACATACTCTGCCTCGGCTGTGCTCTGTGCTACACTAGATTGCTTCCTAGAAGACCAAGAAATAAGGGAAGTACCTAGAAAGTGACAAGTGCCAGAAGTGCTCTTGCGGTCTATTCTACACCCACCAAAGTCTGAATCTGCGAACCCCCTAACTCCTAAACCAGAAGAACTAGAAAACCATAGGCCAAAATCAGGTGTTCCTTGGAGGTACCTTAAAATGCGTTTGACGGCTTGCTTGTGGGAGTCTCTTGGGGAAGCCTGAAAACGAGCACACAGACACACTGCAAATTGTATGTCTGGCCTCGTTGCAGTCAAGTACAGTAGTGAGCCAATCATGCTTCTGTATTCTCGTTGGTCCACTACCTCACCATTTTCATCTACATCAAGTATTGTGGCAGTGGACATTGGGGTATGGAGTGGCTTGGAATCGCTCATCCCAAACTTCTTTAACATGTCCTTCGTGTACTTGCCTTGATATACAAAGGTGCCCTGCTTTGTTTGCTTGATTTGCAGTCCAAGAAAGAAGGACAGCTCACCCATCATGGACATCTCAAATTCATCACTCATGTCTTTGGAAAACTTAGCACAAAGAGCATTAGACGATCCACCAAAGATGATATCATCTACGTAAATTTGCACTAAGAGTAGTTCATTATGATGCCTAAGAGTGAACAAGGTCTTATCAGCTTCACCCATTTTAAAACCTTTCTTGATCAAAAACCCTTTGAAGCTCTAGGGGCTTGCTTAAGACCATAAAGAGCTTTCTGCAATTTATAGACATGGTTTGGGAGCTTGTCATTTTCAAAACCAGGGGGCTGTTTTACATAAACTTCTTCATCAATGAAACCATTTAGAAAAGCACTTTTGACATCCATTTGAAATAACTTAAAACCCTTGGAAGCAGAGTAAGCAAGTAAAATACGTATCGCCTCCAACCGTGCAACAGGTGCAAAGGTCTCGTCAAAATCAAAACCCTGAATTCGAGAATAACCTTGAGCAACTAGGCGAGCCTTGTTGCGAACAACTTGGCCGTCCTCTCCCTGTTTATTTTTGAAAACCCACTTGGTTCCAATGACATTTATACTTTGGTCAAACGGGGGTTTTACAAGTTTCCAGACCTTGTTCCTCTCAAAGTTTTCTAACTCCTCATGCATTGCCCTTATCCAGTTTTCATCTTCTAATGCATGGCTAACATCTCGGGGCTCAAAAGATGCAACAAATGCAGTATGTGCAAAGTCTGAGAAATGAGTGGACCTAGAGCGCAATGTACGCTCAGAGATGTTGCCGATGATCAGATCTGGTGGGTGAGCATGATGAAGACGTAGAGATCCCTGAAGGACGTCAGAAGCAGGTGAGGAAGTAGTCGTGGTAGCCTCTACCTCAGCTGAAGTGGGGGTAGCATCAGGAGTCATCGATGTTGAGGGTACGGATGTTGTAGATGAAGTACTAGGTACAGGGCCATCTTCCACTGGAACAGAAGTGGTAGCAGGTTCTGCGGCAGGTGCAAGAGATATGGGGGCTTGTCCCACACCATCCTCATTATCTTCTTCAATGAATAAGGTTTCGGAAACTTGTGGTGTACCTGAAAACTCGGGTCTAGCTGGGCTAGCCTCATCAAAAGTTACATTGCAAGTCTCTACCACAAGGTTAGATTCTAAATTTAAAACACGATAGCCCTTCATGTGAGCAGGGTAACCAAGAAAGATACCATCAGAAGTGCGCGACTCAAACTTGTCGAGAAGGCCCTTCTTTAGGATAAAACACTTGCAACCAAACACTCGCAAATGAGAAATATTAGGATTTCTACCAAATCTCAACTCATAAGAGGTCACTTTCAAAGAACTCCGCAGAAAAACACGATTTGACACATAGCAAGCTGTACTAATGGCTTCAGCCCAATAACGCCGTGGTGTGCCAAATTCATCGAGCATGGTCCTTGCCATCTCCACAAGAGTTCTATTTTTCCCTTCCACAACACCATTTTGTTGAGGCATGCGAGGAGACGAAAATTGGTGCTCAATTCCTCTCTCGGCAAGGAAATCAGCAAAGGAAGAATTTTTGAACTCCAAAACATTATCACTACGAACAGTTTTCATCTCACCAGGAAATACATTGAATAGCCTTAAAGCCAAATCATGAAAATGATTGAATGCTTCAGATTTATGCTCCATAAAGAAAACCCAAGAGTATCGAGAAAAATCATCTACGATGACAAGCACGTACCACTTCCCACCAGCTGACCGGACCCGAGATGGACCAACTGTGTCCATATGTAGCAATTGGGCGGGTCTGGTTGTGTTCACCAGATTGATTGGAGGGTGAGAAGCAGAGACTTGCTTTCCATGTCGGCATGGGGCACACACAATATCCTTGGTGGCTTTGAGCTTAGGCAAACCTCACAAAAGATCAAGGCTGCCAATTCGCGTCAGATGATCAAAACCAACATGCCCCAAACGACGATGCCACAACTGAAACTCGCTCATGTTCAAAGAGGCGACAAAACATCGTGGACCAGAGGACAAAAGCACTCCAAAATCAGCACCAAAGATTTTACCAACACGAGAAATACCAAAGACAAGATCACCAGTAGAGTCAAGAACACGAGAAGCAGATTTCTTGAAACGAACCTCAAAACCCTCATCAAGAAGTTGTGAAACTGAAATCAAATTATAACTCAACTTACTTACAAGGGCTACATCCTTGAGAAGACAGTTCTCGTTGACTCGCACTGTTCCTTTGGCCACAATGCAACCCTGTGCATCATTCCCAAAAGTGATCTTTTCATCACCAGACGCTTTGCAGAGGGAGGCGAACCATTTAGTATCACCAGTCATGTGGCGTGAACACCCAGAGTCAATAAGCCACTTGTTTGCCAAACCCTCAAAACCAACCTACACAAAAGAGCGACAACGAAGTGACTCAGTACTGGGATTAGTAAGTAAACATTTTTTAATCCAGTACTGGCTCACTCCCTTTGCAGGAGCAGAAATACATGTGTTATTAGCATGCAATGCAAGGCCATCTTGATACCTACAATTTTGTTGACCTCTACCCCTAGTAAATCGGGCTCTAGAAGCGGTCTCGTTGGATTTAAAATAGTCTCTCCTACCCGAGCCATGCAGGTACTCACTCTGACCATGTGTGTTAGAAACATGCAGCGCACGAGCCTGTCGTTGCATGCCCCTAAGTGCACGAACACGAGATCTACGTTCATCTCTAAGTTTTTTGAAGCAAAACTCAGCAAGGTGTCTAGACTTGTGGCAATAGGTGCACTGGTAAACTATTCTCTCTTTTTCAGCACGAGAACCAGTGGAAGGAGAAGTACCCTTGTCATTTGGACTCGTGGGCAAAAGTCCCCCAGACTGAAAAACTGTCGCTCTCTCATCCTCACGGACCAAGATAGCTCCATCACTTCGAATGCCTATGGGTTCTGGAGGGTTGTTCCTAGAATCTTCCACGAAGTCAAAACCAAGACCTAGACCTTTACTCACCTTTAACTTGTCTAAAATCATGTTTAATCTTTTCTCACCACTTGAGAGCTTTTCTAGGATCGTCTTGAGGTAAGCTACTTCTTTTGCATAGGAAGCACACGATAAACACTCTTTTAAGGAGGACACCCTCACAGCTCTCCCATATCTATCCTTGTAGGCCTGAATCTCAAGTTTTAATCCCTCACAAGAGACACAATCTACACTCACAGGATTTGCTACACCCTTGCCAAACCTGACCCGAAATGCTTCATGCATAGCAACAAGATCATTCTCAAGTATGGTACAGAAAGTACAAGTAGTAACAGAACTAGAAGAAGCATCACAAGAATCAGTAGGTTTCTTTGAATTTGAAGCTTTAACAAGATCATATTTCTTATAGATTTCACTGAGATGAGCTCCTAGTTCCTCAACTTCTTCTTCGAGTTTAGGATAATTTACACAATTTCCAGGAGCACGCACATCTAGGATCATTTGATTCAACTTTTTAACTCTATCATCAAAGTACTTGCACTTCAAACAAGAGGGAGGATTCTCTGCATCAAAAAGTGTCTGTTCGAGATTCTTAATTCTAGCATTTAATTTATCACAGTTTGGGCAGGCACAGTCTGCAACTTTAGGAACAGACATAGGTGTATTTTCAACACAAAGGGAGCAAGGGCTCAATTTAACATCAGCAAGTTCATTTCTAGCAGATTCAAGCAGTTGTGACATACTAGCATGAGTATTCCTAGCAAGTTCTAATTCAGCACGCAACACATCACATCCAGCACAATCATCAATATCATGAGAAGGCACACTAGCAGTAGCATCCTTCAGAGTAGTTATTTCTAGTGTGAGAGAATCAATTTGAGCAAGATTATCATTTATGGTGTGCGTGCATTTTTTAAGGACTTTTGCTTGCGTTAAAAACAGATTTTCAACTTTCACATACTCAGCATATAATTCATCATAAGACATTTGTACCTCATCTGTGTTGTCGTTCTCCTCATCAGCCTCATGAGCCATAAAACACATGCCAGTGAGCCGATCAGCCTTCTTCTTCTTTGTATCCTTCCCTTTGGGAGAAGGAGGATCATCCTCACCACTCTGGTCAGAGTCGATGTCGCTTAAATCTACTGCAGATTGTAGACCCGAAGCGATTGCAGCAACCATCTTTTGAAGATGCTTCTCAGCCTTTGGCCGGAACTTGGTTTCATGATGAGAGAACAACTTCTTGCTGTAGTTGTTCTTGCCACCACTATTTTCACCATAATCTTTGAAATTTGGACAATCAGACCTGTAGTGCCCCTGCACACGACACTCAAAACAGATTTTTGTGTGTTTGCCTTTCCTTTCTCTCACGTTTTTATAAGCTCGGGAAAAACGGCGGACAAAAAGAGCAAGATCATCCTCAGGAAAAGATTCAAGTTGTTCATCAAAGACTGAAACCAAACAAGCAAATGAAAAACCAGAAGAAAGACCACTGCCAGACTCAGAAACACTAGAGGGACCATGTGCAGTTTGGCATTCACTACCAACTAGTGCAAGAGTCTTGTTCCTAGGTGGGTTTCTACCTTCACTGGCTATTTGGTGAGTTTTAAGCTTGGAGAACAACATGTCTACAGTGAGCTCATCAGGTTTATGGGACTCTTGAATCGCGATCTTTCTCATCTCATAGATTGGGTCAAGAGAGTTTAGGATGTGTCTAGCTTTCTCAGACTCAGTGTACACAACCCCAACACCCCTCAATTTCCCAACTATGACCTCAAACCTACCAAACATGTCCTCTAGAGACTCACTAGGTAACTGCTCAAATTTGTTGTACTCGGCTTTGTAAATGTCCTGACGAGCTGTCTTAATCTCACTAGTGCCCTCGTGGTAAGTGATGAGAGTGGACCAAATTTTGTGGGCTGTGTCTAGGTGTGCAACACGCTCATGCTCTCTCCTATCCAAACCTGACAAGAGAATGTTAATAGCTTTGAAATTATTTTCAACATCAACTATATTCTCAGGACCAACACGAGCAGGTATTGCAAAATCTCGCACAACAATTTGCCATATTGCATAGCTTTGAGCTTCAAGAAATGTTTTCATCCGAGACTTCCAAAACGGCCAGTCACTCCCAGAGAACAGCGAAGGACGCGACGGGTTCGCAAATGACTCCATGGCTCAAGAGCTGATTAAGGCTACAGATGAGCCGACCGGGCTCTGATGCCAATTGTAGGACCGAATGCCGGGAGTCGGAAGGGGGGTTGAGTGACGACCTTGAAAAATTTAACCTCTTCAATTTTGCATGATAGTTACGGAAAAACTATGATGCTCGGAATAGAGGAATACGCAGCGGAAACAAAATATGCCTGTCAAAACAGACTGGAACTAGTCCAACAATACTCAAATCTTGACTTGAGAGCTCAAAGAATAATAAGCACCGGAAAAGTGTACCGGAAAGATTAGTGCTTAATTAGACCAAGAGGTTACACGGCAAGGTTATAGGCTAATCAAATGAGAGCTACTTAACCCAAAAGAGTAACAAGCACAAGACACTAGTACTTAACGTGCACGTACTAGCATTATTGTGAGCTAGGTGCTTAGTATATGTTTTAGGACCGTGAGGCAGTTGCTTAATTGTGTGCGTGCTCTTTTTCCGCAAAAAAAAGGTGGGTGTGCTTGTGTGTGTGTGTGTGTGTGTGTGTGTGTGTGTGTGTGTGTGTGTTGTCGTAGGACATGCATGCCAGAAACGGCCGGCCGATCGATCTTGCACACCCACCCGATGGCACTCTCGCCTCCGACACGTCGTAACCAATAAATCAATCACCACGCCACATCTGCATGCAATGGCTACATCACAATGGAATGACTTTTTCTGTGGACGCCATAAAGAAAAACTTACAAGCTCTAGTTAATGCTACTAAGTTTTTTCCCAGAAAAAAATGGTACTAAGTTTTAGGGCACATACATACCAGTGCATTTTTCTAAAAGAAAAAAAGTCTCTGTCCACTAAAATATCCTCTAGAAATATATTGATTTAAATTACTCTAAACAGGTTTTACTCCTGCTTTGTATAAAGCAAACCACACGCCCATTTATCAAGTTTAAGTGCAGGAAAAGCGAAAAGGAAAAATAAATATGTTGGGGCAACAACATAAACATGCCAACAAGAAAGAAAAAAGATGATCCATGGCTCGAGGGAGCCTGATCAATCATGACGCCTAGCCAATCCCCGTCCCATTGCCTAGAAAGCAAACGTCAATGTTAAAAGAAGGTTAGAAAATTACGCGTGAATTCTGTAGCATGCCACAAAAAGACATGCCTGATCATTATCTTGTTGCACATCGTTATAGGGTCCAGATCATCATTGCAAAAACTAACCAGAAGAGACGTCTCCTCCTACATGTATGGTCGGCCTAGGCTTCTATAAATGTGGATCCTGAAATAGCGGGACGCCACACATAGTATATAATCCATCAACAGGGCCACAGAGGAGGCATCTTCTTGCAAGAATGATTGCCTCTAGATCGAGCTATTGCACCGGCTGAACACATCTCCCGACTCACTACGATGTATTTCATATATTATATGTCTATATTGAAATCTATTCTCGAGCACTCCTAAGAAGCATGTTAAAGACATAAATACCATGGGTTAGGCTACACGTCAGTCGGTTGTTTTTTGAATTGGGGTCACTCGATCATTTATGAACGTCCGATGCACATCCAACAGCCCCTGGCTCTTCTTCCTTCAGCTCTTCTTCTTCTCCAGACTGCCGCCCGGGCCACCGGCCGAACCGCCTGCGACCACCACCCGCGGCCGGTGGCGCTCCCGCCCAGCCTCGCCGCCCTGCCCTCGCTGGAACCACCCCCACCACCAGCCCCAACCATCCCTCTAGCCTCGCCGCCCCACCCTCGCCGGAACCTAAGATAAATAATGGGGTAGCCCTGCGGCGAGCCCCTTCCTTCTCCTTCCTTCCCTTCGGCTCACTCTCGGGAACTCTCGAAATCGACTGACCCCAATTTGAAATTCAGTCGACTGTCATTTAGCTAAACTGAAATGCCATCTGGTGCTCAAGGTCCATGAAGCTATTTGTAAAAACAATAATAATCAAAAAATCACATTTCAAAGTTTTAAAGTTTCAAAGTCTCTCTCACACACACACGCGCGCACGCACTTACCCGCACCCACCCCTCCTGGTCTCTTTGATTTACTGAGACGGCCATACCGCCCGTAACACGTCCGTTTCTTTCTCGCCAGCAGTCTCACTTTCCGTTTTCGGCATGCAAGCTACTCCAGGAAGGAAGCAGCCACAGTCCTCCTCCTATGCTACCCAGCTGGTGCGGCGACTGTCAGCTGCCGAGTGCATCCATCGGCATCGGCTGCGCCACACGGACTCGTCTCTTCCCCTTTCTTCCCTCCGTCGTCCCCTCCCCAGGCACCGGCGACCGGCCACTCATCCCCCACCTCGATGAACTAGCAGGCTCATCCGGACTCGCTGGGTGCAATTCCTCGGAGATCACGCGCGGCCATCCACGATCCGAGGAAGCGCGAGGAGCTAGCAGCGGGTTGAACTCTGAAGCAGATCGTCAGCCAGCCGGCCGGCGGAGCGATTGGATCTCACTGGCTTCCTCCGCTCCAATCCAACCACGTTCGGCTTGAGTAGGTCGCCCCTCGATCGAAGGCCCAGCAGCCCCAACTGATTTGATCGTCACGCGCGTAAGTCCCCAAAACCCCCAAAATTCCCCGCTCAACTCTCCCTTTTCTTCAGCACGCTGGCTGAATTCGTCCAATCCAACGTACGTAGCAGCAAATCGGCTTGGTCTGATGTTTTTAGAAGAGAACTGAGCGTGGCTGAGATCTGAAAACTGAAAGCGTGGTTTTGCTCCTTTTTTCCTTCTGTATTTCGCAAAAAGAAAAGAGGGATTGGGCAGGTTTTGGTCTTGATTAGCTCCAGGTTATTGTCTAAATTGTTGTTTTTGGTTTAATTTTTTCAAGAATCTACGCTGCTGCTTACACGCGGGGTCTCGATGAGATTTGTGAAACAGATCATCGGTTTTGATCTGTCTGATGCTTCGTGTTAGTTCTTACTTAGGCATCGGGCGGATCCGTGTATGTTACTACTCATGAACATATATGATTCAAGACACGTAACGACACGATCGTCCGTAAGGTTTATTGCTGATTATTTGCGGTGCTATCCACCTTATCTTCACGAGCCTTAGAGCATGCAGAGGTAGATGCATGTGTCATCTCTTGTAGTTGTAGTACGTATTGATCTATATTGTCTCACCCAAAACTATTAACTCATACTTACATAACTGTATAATGGTAGAGCTAGTTGTTAATTCCTCATCCATCAGTGTCACAGAAAAACGATAGTTATCATCACGTTCTCAAATAAAAAGGAGATAGTTATCATCACCTATGTATGTTCAATTGTTCAGAGTCTCGCACTAGAGCCAAGTTCAGAAATGAAAATGTGGCAGGACAAAAAAGGTGCCAGACCTACACCAGTGGCGCATTTCTTGAGGATGATAACATATTTTAGCCAAGCCCCTGGTCATTCAAGGCACACGAGGAAACATGTATTCAAAGTTTCTAGACAACAAAATTGGAGATAACGCTAACGTTGAAGCAATTCAACATATGACTTCAAAATTTCAGTATAAACAGGAGAGTCTATAAGATCATTCATGTTATTTCTTCACACCCTGTGAATTCAACTCAAACCCCCTTCCGCCCGTGAGACGAGTCTAGCAAAACTCCGGTAAACATAACATTGCTATTTGAACTTTTAGCGACATATGTTTCCGTAGTACAATGTCAACTGACCTGCTGTGAAGCTAATAAGTTTTTCTATTGAAAATGCAACACAAATCCTGTTCTGGTTGACACACAGATCTGGCAAAAGGAAGCTAAGCCGGTGTCAAGCTGAACATGGCAAGCTGTTTCCCCTGCTTGAGCGCGAGGAAGAAGGAGGTCCCACGTTCTGCCCCGGCCAATGCACACACCAGCAGCATCCCTGGCGCCGTGGCACGAACTTTCTCCTTCAAGGAGCTCGCGGCGGCGACAAGAAACTTCAGCGATGCCTGCCGCATCGTTGGTCGGGAGGATGGTCTTTATAAAGGCTTCCTCAAGAGCATCAATCAGGTGACAATTCTTTTGTTTTTACTTATTAGTTTCATACGTATCGTACCGTGGCGAGTTGACGACATGATCGATGTGAGGGAAAAAATGATTGATCAATCAACATCTACATCTGTAGGTCGTTGCTATAAAACTGCAGCATGCTGTTGATCCAGGTGGATCAGCGGAGCAAGATAATACAGAGTTTCTTGCCCTTGCGCTGATGATGAGCGGGCTGCGCCACCCAAATCTTGTCAATCTTATTGGCTTTTGTGCGGATGGCCGTCACCGGATCTTGGTTCACGAGTACATGCCATTCGGTTCTCTGGAAGATCACCTCCACGGTAAGCAAGTGCGTACGTGTGCTACTTATATGCATGCCAACAATCTAGCTACAAAGCTTATAACTGCATTCATGATTCGTTTGAGGTTGTGTTAGTTAACCACCTGATGATCAATTAAGAAAAAAAAGTTAACCACCTGGTCATCTTGTGACCATCAGGTTCATCTCCAGGCAAAGCACCGCTGGACTGGAACACGAGGATGAACATTGCCGCCGGTGTGGTCAGAGGGTTGGAGTATATGCACGACAAAGGTGTCCTCTACCGATGCGTCAAAAGTTCGAACATCTTGCTCGGAGACGGCTACCGCCCAAAGCTGTCCCAATATGGACTGGCGGAGCATGACCAGCTGTCTGCAGTGGCTGCTATCACCCGCGGGACATGGGGTACTATGGCCCCCGAGACCGTGATGACCGGGAAGCTGTTTCCGGGGTCGAGTGTTTATGGCTTCGGCGTCGTGCTGCTGGAGATGATCACCGGGCGGAGGGCCACCGATGCCCCCCATGATGTCGAGGATCGGCACCTTGTCACATGGGTAAATTAATTAGCCAAGGTTTTGGATTCTATTTGCTACTTCTTGTTTCACCATGAACGATCCGAGTGATGTCGTGTACTGATGTTTGTTGTTGGGTCAGGCCCGAACAATGCTGAAGGACAGGAGCCAGTTCCGCCGGATGGCAGACCCGGCGCTGCAGGGGCGATATCCGTCCTTGGACTTGCAGGAGGCCCTCCAAGTTGCTTCGGTGTGCATCCCACAAAGATCATGCCATGAGAGCGCCCATCGGCACCGTCGTCACGGCTCTGTCTCGCCTCGCCTACGATTTTGATCCACCCGAATCATCACACCACGCGGCGCCTAATTAACTTAGGAGGCAAAAGGTGTCGTGTCATCCAGATGCGTCGATCATGAATTCATGATCAAGTTGCTTGATATGCTATGAACTGTGACCGGCAACAAGTTGCGTCTGTGATCGTTGCTTGTTCTAGAATAACTAATGCTTGGCCTGCATGATTAAGAATGTTCAAAACACACTCCTGTGTAACTGGCAGAGGTTAATTGTCCAGTAGTGGTGGATTTGGAAATTGTGTTGGCCCCAGAGGTGGAGCGAAGTCAAGATATGAGCAAGAACCAGGATTAGGCAAATTAGCAGACGCATCATCAAGGCCCATATTACTATGGAAAACATAAACAATTAGTTAGGCAATCATTTATATTACTATGGGTGCACCATTGACTATCCTCAAAACAAACAATATCAAGTGAATATCCTCTTCTTTTCTTCTACCGTTTGTATTCAAGAAATGGATTCGTCCCTTGTACAACTTTATAAGCAGTGCTAAGTGTCACAAATGGAGTCCATCAAATCACGCTGAATGTTAAATGCACCATGTAAACTTAAACTGATGAATTAATTTTGGTGGGATTGATGGAGAGATAAATTTGAACTGAAAATAGAAGCACCAAACAGAGAAAGACACGAGCGGCAAGAAGAAGAGGATCATCTTCTTTCTTTTTCCTAATATAAAGGGGTTCCTCTATTTCCATTTCAAAGAATATACCTAGTGTGCTACTACAACCATTTCACGGTTTCAACCAGAAAAGGGAACAAACAAACCAAAAGGCCTACCCGGCAACATCACCAACTCTGCTCAGAGCCACAACCTAGACAAGGAATACAAGACCGTACCAGTCCACAGCTTAGCCGAGAATTTTGACCCAAGCTTACAAAACAACCTGACATCCAGAAGCTAAGCCCCAACCCTGGCTTAAAGTACGAAATTTTAACCATTGCTAAGCCCGGCATACATGCCCGAAGTGCCTCTGCATTGACTGATTTGAAGGCTCACGAGCCGAAGGAATCCTTGGCCTGATCGCCCTCACAACCCTTGGCCTGACAGGGCACAGCCCAAAATCCTCAACAATCCACTCAAATGACAGCTTGAATTCAGCACGTTCGGTTATCGGTTTCACATCATTACAGCGCGAGCAACAGGAAGCAGACACTTTCATACTCCGGAAGAAAAGTACGTTCATTCTTTTGCCACCATGACGTTCGCCCTCTTAAAGTGTTTGGGTTTGGTTTCCCTGAATTCTGGCCGGAAAAAACATGGCTTGGGCAAATTCCATTTGTATGTCTTTTCTTGCGATGGAGGATTTCCGTCGCACTCGATAGTATCAGCTTCCCTCAAATAAGTGTCAAAATAAGCATGCCCCAACAAAGCACCAGTAGTAGTATCTATGTGTTCTTGAATGGCATAGCACGGGAGGAACGGCGTCTCTTCATGGTGACAGAAGTTCATTCCAAGAAGATTCCCACGATTATCAATTAGAGGGCCTCCAACCCCAGGTCTAGTGATTTTACAAGTGGAGACCACAAGTGCTTTCCAATCGAGATTGCTTTCGGGCAGCAAAACCTCCCCGCACAGCAATACACCCATTCTGAAGCGGTTGTGGCAGGACCTTCAGTGCAAGAAGATCCCAACACCTCATGATGTCAACACGAGCAAAATTGTACTGTAAATTGCAGGTTTTCAATATCCCCATGACTCGAAATCCATTTCGAAGGCACACTTCAATCCTCAAGTTAGGATTAATCTTGTGAACATCACCCAAAACTCCCAGTGCCACTTTGTAACAAACCCCGTGCAAGCGAAAAACATGTCATCTCCGTCGAATCTTTAGGGAGTTCAGCCCACATCTCACTGTCAAATAAATCTTCAAGGAAATTGATAGGATAACAGTGCGAGATCGATCT
The DNA here is from genome assembly GCF_002162155.2 of Triticum dicoccoides. Classification (NCBI taxonomy): domain Eukaryota; kingdom Viridiplantae; phylum Streptophyta; class Magnoliopsida; order Poales; family Poaceae; genus Triticum; species Triticum dicoccoides. The sequence continues at coordinate 665,464,167 of NC_041392.1, read as the reverse complement.
ATTGCTCTCTGAAGTAGTAGCTTATTACAGATCGAGTACAAGGGAGCGTCGCTCGAATGGGAAGAACATAAGAACTAGGGTTCGGGAGAGAGAGGTAGGTAGCCGCCGCCGGTTCGTTGGTCCACTGGATGCCTTCCTCTTCCGCTGTCTCCTCCTTAAGTATCCGTCGGCTCAGTTAGGCCCATTCTGGCCCGTGGACTCGTGGGTTAGGCCGCTTATGTCTGGTGGGCTGCTGGGCAGTGCTGTTGCTGGCATGGTCGCTGCCCTGCGGGTCCGGCGCGTCAGGTGCGCTGACATCCCCTTCTCCTTGAGTCGAGGCTTGCCCCCAAGCCTCTGCATGTGGAAATCTGGCCTGGAGATTACTTCCGTCCTCCCAAGTGGTGCCCAGATGTGAAGAATTAGACCATTGTATCTTGACTTGTTCGCGCATGCCGTCCCTTCCTTTGCGCCAGCGAGTCTGGAGGATGGCCACTGGAACTGCCAATTCGTCAGAGCAATGTGGAAGCTGAGATTCAACTGCCATACCTGGAAGGAGTGCTTGTCGAAGAAGTGAGACATGGAACACTGGGTGTACAGTTGCCTCGGGGGGAAGTTGTAGTTTGTAAGCCACGTCATTGACAATGGAGAAAGGCCCGTAGTATTTGTATGCAAGTTTGTGGTTAGCTCTTGGCGCCACAGATGATTGAATGTACGGCTGCAATATGAGGAACACCCTGTCGCCCACTTGGAAGGTTCTGAAAGATCGCTTCTTATCAGCTTGCACTTTCATCAGTTGCCGTGCTCTATTGAGGTGCTGTTGCAAGAGCTCCTGCACAGTGGCGCGCTCATCCAGCCAAGCTTGAAGGGCTGGCACTGAGCAAGTGGTATCAGCTGTAAGTCCCCAATGGCGCGGCTCATAACCAAACATAGCCTTGAACGGTGTCATGCCGATCGCTGAATGGTGGCTGTTGTTATACCAGAACTGTGCTAACGGAATCCAGAAACTCCATCTTCGTGGGCACGCCTGAGTGAAACAGCGAAGGAAGGTTTCGACACATTGGTTCACGCGCTCTATTTGCCCGTCAGTTTGGGGGTGGTTGGCTGTACTGAGCCGCAGTTCTGTTCCTGCTCCTCTGAAAAGCTCTTGCCAGAAGTGACTAGTGAAAACTGGGTCTCGGTCAGAGACGATTGCACCTGGTAGGCCATGGATCTTGTAAATCTGGTGCAGATAAAGCTGAGCCACTGATGCCGCTATGTAAGGGTGAGCCAATGGAAGGAAGTATGCAAACTTTGTCCTTTTGTCCACGATTACCAAAAGACAGTTGAATTTACTGGACTGAGGGAGACCATCAACAAAGTCCATGGATATCATGTCCCATGGTTGTTTGGGAATTGGAAGAGGTAAGAGCAATCCTGGTGACGCTGCTCGGTCCGGCTTGGCCTGCTGGCACACCTGGCAGCAGCGCACATATTGTTGTATGTGCGTCTTCATCTTGGGCCATGCAAATAAGCGTCGGACGCACCGATATGTGACAGGGAAACCTGAGTGGCCACCGACAGGACTATCGTGGAATGCCGAGATAATTCTTTGTTGGATTTGAGTGCTGCCTCCGAGCCAGATTCTGTCACGAAAACGAATGACCCCTTGCTGCAAAGAGAAGCGTTTCTTGGGATCTTCCTTGATTGCCAACTGTTCCAGTAGGCGCGAAGCTTGCGGGTTGTTGATGTAGCTGGTGACCACGTCCTCGAGCCACGCTGGCCAGCAAGAAGTGATGCTGGCAAGCATGTCCGTTGGATTCGCCCTGGACAGAGCATCGGCGCCCGCATTTTCAACACCTTTTTTGTAATGAATGCGGTAGCGCAGTCCCAGAAGTTTGGTGAATGCTTTTTGTTGCCATGGTGTGGTCAGTCTTTGTTCTTCCAAGTGAACCAAGCTTCGCTGATCCATCAGGATGACGAACTCAGCGTGTTGCAGATATGGACGCCATTGGTCCATAGCCACGATGATTGCCAAATACTCTTTCTCGTATGTTGACAACCCTTGGTAGCGTGGGCTGAGCGCTTTGCTCATAAAGGCTATTGGATGACCATGTTGCTGTAGAATAGCTCCGATGCCGCGGTCACTCGCGTCTGTTTCCACTGTGAAAGGCTGCTGAAAGTTGGGCAGCGCAAGTACCGGAGCTGAGATGAGCTGTTGTTTGAGTACTTGGAATGCCGTGTCAGTGGTCGAAGTCCAAATGAATGGGGTCCCTTTCTTGAGCAGATTGAATAAAGGCTTTGCTATAACTCCAAAGTTTCGAACAAATCTGCGGTAATAGCCAGCAAGCCCCAGGAAACTGCGGACCCCCTTGGCATCTGTTGGGGCTGGCCAGTTGGCAACAACAGTGATTTTAGATGGGTCGGTGGAAACTCCCTGAGCATTGATGGTGTGCCCGAGGTATGAGATCTGTTGTTGTCCGAAAGCACACTTGCTGAGCTTGACATACCAGCTGTCTCTTCGGAGCAGAGTCAGGACTTGACGCAAATGATCAATATGTGCTTGAACGGTAGCGCTAAAAACCAATATGTCGTCGAAGAAAGATACTACACAGACACGGTTGACTGGTTTCAGAGTGGTTGTGACCGCACCAATGAAAGTTGCCGGCGCCCCTGCGAGTCCGAAGGAGACGACCTTGAACTCAAAGTGCCCCTAGTGTGTTTGAAAGGCCGTCTTGTATTCCTCTCCTGGTGCCAGCCGAATTTGGTGGTAGCCGGCACGAAGATCCAACTTAGAAAACTAGGCTGCCCCGTGGAGCTCATCCAAAAGTTCTTCTATGATGGGCACCGGATGCTTGGCAATGACTGTGAGAGCGTTGAGATGTCTGTAATTGATGCATAGTCTCCAGGTTCCATCTTTTTTCTTGACTAGTATCACTGGGGAAGAAAAAGGACTAGTGCTCCTCTGAATGACACCCGATTTGAGTAGCTCTTCCACTTGTTTTTCAATTTCTGACTTGAGCTGTGGCTTGTGTCTGTATGGTCGTACATTCACTGGTTGTGCTCCTGGAATAATGGGAATTCTGTGGTCGCAGGCACGTCGGGGTGGAAGACCTGTTGGCTCGGCGAAAACATCGGGGAACTCATCGATCACCTTTTGAATGCAGTCAGGTATTGGGGTTGGTGCTTCAACGTCAGGGGCGACCACACACAAATGAATGATGCGAGAAATCGACCCTTGGCTGCAGAGCCCTTGCAGTTGCACATAGTTGATCTCTTCACAACAGGTTGATGATGCATCTTGGCCCGCCAGACGGAGGGGTCCTGCTGGGGTGGGTATCTCCAGGAAACGTGCTCGCCAATCGACCACCATAGGGCTGTGCTCCTCAAGCCCGTCCATTCCCAAAATTGCATCATATGCCCCGAGAGTGAGCACCTTCAGATCCGTAAAGAACTCGTGGCCCTGAGTGTACCAGGCACAGCTTGGAATGACATGAGAGCAGATCAGCTCACCCCCATCAGCCACACGAACACGTCCAGGTTTGGGCAGGCTCTGTACACCGGAGAGCGAATTTGCAAGCTGAGCATCGACGAACGAATTGGAGCTGCCGGAGTCAACCAATATGAGCACCTCGCGCCCTTGAATCCAGGTGCGTAGTTGGAAGGCCTTGGCCGAGACGCCTCCAGTCACAGTGGACAGAGAAAGCGCCATGACTGTGTCGCTTGCCTCGCCCGTCTCTGGCAGTTGAGTGTCGGTGAAGCTATCGATGCCGAACAGGTCCAAGAGTTCTTCGACGACGTGTAGTTGAACCGAAGTGGGGCAAACATGATCCTGTCCCCATTTTTCGCCACACTTGAAGCAGAGACCTCGAGCTCGCCGATATTCTCGCAGCGTCTTGAGCTTGGATGCTTCGGCGCGCGCTGCATCGGTGCCGCGGCGGTCGGAGGCGACTGTAGGAGTAGTGTGGCGCACTGGTGGTGCTGGTAATGGCAGCGGCACTCCCACGCGTGGTGGCGGTTCCGGGAGTCGCACTGGAGTTGCACGCGCGCCGTCAGCCACTTCCTCTTGCAGCAACGCCAGCGCACACGCCGTGTCCAGGTAAGGGGGGCGTTGTACCATCACCACCGCCCGTATATCGCTCCTCAGGCCCTCGACAAAACGAGCCAGAAAATAGTAAGGATGCATCGTATCGGAATAGGAACTTAAATGATTGATGACTAATTCAAATTTCTCAATGTAATCAGCAACCGAAGAAGTTTGGTGGATGGTGTAAAACTGCCGTATGAGCATCTGATGACGGTCGCAGCCAAAACGAGTGCTCAAAAGGGATGTGAAGGAATCCCAATCGAATTCGTGCAACCGTTTCTGTACCGACTGAAGCCAAATGGCCGCTGGCCCCGAGAAGTTGAGCGCAGCCATAGGCACCCAAAAAGAAGCAGCGATCCCAAACATGCTAAAATACTGTTCGCAAAGAGTTTTCCAGAGATTGGGGTTTTCGCCCGAAAATTGGGGAAAAATGATGGACGGGTGCGCCTGACCCAGTCCAGTGAGCATCTGACTTGCATGGGTAAAGGGGGACGGAGGAACGGGGGAGGTCGGAATTGTTGTCTGACCTTTGGCCGGGGGCGGGGGCGGCGTCACCAAGGACGCCGCCGGGTGCCCCCGTTGAAGAAGAAATTCGCCGTGGCCATCGGGCCCTTGTTGGTTGCCCGCTGCGCCTCCCGAGGTGCCGATGTGGTCACCTGGCGGCTGCAGCGTAGAGGTGCGCTGGTCCTCCTGCTCCTTCAGCAGTGCCGGTGGCGCGGCTTGGAGTGCAGCCACAGCGTCGCTGAGATCCGCGACACGGCGCTCGAGATCTGGACGCCAGCTTAGTAGATCGTCGATCTTCGTCGCCGTATTCTGCTGCGCCTTGGTGAGGCCGTCGATGGCGGCTTCGATCTTCGTCTCGAAGCGGCTGAGGAAGGCGGACACACCTGGATCCATGGCGTCGCGAGCTTGTCGGAGACCGCGCGTCTCGATGAGATGCGCCAGGGCGGAGCGAGAGAGGTGGTGGTTGGCGTCTCTGATACCAGATGATAGGATAACAGTGCGAGATCGATCTATTGCTCTCTGAAGTAGTAGCTTATTACAGATCGAGTACAAGGAAGCGTCGCTCGAATGGGAAGAACATAGGAACTAGGGTTCGGGAGAGAGAGGTAGGTAGCCGCCGCCGGTTCGTTGATCCACTAGATGCCTTCCTCTTCCGCTGTCTCCTCCTTAAGTATCCGTCGGCTCAGTTAGGCCCATTCTGGCCCGTGGACTCGTGGGTTAGGCCGCTTCTGTCTGGTGGGCCGCTGGGCAGTGCTGTTGCTGGCATGGTCGCTGCCCTGCGGGTCCGGCGCGTCAGGTGCGCTGACAGAAATTAAGCACACTTGTATATCCTTGCCTTGTAGTACCTGCATCAACCCTATGCTTAAACCCCCCTCCTGACTATCCCCTTCTTGACCATCAATTTACAGATCAGAACTCTTTGTATGAATGGAGTCATTTTCTCCATTTTCTGATAACTGGGATAGCTGTTCATTCCAACAAAGTTTGCATCAAGATCAACAAGCCTCCGGCCGAACTGATCCGGCATGTGCTCAATTTAGATACATTATAACCGAGCACTTTTCCAGCTCTCTCAGGCTATTAGCGTTTATAGCTATTGGATTACCAATTCTATGCTTTTTTCACCGTCAGATTTGCTCTTAATTGCCCTAAATCGCACGTACCGACTTCGTCACGAGCGCTGACCTTCCCGGGCCGCTGCTCCGGCGGCTTTTTCGGCTATCCGAGATTTAATTGGGCCTACTGGGCCTGTACTAGGATTCCGTCCAATGCAAAAGTAGAGAAACCTAAAACACTGGACGCTCACAACCCTATCCCTGGTCTCTTTTGCTGCAGCCTTGCTTGGCCGCGCCTCATGGGCGGGCGACCGCGTTGGGGTCGGACAGACGCGGCCGACGACGTCTCACCACGGGGTTCCTAGCCGGGCGAGTGGACGGTGTCCTCACCGGTAACGCCACATAACAACATGGCAGCGAAGAGCCTATCGATTGATCTTCACTCGCCCTCGATTCATTAAGGCGTTAATCAGGACCGATTAATGGTAATCGATGAACCGGCTAAACTGGAGATTATTGCAGGTCAGTTATACGATTGTCGATTCATGTTTGGCTTTAATTAACGGTCGCCCATATAGTCTCCACGGTGCCTCTGCTCCTTCCCCGCTCCCCTCACTTCTACAAATTATTCTGCTGCAGCCATTGGTGATGGTTCGTTCCTACATGCCCTCTTCCCCTGATTTTTCATCCAATCAAATTTTGGAATTTGTTTTTATACTGTTCTTTGTACTCATAAACATTTCAGGTTCTCTTTCTCTAGGTTTACCTGCCATTACGCTCCTCTGCAACATCTCTCGCCTGTTCAATTTCTGCATGTGGATTTCCCAAGGTACACCTTTCTGGAACAATTCCCCTTTGGTTTCAATTGTTTGAATCACTTGAGCGTGCAGGCACAAACTGCTTGTTGGTAGAATCTCCATACCAGTTCATGGAGGCGGCATGGGATCTCATTCACGTGGACAGTGTGGGGCAGCATTGGCTCCACCAACTCCTATTCTCTGCTACCCACAAAGAACCACTTAGGTAAGAGCACCCCCACAGTTCATTCCTATTTTTAGAGCATTACAATATTATATCGTACTCCTGATTGCCTAATTGTTGCGATTCAGAGATAAATGAGTTTAAGAAAGGGGCATATACTGTACAAATTTATGACCATCACGAGCTGCTTGACATATGAATCCTATGATGCAACTTTTTGTTGCTTATGTTGTTTGGCTATATATTGGGATGTACCAGCTTTTTGGGTATGCTAGCATTGGAGTGAACTTTGCACAGTAGCTACTGCTGCCACTTGTGGAGTTGAGTGTGTTCCTTGATGTTTCAGATTGACGCTCCAGGTCATTGTAGGATTAGAAAAAAAAAACATTAATTCCTTTCAAATAATTCAGGAAAAGTGGTACATATTATGTAGTTGATCGGAAAGGCATGTCTTATACTCACTGTTGTTTCGTGGCGGTGTGCAAGAGTGCAACGAGTGGAAGAATTCACCCGTAAGACATCAACGATTGTTTATATTTCTGTCCTCTACTTGCTGGTGACTGTCATGGTATACAACTGTCACACCTTCACCTCAGGCTGCTATCGTGTGACTTGAGTCAGGATTAAGGTGTTATAGTTAGGCACTTGCTATTCTGAGCAAGATAATACATGAGGTTATCCGCGTTCTAAGCATCACCACAAGGAGGGTGATTTCTTTGAGGCAGCAGCTTGGTTGGCGAAGCTGTGTGTATCAATGTATGGCAGCTGCCATAGATAGAGCTTCCGGCCCCTACGGGCTGAAACAATGATGTTCTCACAAGATATGTTTACTACAGAAAGACAATGTATGCAGAGAACGAGAGAATACTGATTTGTGTTTTTTGTTGCCTTTTCTTGCTCGGTTCAGGTAGTTCCTCCTATTCCATGTAAAACGGCACAACAGTTCTTATTCCTCCTATTCCATGTAAAATGGCACAACAGTTTTTAAGCCCCAATGAGAAAATATTGTAGTGCCATTGGTATTTATATAAGAATCTAGAAGATAATTTTATCTGTGTTACCACGAACAATATGATATGTAAGCATGTAGTGTGCCTTGCTTTTGATGTAATAATCAAGATTCTTGATTTTCATATATAGTATGATTTTACTGCTCCTGTCCTCTGTCCTATCAGATGTATCCATAATTACAGAATATTTTGTGCAGTATTTTCTGGCGCCTATTTGAGGTTTGCATCTTCTCCAGTTCACTCTATGCTGCAATGCAATCTATTTTCAAAGTATTTACTGCCATGATGCCTCCTTCTATCATTATAAATTTCAATTTTATATATGTTTAATTCCATATTCATATGCAACTACAAACAAGATTGCTTACTTGAACCAAACTGTGTGTACCCATTATTTTGTACCATGGATAGATTGGCTTATGGTACTGCCAACATTTATATGTAAGCTAAAGTTCACATGGAAGTTGTAATATTTCCCCATGTGAAGATGACCTACATACTAAGAGCTATAGGAACAATCAGATTCCTCGCTTTATTTACATACCCTTGTTTAAAAAATAAAGAAAAATACAAATTATAGGAAGTCATAATATTTCAAAACAATGCAAGCAAATATATATAAACCACATTATATGCTTAACCTAACAAGTAAGAGCCAAAATAGACGGGCGCAGCAACGCGTGTCATCAATGATCTAGTAAAATCTCATAGGGCTCAACCACTAGAGAGTCAAGCTCCACCCCACAACTTGAGGCCATCAATAACCCTGAACCGAGACGGCGCCATACAGCCACCACTCTCCTCAAACTGCATGTCATCATGATCGAGATGTGCAGCTTAATTGAATTGAAAGCCACCCACGTACTGAATCTTGACGACGGCATAATGGAAATATGCATGGTGATCCTGGCTCTAATCACCAAGGGACAATCTGATCGTTCGGGAGGCGTACCTTGATCGTCAGGTTGTCAACGATCTTTCCTTCACTGCCTGTGCCGGCAGTAGGCACAAGAGGAACCAAGCTCGCAGATGTCAGGAAGCATGTAGCGTTGGCGGCGCGTGAAGTGTGGATGCCGCTGGACTGGACTCGATCGTGTGCGCGCGACAGATCTGAGAGATTTGGAAACGAACTCGCCTTCGCTAGGGTTCGCGGTGCCCGCCGCTTCTTATGTCCCGACTCAGTCCCAATTTTATGAAACCCTAGTATTGTATTGGAAATCAGGAAGTATTGAAACGTACTCCCTTCGTTCCAAAATAGATGACTCAACTTTATACTAACTTTAATACAAAGTTAATATAAAATTGGGTCATTTATTTTGGAACAGAAGGAGTAATAAGCAGATGATGAGAAAAAATAGACGCTTACGTCGCGCAGCTCGGGGAGGAGGGGATTTGGGGATCTAGGGTTGAGGGCGAATCACGAGCGGATATAAACAGGGTTGCCCTGATTTATATGAGGATCCAACCAATCGGATAGACTAGCTAGGGTCATATTTGTACCGATTTTCCGCACCCCCAGCACACATATATACTATTCTGTCAGTATTGTCACTGCTTGTATTATCAGTTTTTTTTTTTGTTGAGAAATTGTATTATCAGTATATTTGTCACCGCTTGTATGATTGAGGACTGGTGAAACAAGCGTACCCATTATCTTAACATGTGTAAGAGGAAAAAAATTCAGCAAGATAGGTCCTCATTTACATCCTGAATTTGAAATGTCTCAAAGGGGAGAACCGTAGAATTTTACAGAATTCTTGATGTCGCCTTCGTGGTTAAAGGGGATCTTGACCAGAGAAAGTTGGCCATATCCGCTGCCATGTAGATGTAGCCCGTTTTTCTGTGTTCTTCCTTTTGTGAATACTTCCTCCGTTCCTAAATACTTGTCTTTCTAGGCATTTCAAATGGACTCAATATATGGATGTATGTAGACATATTTTAAAGTGTAGATTCACTCATTTTGCGCCGTATGTAGTCACTTGTTGAAATCTCTAGAAAGACAAGTATTTAGAAACGGAGGGAATATTTTGTAGTATTGAATTATTTTGTGGTTCTCCTATCTTAATGAAAATTGGCAGGGGGCCTGCCTGTTACGTCGACTTTTTGTTTTTGTTTCCAGTTAATGTTGGGGCATTATTATGGATTTACTCCCTCTGTTCCGAAATAGTTGTCGTTGGGGGATTTTTCAGACCAGGTGGAAACGAGCAAATGTACAAAAATACCCCTGATTTGAAAACGAGTCATCGTCTTCCTCCGCCAGGCTCCTCCTCGTAGTCTTCCTCCGCCAGGCTCCTCCTCGTAGTCTTCCTCCGCCAGGCCACCTGCGCCCTCCACCTCCTCCAGCTGCTAGTCCGGCCACCTCCTCCTCCGCCCTCTACCTCCTCCTCCTCCGCCTGCTCCTCCTCCTCCTCCTCCTCCGCCCAGTCTGGTGGCCACCGCTCCCAATTTAATCGCCGCTGCCCCAGCCTAGCCGCCCCACCGCTCCTCCCAATCTAGTCCTCGCTGCACCAACCTGGTCCTCTCAACCGCACTGACCAGCCTGATCCTTGCTGCTCCCCCGCCCGGTCCTCGCTGCTCCCCTGCCTGGTCCTCGCCAGGTACTCCTCGCTGCTCCCAATTCTTATCAGTTTTCGCCAAATGCAGAATTGGGAGAATTTGTTGATGCTTTTAGGTATAATAGTCTGTAAAATTGATCAGGAGACATTCAATCAGGAAGAATTTGTTAAGATCAATAACTATGGCAATCAGACAAGATCATCACCCTCACAATTGGCATCAGAAGAAATTACTGGAGTGTAATGATCAATTGGGAAACCTGTAATGCATGAGAAAATGATGTTGTTGATGTCCTCCTGCTGATGTTGTCCAATTGTCAAATTTAGAGATGATGATCATTGTTATACACCATTTGTCCAATTGCAAACATGCCTACAGTTTCAACGAGTCAATGAAAACAAATTCAATAGTCCATTTGAGATCAATACTTGGATATTTAAAGAACTTTCTATAAAAGGGTGTAACCTGATGAATGATACCAACAGTAAGAAAAGCCAACAGTCCTGACAGTAAATAAGAATGAAAATTGTGAAAAGTGTGAATGACAGATTAGTGTTGTCATGATTACACCTAGGGAGTATACTTATAGAGCCATCTAGGGCAAGGTGGCAACATTTTGCCATGTGATTTTGTGACAGCAATGTCCACATGCTTCTAATAATGGGGAAAAAAGAGGTATCTCAATCCAATGGAAATATGGGATTACTTACTCTGTTGACATAGTGTGTGTGTTGATGATCTCACTCACAGGATGGATAATTGCTTCTTTTCCCTGACACAAGCAAACCAAATGAAATGAGATCTTATTTATTTACAATCAAATCAAAACAAGGAAGCAAGGAAAGGTGAAAATGGACTGCACTTTAGTTTACTTCATTTCATTTCAGACAAGCAAACCAAAAGAGAGCCTTAAATGGACTGCACTCATCGAACTATAGTACTGGATCAAGAACTACTCATCGAACTACAGTACTGGATCACAGAACCCATTTTAAATCAGAGTTGCAGAGTGAGGGGCTCACCGAGGTAGAAGGTCCTGGCATAGGCGTCGCCAAGGCGGCCCCAGCCGAGCTTGGCGATGACCTCCTGCTCCAGTTGCTCGTCCCGCCACCAGCAGCGCCTGCCCGCCTCGGCCTCCCGCGCAACATTCTGATGCAGAGGCTGGGGGTTATTCTCCTTTTCAAAAAAAAGTTAAATACTCAACTTGGTACAGGCAACTTAATTTACTTCAATTCAGGGTACATGCAACTTAACGAAACCCTCAACTTGGTAGAACTAATATAGCACCACATGCAACAATTGATTGTGATTAAGTTGGGGCCTACTCCAGTTAAAGTTGGAGTACATGAGTATTTGACTGGAAGACAAGTGAAGCTACAACATTGTACTCCAGTTAAATCAGGATACAGTAAGCTTGAATTTCAAGATAAAACAGTTCAGTATAAATCATCACAGGAGTCTTGCTTCAAAATACGCAGGCAGGATTCTATGTTCGCCATATCAAATCATCATAACACTAAATCACAGTTAAATAATGTACTGATCTGTAGATAATGTAGATAATGTACTCCTGTCAAACAAAATAATGTACTGATCTTTGAGTACTGAACTGTTTGATATACTGATCTTGGAGTACTTAAAATTTTCATTTTAGTTTTAATTAACTTAAATGTAGTGAAGGAAGTACTCCTGCACTCACACATGCAGCAACCATCGAAAGAGAAACCCCGGGTTCAGTTTCATGTTTAGTTAAGCAGCTAGCGTCCCTGAGGTTGTCTGTCCTGCAGCATCCCTGAGGTTAAGTATTTTTGTTAACCTCTTCACTGCCACAAACTGTTCATCAGCAAGCTGTCCATTGTACACGTCGGCATGCCATCCCTTTTCGACCAAATTTTCTACAGAAACATTGTACATTCAGTTTTCAGGCGAAAATGTTCAGAGATAATTAAGATACAGAAAACTAATTATGGCTGGTAATGTTTCATTAACCTAGGAAACTAATTCTTGCTTTGACAGTAAACGAACAACAATTGACCATAACAATATTGTCATTCTTGCTTTGACAGTAAACAGACAGCAATTGTCTAATTCTTGCTTTGATAGTAAACATACAGCAATTGACAGTACACAGACTGAATTTATATGTACTTCTTCTTCTTCTTCTTCTTCTTGTACTTCTACTTCTACTTCTACTTCATCTTACATATTCATATCTTCAGGAGAAAATGGATCTCCCAGACCTCAACTTCACTCCACCTGCAGAAGATGTGGATGAAATGGATGAAGATGCAGAAAATGAAATGGAAGGACATGTAGGAGATGATATGGAAGGAGATGCCGGACAGGGAATGGAAGGAGATGAAATTGTTCAAAATCCAGGTACAGTTACACTTGATCATTTCATCACTTGATCCTTCCATCACTTCATCACTTGATCATTTCATTTAATCATTTCTTTGTTGTATGTCTTGGTGCAGGTGCTGGGCAAGTTGGTAGAAAAAATAAAACCCTCAATGACCAGCAAAAAATTGCTGCTTATGTAGCATTGCATACACTGTGTATGAGTAGAGGAGGCACTTTTAAGAAAACTGATACGCAATACATTGCAAAAAAATTTGGAGTGGGTGTTTGGAATATACAAAGAATTTGGAGGAAAGCAATGTTGCAAATTCAACAAGGTCAAGAAGTAGATATTGCCGATCAGAGAAAAGGAAATAGTGGAAGAAAGACTAAGGACATTAACCTAGAAAAAATCCTAACAATCCCATTAAACAGGAGGTCTACTCTTAGGTCACTAGCCTGGCAATTGGGATGTAGCCCTACCACACTTCATAGAAAATTCATGCTGAATTTGATTAGGAGGCATACAAACTGTGTGAAGCCGGCTTTAAAGGAAAAGAATAAGATGGTTAGGATGAAATTTTGTTTGTCGATGCTTGATGAGGCAACAACAGCAACTGCGAGGCCTAAGTTCAAGACTATGCATAATGTTGTCCATATTGACGAGAAGTGGTTTAACATGACAAAGAAGAATAGAACATATTATCTGCTGGATGGGGAGGAAGAGCCTACGAGGCCTATACACGGCAACTGTATTGGCAAGGTGATGTTCTTAACGGCCGTTGCTAGGCCAAGGTGGGACAGGGAAGGAAACGTGACATTCTCTAGGAAAATCAGTATCTGGCCATTCGTGAAAGAAGTTCCTGCTCAGAGGAGAAGCGACAACAGACCCAAAGGTACAATAGAGACAAAGTCAATAAAGGTCGACAGAAAAGTGATGAGGGAGTTCCTGATAGAGAAGGTCTTGCCAGCGATACAAGCAGTTTGGCCGGAAAGTGATGCTGGTCAGACCATCTACATTCAGCAGGATAATGCTAAGCCCCATATCTTGCGAGATGACCAGGAATTTCTAGCAGCTGTCGCAAAAACTGGACTTGACATTAGATTAGTACAACAGCCTGCCAACAGTCCTGATTTGAATGTGCTTGACCTTGGGTTTTTCAACTCGCTGCAATCGCTGACAGATTGTCTGAGTCCTAAAACACTATAAGACCTTATTGCAGGTGTTTTGGAGGAATTTGAAGGCTATAAGGTTTACAAGCTCAACAGAATTTTCCTAACTCTACAAATGTGCATGATTGAGATCATGAACCATGCAGGGGGGAATGGGTATAAAATACCACATGTTAACAAGAAAAGGCTTGAGGGTCTTGGGCAGCTACCTCCAAGACTAACATGCCCTAAAGAGGTTTACACAAATGCTCTATACAACTTAGAGGTAATGGGGAGGGTTCAGTGATGAGGCTGGTGCTGCTTGAGATGAGGCTTGTTCAGATGCTTGAGATGAGGCTTGTTCAGATGATTGACATGAGGCTTGTTCAGATGCTTGAGATGGGAGATGCTTGACATGAGGCTTGTTCAGATGCTTGAGATGAGGCTTGTTCAGATGCTTGACATGAGGCTTGTCCAGATGCTTTACATGAGGCTTGTTCAGATGCTTGAGATGAGGCTTGTTCAGAGGCTTGAGATGAGGCTTGTTCAGATGTTTGACATGAGGCTTGTTCAGATGCTTGAGATGGGAGATGCTTGACATGAGGCTTGTACGGATGCTTGACACGAGGCTTGTTCGGATGTGGAGTATGTGTAGTTCCTTGAGATTAGTCTTGTGCGGAGTGCATCCCATGTGAAATTACTCCATATGTGTAATACTCCATTTTGTGAGACTTGTATGTGTAACTCCATTTTGTGAGACTTGTATGTGTAACTCCATTTTGTGATCATTTTTACTCCATATATTTTTTCTCCATTTTGTGAGACTTATATGTGTAATCCTTTAGTTTTCAGTTTAATGAATTAAAGGAAAGGTTTCGGTTTAATTAATTAATTAAAGGAAAGGTTTCATTTAATTCTAGAGTAAAAGGACCTGTTGATGCTGCTGCTTTTAAGTTTCAGAAGACAAGAGAAGAGAAGAGAGCAAGAAGAGAAGAGAAATCACTTTTGTTTCAAAAGTTTCATTTGCTTGTGTGGAGTACTCCATTTAAATGAAAGAGAAGAGAAGAGAGTAGTAGGAGAGAAGATGAGTGAATTTAGAGATGAGAAGATAATTTAGAGAAGAAGAGAACAAGCAAAGTAGCAGGAGAGGAAAGGAGTGGGAGAGGAGAGGAGTATGGAGGGCACAAGGGAAGTACACTAAACTACAGATGCAAGAAGAGAAAGATAAGAGAGAAGAAGAGAGAAGAGAAGTCCTACTGTAACTGAAAAAGTTTCAGTTAAGTAACTGAAAAAATTCAGTTAATGAACTAAAACTTACACTAAACTACTGATGTCCTACACTAAACTACTACTGTCCTACACTACTGCAAGTGCTATACTACTGCAACTGTTAAATTAACAGAATTTTTTTTATTTAGTTTCACTTAAAGGAAAAGATTCATTTTAAGCTAATGTACCAAATCAACAGAAGATTCATGACAAGATTAACAGTAGCAGAAGCTTCATGTGCTAAAATCTGAAGCTTCATGGGCAAAATTACAGAAGCTTCATGTGCAAAATTACAGAATTTGCAAAACTAAAAATGTGATTCAGAATTTACAAAATTACAGAAGCTTCAGCAGGTGATGTTTCTCTTTTGTTCAGATTTTTTTCAGTGAAACCAAAACAGTACTGCACTTCATTTTAAGCTAATCCATACTCCAGTTTACTCCATTTAGATAGGAGAAGATAAGAGAGTTTAGAGAGCAAGGAATATCCAAGATAGCATGAATGCACCATTCGATCATGATGAGCAGCAGAATTGCATTTTTACTTGTTATTATGTCCAAAAAATCTACTCAAAGACATGAATAATGCATAACCAAGGACACGTTGTGCATCAATTTCATCAACGCAGTCTGGGTAGAATGAAACCCATACTGAGTAGTCAGTATACATTGCCTATGGTTCCGTTAGGAAACCCATTTTGAGCAGGAGAGAGCAAAGCTTACCCTGCATACCCAATTCTATCAATTTCAAGTAACCTCCAGGTTGTAACAATTCACCCACAATTCTATCAGGCTCTGTCAGGTCTCTTTCTATGACATGCACCCGTCGACCATCCTGTGCCACCAACACATAAAGCAGGATATAAGCAAAAAATATCCAAGATAACAGTAATGCACCATTCGATCATGATGAGCAGCAGAATTGCAATTTTACTTGTTATTATGTCTAAAAACTCTAGATGAAACTTTTGTACTTTATCACTATTGGCTGGTACACAATCTCTGAAAATTTCAAAATTATAAAAGGAACTTTTCTTCCTTAATTTGTTGTCTGAACTACTCCAAAACCAAAACCAAAAAAATCAAGTTCAATAACTCGTTCAAGATTTTTCTATTGATGATATATCATTGTCGGAGTTGCTGTAAGCCACAAAAGAAAATAAAGTGGGTCCTCAAAGTAGTTGGGCATCTCATTAATTATGCAAAGCTAGAGGACATCAAGTCTCTGTTGGAGCAAGTTGAACGAGAGGGCATGGAAAAGACTAGAGAATGAGAGAAGATAATAAAGATGACTCTTCCTCCTCTTTGCCCATTTATGAGTAATTTACAGTTCTGTCGCCCATATGTTCTCCTTAATTTAGCCAGAAAGAAAATAAGTAATTTCAGCAAAACTTGTAGGTCAGCCCTGGCATGATTTTTGCAAGGCAAATAACAAACTTATTAAAACAAATTTCTTGTAGTTGCAGAATCAGCCATGCATAGAAGAACTCTAGCCATCGATCGCAATGCAAGGCCTCGTGTTCTTTTAGTACTTGAACAAACATTAAGTAAGACTCTCTACAGTCTACACACTACAAATCGATCAGCTCCCCTAACACGGCCCTGCTTGGGAGCTGTATTACCAAGTTTAACTGAAACTAAAACTACCAGCGCAGGTATACTGAAACTTAATTTCAGTTAATCTTGTCAATTTCAGTTAATCATTTTGTGTTGCCTTGCCTAGAAAATGTGGAGTATATAATGCATGGTGTTCTATATTTACCTTATAAACCGGACCAAATCCACCTTCGCCAATTTTGTTTTCCTCAGAAAAGTTACTTGTAGCCTCTAATATCTGATGAAACTCACATACTGAAAATTCAGACAACTCTGCTTCCACTTCCCAAACAAGTTCATCTCCTTGAAACTGGTGAGTACTTTTTTCCTGTAACTTCACTTTACCTGAAAATTGTGAACTGGCACTATCAATATCGATCTCTGTAATTACGACTCTTTATATTTATGTTGAGCATTTTAGTAATTAACTGGCTAATTTACCCACCTTTTGTGTGCCTTTTTCTAAGCTGACAACAGTAAACGATGAAGCAGCAGAGAGCAACCAGTGTTACAGTTGCAGCTACCGATAAGGCTATTACCCAACGTACGGGTAGATTTACCACCCAACAGCAACGATTCATTCTGAGCAAGTACTACTGATGATTGTTTTACTACCAAACAGCAAAGAGATGAGCACATTGTATTGAGCAAGTAACCAGCGGAAGGTCAGCAATCTACTAACTGAGGAGGATGCAGCAGGCAATACCGAGAGAACACAGCATGCGCGGATCGAATGCGTCAGCGAGGTGGGGACGTCTGACGAAGACGACGACGTGTGCACCGTGAGGACGAAGACTCTGCTCCAGATCCGCCGCTCCACTGCTCCGGCGCTGCTCCCGATCCACCGCTCGGGTGCCGCTCCACATCCATGCCTCCCTCGCCCAGATCCAGCGCTGGCGCTCCACATCCACGCCTCTATTGCATATTCCAGAGTAGAAGCTCGTCGCCGGCTCAAAAGATTGATTTTTTTACCTCCGGGGTGTGAGTGGAGGCGGGGTGGTGGAAAGGAAGAGGGAGAGGGAGAGGGAGGGTGAGGTCAGCGATGGGGAGAGGGGAGGGTGAGGCCAGCGATGGGGAGAGGGGAGCGTGAGGCCGGCGAGCGGCGGGGAGAGGGGAGGCAGGTGAGAAGGGGAAGGCCGACGAGCGGCGATAAGCGTGCGAGAGAGCACGAGCGAGTGAGTGCGGTTGGGCAAGCGAGTGAGCGAGCGAGTGCGAAGGCCGGCGAGGGCAAAATTGGAAAGTGGGGATATTTCTGTACTACGCGAAAGTTGAACTAGAAACCTCCAGCGACAACTATTTCGGAACAGAGGGAGTATGTCTTTATGATCGAACCTTATAGGAGGCCTTAGTTTGCTCTTGCAATATAAGCATTTTGGATTTACTTTCTCCTGCTACAGGACTGCAAGCGCGAGTTTGGAGAGGGAGCAGAGAGCCATAAACAGAAGAAACAGACGTGAGTCGTCATTGGCTTCAAGTGGGAGTCATGTTCCAAAAGCCACTAACGGCCAGCTGATAAGTTTTTTGAAAAAAACGCTCCCCCTAGCGCCGCCTGCCCTTCCGGCCGCGGCGGCCAAGCCACTCTCTCGCCGCGGGCCACTCCGGTCCGTGGCGGCCACGCTGCTCTCCCGCCGCAGGCTGCTACGGCCGCAGCGGCCACGCTGCTCTCCCGCCGCAGGCCGCTCCGGCCGCAACGGCCACGCCGCTCTCCCGCCGCAGGCCTCTTTGGCCGCGGCGGCCACGCCGCTCGTTCATCTGGAGAAGCCAATGGGGGGCCCCGGCCTCTGCGGTGTGTCGCCGTCCGGTGATCCCTCAGCGCGCCCTCCCCCCAGTGTGCCTAGGCAGCCTCTCCTCGCTTCTGACGGACAGCGCGTCTTCGCCGCTGTCCCTCCCTTGGCGGGTGCCTCGCCTGCCGGGCCTTGGCCATGTCGCCTGTGGGGCGGCGACTTTGGTCGACCCTGGCTCCTCCAGCTCCCGCCGCCTCTCCACCACGACAGTCCCTTGCAATGACAGCTGCGATGCTCTGCTGCGAGGTCTCTGGCTGGGCAAGCCCGGCCGCGTCGTCTTCCGAAAACCAGGTGCGGCGTTCCTCGATTCAGTCCTGCTCAATTTTCACTCCATGATGGCCCGTCCCCTTGTCTATTCGTCTCCGGTTTCTGCCTGCCGTTTTTGGATCACACCTGTAGTTCATGATGCGCAGATCAATGTGTTCTTCGTTAAAAATGCCCTGAACTACCTTCTTATGGACTCTCCCGATGCGTTCTCGGTCGTGCGCGTTGCCGCCGACGTTTTCTGTGCTTTTGCCGCCTCGCCGGACGTCGCTAGCTTCATTGTCGTGTCCGCCTCCCTGCGCTTGGGCCAAACCTCGCTCGCCCTCCACCGCTGCAGGGAGGACGCCGTCGCTGCCACCGTCGCTGCAGGAGCGTGTGCGCGTAATGCATGCACCCCTGTGCATGCACCATGCACGCCCCTCCCGCCCCTCCCATCCCGGACGGGCCCACTCTCTCCCCGCGATTCCATGCACGTCCCGGTTCCCGCCGCAGATCCCTCCCGCGCGCAGACGGCTGACACCCCCGGATCCCCCCACCACGCGCGTGCCCAGGTCTCCGCCGGCTCCCACGCGCGCGTGCATGCTCCCCCGTCCCGTCGCACGGGGGGCCCGGCCCCTCTGACTCCGCGACTTGACATACGCGGCGCGCCCATCCCTCTCCCTCCCGTTCTGTCTACTCCTACCTCCGCCTCGCCTCTCTCTCCTCCTTCCTCCCCCCGCCTTTCGCTGATGAAGGCCGCAAATCCAGCCACTCCGCCTGCTCCAGCCGCGCGAATCCAGCCGCCCAGGGATGCACCCCCCTGCGCCGCTCCTCCATGCCCGGCTTCCCCACCTGCCACTGTTCCAAATGGCGCCCCCATACCTCCCAGGTCTTATAAGGATGCCCTGCTCACTCCATGTCCTCCCCAGTCCTCCCGTCGCCGCATTCTTTCCTTCCTTCCCCCATCCAGCAATTGTGCCACAAGTGCTACTCTTCCGAACACCTCGTCCACGACTGCCGCGACCCTGTCCGCTGTCGCGACTGTGGGCGCTCCGGCCACATCAGCTCGGAATGTAAGTTTGAACCCCTTCTCTGTTGGAAATATGCCCTAGAGGCAATAATAAAAGCATTATTATTATATTTTTTTGTTCATGATAATTGTCTTTATTCATGCTATAATTGTATTATCCGGAAATCGTAATACATGTGTGAATAACAGACACCAACATGTCCCTAGTGAGCCTCTAGTTGACTAGCTCGTTGATCAACAGATAGTCATGGTTTCCTGACTATGGACATTGGATGTCATTGATAACGAGATCACATCATTAGGAGAATGATGTGATGGACAAGACCCAATCCTAAACATAGCATAAAGATCGTGTAGTTCGTTTGCTAGAGTTTTCCAATGTCAAGTATCTTTTCCTTAGACCATGAGATCGTGTAACTCCCGGATATCGTAAGAGTGCTTTGGGTGTACCAAACGTCACAACGTAACTGGGTGACTATAAAGGTGCACTACAGGTATCTCCGAAAGTGTCTGTTGGGTTGACACGGATCGAGACTGGGATTTGTCACTCCGTATGACAGAGAGGTATTACTGGGCCCACTCGGTAATGCATCATCATAATGAGCTCAAAGTGACCAAGTGTCTGGTCACGGGATCATGCATTACGGTACGAGTAAAGTAACTTGCCGGTAACGAGATTGAACGAGGTATTGGGATACCGACGATCGAATCTCGGGCAAGTAACATACCGATTGACAAAGGGAATTGCATACGGGGTTGCTTGAATCCTCGACATCGTGGTTCATCCGATGAGATCATCGTGGAGTATATGGGAGCCAACATGGGTATCCAGATCCCGCTGTTGGTTATTGACCGGAGAGTCGTCTCGGTCATGTCTACATGTCTCCCAAACCCGTAGGGTCTACACACTTAAGGTTCGGTGACGCTAGGGTTGTAGGGATATGTATATGCAGTAACCCGAATGTTGTTCGGAGTCCCGGATGAGATCCCGGACGTCACGAGGAGTTCCGGAGGTAAAGAATTATATATAGGAAGTGCTATTTCGTCCATCGGGACAAGTTTCGGGGTTATCGGTATTGTACCGGGACCACCGGAAGGGTCCCGGGGGTCCACCGGGTGGGTCCACCTGCCCCGGGGGCCACAAGGGCTGTAGGGGGTGCGCTTTGGCCTACATGGGCCAAGGGCACCAGCCCCAATAGGCCCATGCGCCTAGGGTTTCCAAAGGGGAGGAGTCCCACTAGTGGAAGGCACCCTTAGGTGCCTTGGGGGGGAGGGAAACCTCCCTTGGCCGCCGCCCCCCCTAGGAGATTGGATCTCCTAGGGCCGGCGCCCCCCCTTGGCCCTCCTATATATAGTGGGGGAAGGAGGGCTTTTATGGACATGCCTTTGGTTGCCTCATTCTCCCTCTCCAACACCTCCTCCTCCTCCATAGTGCTTGGCGAAGCCCTGCCGGAGTACTGCAGCTCCATCAACACCACGCCGTCGTGCTGCCGCTGGTGCCATCTCCCTCAACCTCTCCTTCCCCCTTGCTGGATCAAGAAGGAGGAGACGTGGCTGTTCCGTACGTGTGTTGAACGCGGAGGTGCCGTCCGTTCGGTGCTAGGATCTTCGGTGATTTGGATCACGTCGTGTTCGACTACCTCATCCCCGTTCTTTGAACGCTTCCACTCGCGATCTACAATGTACGTAGATGCGTCTAATCACTCGTTGCTAGATGAACTCATAGATGGATCTTGGTGAAATCGTAGGAAAATTTTTGTTTTCTGCAACGTTCCCCAACAGTGGCATCATGAGCTAGGTCTATGCGTAGTTCTCTTGCACGAGTAGAACACAATTTGTTGTGGGCGTTGATGTTGTCAAATTTCTTGCCGCTACTAGTCTTATCTTGCTTCAACGGTATTGTGGGATGAAGCGGCCCAGACCAACCTTACACGTACGCATACGTGAGACCGGTTCCACCGACTAACATGCACAAGTTGCATAAGGTGGCTGGCGGGTGTCTGTCTCTCCTACTTTAATTGGAGCGGATTCGATGAAAAGGGTCCTTATGAAGGGTAAATAGAAGTTGACAAATCACGTTGTGGCTTTCACGTAGGTAAGAAAACGTTCTTGCTAGAACCCTACTTCAGCCACGTAAACTTGCAACAACAATTAGAGGACGTCTAACTTGTTTTTGCAGCAAGTGATTTGTGATATGATATGGCCAAAGTTGTGATGAATGATGAATGATCTATATGTGATGTATGAGATGTTCATGCTATTGTAATAGGAATCACGACTTGCATGTCAATGAGTATGACAACCGGCAGGAGCCATAGGAGTTGTCTTTATTTTTATATGACCTGCGTGTCATTGAGAAACGCCATGTAAATTACTTTACTTTATTGCTAAACGCTTTAGCCATAGTAGTAGAAGTAATAGTTGGCGAGCAACTTCATGGAGACACAATGATGGAGATCATGATGATGGAGATCATGGTGTCATGCCGGTGACAAGATGATCATGGAGCCCCAAGATGGAGATCAAAGGAGCTATGTGATATTGGCCATATCATGTCACTATTATTATTTGATTGCATGTGATGTTTATCATGTTTTTCATCTTGTTTGCTTAGAACGACGGTAGTAAATAAGATGATCCCTCATAATAATTTCAAGAAAGTGTTCCCCCTAACTGTGCACCGTTGCTAAAGTTCGTCGTTTCGAAGCACCACGTGATGATCGGGTGTGATAGATCCTTACGTTCACATACAACGGGTGTAAGACAGATTTACACACGCAATACACTTAGGTTGATTTGACGAGCCTAGCATGTGCATAGGCATGGCCTCGGAACACAGAAGACCGAAAAGTCGAGCATGAGTCGTATAGAAGATACGATCAACATGAAGATGTTCACCGACGTTGACTAGTCCGTCTCACGTGATGATCGAACACGGCCTAGTTAACTCGGATCATGTTATACTTAGATGACTAGAAGAGGATGTCTATGTAAGTGGGAGTTCATTGAATAATTTGATTAGATGAACTTAATTATCATGAACTTAGTCTAAAATCTTTACAATATGTCTTGTAGATCAAATGGCCAACGTAGTCCTTAACTTCAACGCGTTCCTAGAGAAAACCAAGCTGAAAGACGATGGCAGCAACTATACGGACTGGGTCCGGAACCTGAGGATCATCCTCATAGCTGCCAAGAAAGATTATGTCCTACAAGCACCGCTAGGTGATCCACCCGTCCCACAGAACCAAGACGTTATGAACGCTTGGCAGACACATGCTGATGACTACTCCCTCGTTCAGTGCGGCATGCTTTACAGCTTAGAGCCGGGGCTCCAAAAGCGTTTTGAGAGACATGGAGCATATGAGATGTTCGAAGAGCTGAAAATGGTTTTTCAAGCTCATGCCCGAATCGAGAGATATGAGGTCTCCGACAAGTTCTTCAGCTGTAAGATGGAGGAAAATAGTTCTGTCAGTGAGCACATACTCACTATGTCTGGGTTACATAACCGCTTGACTCAGCTGGGAGTTAATCTCCCGGATGACGCGGTCATTGAGAGAATCCTCCAGTCGCTTCCACCGAGCTACAAGAGCTTTGTGATGAACTTCAATATGCAGGGGATGGAAAAGACCATTCCTGAAGTATTTGCTATGCTGAAATCAGCAGAGGTAGAAGTCAAGAAGGAACATCAAGTGTTGATGGTCAATAAAACCACTAAGTTCAAGAAGGGCAAGGGTAAAAAGAACTTCAAGAAGGACGGCAAGGAAGTTGCCGCGCCCGGCAAGCAAGCTGCCAGGAAGAAGTCAAAGAATGGACCAAGCCTGAGACGGAGTGCTTTTATTGCAAAGGGAAGGGTCACTGGAAACGGAACTGCCCCAAATACTTAGCGGACAAGAAGGCCGGCAACACCAAAGGTATATTTGATATACATGTAATTGATGTGTACCTTACCAGTACTCGTAGTAACTCCTGGGTATTTGATACCGGTGTCGTTGCTCATATTTGTAACTCACAGCAGGAGCTGCGAAAAAACGGAGACTGGCGAAGGACGAGGTGACGATGCGCGTCGGGAATGGCTCCAAGGTCGATGTGATCGCCGTCGGCACGCTACCTCTACATTTACCTACGGGATTAGTTTTGAACCTCAATAATTGTTATTTAGTGCCAATTTTGAGCGTGAACATTGTATCAGGATCTCGTTTAATTCGAGATGGGTACTCATTTAAATCCGAGAATAATGGTTGTTCTATTTATATGAGAGATATGTTTTATGGTCATGCTCCGATGGTGAATGATTTATTCTTTATGAATCTCGAGCGTAATGCTACACATATTCATAGTGTAAGTACCAAAAGATGTAAGATTGATAATGATAGTCCCACATACTTGTGGCACCGCCGCCTTGGTCACATAGGTGTCAAACGCATGAAGAAGCTCCATGCTGATGGACTTTTAGAGTCTCTTAATTATGAATCATTTGACACGTGCGAACCATGCCTCATGGGTAAAATGACCAAGACTCCGTTCTCAGGAACAATGAAGCGAGCAACCAACTTATTGGAAATCATACATACTGATGTGTGCGGTCCAATGAGTGTTGAGGCTCGCACTGGCTATCGTTATGTTCTCACCCTCACTGATGACTTGAGTAGATATGGGTATGTCTACTTAATGAAACACAAGTCTGAGACCTTTGAAAAGTTCAAGGAATTTCAGAGTGAGGTTGAAAATCAACGTGACAGGAAAATCAAGTTCCTGCGATCAGATCGTGGAGGAGAATACTTGAGTCACGAGTTTGGTACACACTTAAGAAAATGTGGAATAGTTTCACAACTCACGCCGCCTAGAACACCTCAGCGTAATGGTGTGTCCGAACGTCGTAATCGCACTCTATTAGATATGGTGCGATCTATGATGTCTCTTGCCGATTTACCACTATCCTTTTAGGGCTATGCTTTAGAGACTGCCGCATTCACTTTAAATAGGGCACCGTCGAAATCCGTTGAGACGACACCGTTTGAATTATGGTTTGGGAAGAAACCTAAGCTGTCGTTTCTAAAAGTTTGGGGATGCAATGCTTATGTCAGGAAACTTCAACCTGAAAAGCTCGAACCCAAATCGAAAAAATGCGTCTTCATAGGATACCCTAAAGAAACTATTGGGTATATCTTCTACCTCAGATCTGAAGGCAAGATCTTTGTTGCCAAGAATGGGTCCTTTCTAGAGAAAGAGTTTCTCTCGAAAGAAGTAAGTGGGAGGAAAGTAGAGCTTGATGAAGTATTACCTCTTGAACCGGAAAATGGCGCAACTCAAGAAAATGTTCCTGAGGTGCCTGCACCAACTAGAGAGGAAGTTATTGATGATGATCAAGATACTTCTGATCAAGCTCCTACTGAAATTCGAAGGTCCACAAGGACACGTTCCGCACCAGAGTGGTACGGCAAACCTGTCTTGGAAATCATGTTGTTAGACAACGGTGAACCTTCGAACTATGAAGAAGCGATGGCGGGTCCGGATTCCGACAAATGGCTAGAAGCCATGAAATCCGAGATAGGATCCATGTATGAAAACGAAGTATGGACTTTGACTGACTTGCCCGTTGAACGGCGAGCCATAGAAAATAAATGGATCTTTAAGAAGAAGACAGACGCGGATGGTAATGTGACCATCTATAAAGCTAGGCTTGTCGCTAAGGGTTATCGACAAGTTCAAGGGGTTGACTACGATGAGACTTTCTCACTGGTAGCGAAGCTAAAGTCCGTCCGAATCATGTTAGCAATTGCCGCATTCTACGATTATGAAATATGGCAAATGGACGTCAAAACGGCATTCCTTAATGGTTTCCTTAAGGAAGAATTGTATATGATGCAGCCGGAAGGTTTTGTCGATCCTAAGAATGCTAACAAGGTGTGCAAGCTCCAACGCTCGATTTATGGGCTGGTGCAAGCATCTCGGAGTTGGAACATTCGATTTGATGAGATGATCAAAGCGATTGGGTTTACGCAAACTTATGAAGAAGCCTGCGTTTACAAGAAAGTGAGTGGGAGCTCTGTAGCATTTCTCATACTATATGTAGATGACATACTTTTGATGGGAAATGATATAGAACTTTTGGACAACATTAAGGCCTACTTGAATAAGAGTTTTTCAATGAAGGACCTTGGAGAAGCTGCTTATATATTAGGCATCAAGATCTATAGGGATAGATCGAGACGCCTCATAGGTCTTTCACAAAGCACATACCTTGATAAGATTTTGAAGAAGTTCAAAATGGATCAGTCCAAGAAAGGGTTCTTGCCTGTTTTGCAAGGTGTAAGATTGAGCTCGGCTCAATGCCCGACCACGACAAAAGATAAAGAAGAGATGAGTGTCATCCCCTATGCTTCAGCCATAGGATCTATTATGTATGCCATGCTGTGTACCAGACCTGATGTAAACCTTGTCGTAAGTTTGGTAGGAAGGTACCAAAGTAATCCCGGCAAGGAACACTGGACAGCGGTCAAGAATATCCTGAAGTACCTGAAAAGGACAAAGGACATGTTTCTCGTTTATGGAGGTGACGAAGAGCTCGTCGTAAAGGGTTACGTCGACGCTAGCTTCGACACAGATCTGGATGACTCTAAGTCACAAACCGGATACGTGTATATGTTGAATGGTGGAGCAGTGAGCTGGTGCAGCTGCAAGCAGAGCGTCGTGGCCGGATCTACATGTGAAGCGGAGTACATGGCAGCCTCGGAGGCAGCACATGAAGCAATATGGGTGAAGGAGTTCATCACCGACCTAGGAGTCATACCCAATGCGTCGGGGCCATCAAACTCTTCTGTGACAACACTGGAGCTATTGCACTTGCCAAGGAGCCCAGGTTTCACAAGAAGACAAGGCACATCAAGCGTCGCTTCAACTCCATTCGTGAAAATGTTCAGGATGGAGACATAGAGATTTGTAAAGTACATACAGACCTGAATGTAGCAGATCCGTTGACTAAACCTCTCCCTAGGGCAAAACATGATCAACACCAGAATTCCATGGGTGTTCGATTCATCACAATGTAACTAGAATATTGACTCTAGTGCAAGTGGGAGACTGTTGGAAATATGCCCTAGAGGCAATAATAAAAGCATTATTATTATATTTCTTTGTTCATGATAATTGTCTTTATTCATGCTATAATTGTATTATCCGGAAATCGTAATACATGTGTGAATAACAGACACCAACATGTCCCTAGTGAGCCTCTAGTTGACTAGCTCGTTGATCAACAGATAGTCATGGTTTCCTGACTATGGACATTGGATGTCATTGATAACGAGATCACATCATTAGGAGAATGATGTGATGGACAAGACCCAATCCTAAACATAGCATAAAGATCGTGTAGTTCGTTTGCTAGAGTTTTCCAATGTCAAGTATCTTTTCCTTAGACCATGAGATCGTGTAACTCCCGGATACCGTAAGAGTGCTTTGGGTGTACCAAACGTCACAACGTAACTGGGTGACTATAAAGGTGCACTACAGGTATCTCCGAAAGTGTCTGTTGGGTTGACACGGATCGAGACTGGGATTTGTCACTCCGTATGACGGAGAGGTATTACTGGGCCCACTCGGTAATGCATCATCATAATGAGCTCAAAGTGACCAAGTGTCTGGTCACGGGATCATGCATTACGGTACGAGTAAAGTGACTTGCCGGTAACGAGATTGAACGAGGTATTGGGATACCGAAGATCGAATCTCGGGCAAGTAACATACCGATTGACAAAGGGAATTGCATACGGGGTTGCTTGAATCCTCGACATCGTGGTTCATCCGATGAGATCATCGTGGAGTATGTGGGAGCCAACATGGGTATCCAGATCCCGCTGTTGGTTATTGACCGGAGAGTCGTCTCGGTCATGTCTACATGTCTCCCGAACCCGTAGGGTCTACACACTTAAGGTTCGGTGACGCTAGGGTTGTAGGGATATGTATATGCAGTAACCCGAATGTTGTTCGGAGTCCCGGATGAGATCCCGAACGTCACGAGGAGTTCCGGAATGGTCCGGAGGTAAAGAATTATATATAGGAAGTGCTATTTCGGCCATCGGAACAAGTTTCGGGGTTATCGGTATTGTACCGGGACCACCGGAAGGGTCCCGGGGGTCCACCGGGTGGGTCCACCTGCCCCGGGGGCCACATGGGCTGTAGGGGGTGCGCCTTGGCCTACATGGTCCAAGGGCACCAGCCCCAATAGGCCCATGCGCCTAGGGTTTCCAAAGGGGAGGAGTCCCACTAGTGGAAGGCACCCTTAGGTGCCTTGGGGGGGAGGGAAACCTCCCTTGGCCGCCGCCCCCCCTAGGAGATTGGATCTCCTAGGGCCGGCGCCCCCCCTTGGCCCTCCTATATATAGTGGGGGAAGGAGGGCTTTTATGGACATGCCTTTGGTTGCCTCCTTCTCCCTCTCCAACACCTCCTCCTCCTCCATAGTGCTTGGCGAAGCCCTGCCGGAGTACTGCAGCTCCATCAACACCACGCCGTCGTGCTGCCGCTGGTGCCATCTCCCTCAACCTCTCCTTCCCCCTTGCTGGATCAAGAAGGAGGAGGCGTGGTTGTTCCGTACGTGTGTTGAACGCGGAGGTGCCGTCCGTTCGGTGCTAGGATCTTCGGTGATTTGGATCACGTCGTGTTCGACTACCTCATCCCTGTTCTTTGAACGCTTCCGCTCGCGATCTACAAGGTACGCAGATGTGTCTAATCACTCGTTGCTAGATGAACTCATAGATGGATCTTGGTGAAATCGTAGGAAAATTTTTGTTTTCTGCAACGTTCCCCAACATTCTCCTCGTTCCTTCTTCTTCTGTCGCCTCTGTCTCATCTCTGACCTCTCTCCCGCGTAGGCTGTCCGACGCTCTGCTCCGCTCTCCGGCCCGCTCCCGCTCGACCTCACCCGGCGGCTCCTCCCCTGTGCGTGCTCCTCCGCGGGAGCACTGGCTGGACCGGTACTACCGGGAGGTCGAGGCGGAGCGTACTCGTCCCTTCTCGGTGTGGCCCGCCACCCCGTTCCCCCGGGGAGCCCCACCCTCGTGCGGCTCCTGCTCGTCGGCCAGCCCTCCAGCGTCGGGCACGGAGATGCCGCCCCCCATCCGTCGCCGCCCGCCCCAAGTTTGGACGGGTGTCGACGCCCGGAGTACACTAAGGTCTTCATGCCGCTGGTGGTCGACATGGCGCTTTCCCGATGTTTCGCCTACGCGCTCGTCGTGCCGGCCTCCTCCAGCCCCGGTGACCTACTTCACCGGGCCTTCGAGCAGCACGCCGACTTCCCCTCTGTCGCACTCGCTGCCTCCCACTACGGTGCCATGATGGTCGTCTTCGACTCGGAGGGGGCTCGGGAGCATGCCATGCGCCACTTCCCCATGACCTTCGACGGCCATGACCTCATCTTGGAGCGCCCAGAGAACGGTGAAAACCTCTTTGGGTGGGAGTACACCTACTTCGCGCAGCTCTCCGCCACCGGCTTCCCCCTTGAGCATTGGCATGAGGGAGGGATCCGCAACGCCTTCCGCTCCGTCGGCAACGTCTGCTGCATCGACCCCCTCTGCCTCAACGAGCTCGACTTCTCCGTCGTACGGCTCGTCATCCGCCTGGAGCATGAGGACGACGTCCCCCATGCCCTCCTCATCCGCAACTTCGACGGCGACCTCTCCACGGAGGTGACCATCCGCTGCATCCGCTTTTGGTCCATCGAGGAGGATGGCTCCTCCGTCTCCTCCTTCCACTTTGAGGGGAACGGGGGCGTCTCCCCTCCCCGTTCGCTGCCGGGGCCTCGCTCCTCTGGCATGGACGACATCGACACGCTCAGCCTGCATGGCCTCGACTACCTCTCCATCGAGCCACGCCATGATGCGCCTCCTCCCCTTGACGACCTCCCCGGTGCGCGGCAGAGCGCGGCCATGGCCGCCTTTCGCCGTGACCTTGGTCTTCGCATGTCCAGGCTGCTCTCCGAGCCTTTCCCCCCTCGCTGGTGCGCCATCTTCCCATCGGCGACTCCCCTTCTTCAGGACGAGGGAGACTCCTCGACCACCGACCCCTCCTCGGGCGACGATGTCCCCATGCTTCTCCCCTCCCCGGTGATGCTTCACTCTGAGCTTGCCGATGATGACCACGAGCACGCCGCCCTCAAGCGCCGTGGCAGGCGCAAGAGGGTGGTGGACACGAACCACACCGGCCGCCGGAGCTCCCGCCTCACCGGAAAAGAACCGACAAACTACGTCAAGATGCTCGACAGGGCCACGGCTGCCAAGGCAGCGCGCTTCGACAGCTCCAAGGGTTCGCCCCGCCTCCGTGTTGCGGTGCGGGCCGCCGGCATTGGCATCGACGATGGCGCGCCGGCTCCCCTCTCTCTGCGCCAGCTCATGGCTCTGGGTGAGCCGTGTGGCGTCGACTTGGATGCGCTAGCCGCTGGGGCACGCGCTGAGGCGGCATACACCTCCGAATGAGTTGCATGCAGCAGGAGGGGCCCCGTGTGTGCTGGCTCGTTTCGGTTTCATTGCTAGCTGGGGCTGTTGTTTGTTCCCCCCTCTTTCTTCCTTATGTTAGCTTGCCAGGGTTGTTTCGATGCTCCCGTCTGTGGGCCTTGCATGGCTGTCAGAGCGTCTTATCCTTTTTCTCTTTTTCCTTTCCCCCCGTGGGGTGTGTAATGGCCTTAGGCCCGCTAGTGCCTCTAAACAACCCTGCTGCCTATTACTCCCTGCTTTTTCTCTTTCTTTGGTGCTTTCAAGCCCTATCATGAGCGCTCTTTTCTCTATGTGTACTTGGAACGTCCGGGGGCTGGGCGAGTCACGTAAATGTATCAACGTCCGCGCTAACATCGAGGCCATGCAACCTACCTTCCTCGCGATCCAAGAAACAAAACTAGAACACCCGCCCTCCTCCAAAACTGACTCGTTCTTGCCTCCTTCTCTTCGTACGTTCCTCGCCATCGATTCCGCCGGTGCTTCCGGAGGAATTTGTTCTGCCTGGAATGCCAACTTTTTCTCGCTTGTCCACCATCTCGCCACTTCGCATGCCCTCTCGGTTGACCTCTTGGCTTTCCATGACAACTCGTTGGTGAGGATCACCAATGTTTATGCGCCATGCGCCCGCGTTGCTAAGGAGGCGTTCCTCCTTGAGCTTGCCGGGCATGCCCCTCCCAGCTCTATCCCTTGGGCCATTGTGGGGGATTTCAACCTCATCCGATCGCCGGAGGATCGTAGTAACGATAGTTTTTCTCGGACCGAGGCCATGTGGTTTAATGACTTCATTAATGACCTCGTGCTCATCGACCTCCCCCTTTGTGACCGCCAATTTACATGGTCTAACCGTCAAAACTCCCCCATCCTTGCGCGCCTAGACCGAGTCCTTGTCAACATCGCTTCGGACTCTCGGTTCCCCACCTCCACGCTTGCTTCTTTCACCCGTTCCACCTCCGATCATGTCCCACTCGTCGCCACCATTTCCTCCACGGCGCCCAAAACTCGTATTTTTCGGTTTGAGAAATCGTGGAACCTTCATCCGTCTTTTCGTGCCGCCATGTGCGCCGCTTGGATCTCGACGTTTCACCCCGATGCCACTGCTCGACTCGTGGCGCGTCTTCGGCAGTGCCGCCTTAGCTACAAACGTTGGACTCGGCGGGTCGCTCCGGCGGCTCAGGGAAAGCAGGACTGCCGCGTGCTTATTGACATCCTTGACCGGATTGAGGAGCTCCGCCATCTTTCCCCGCTGGAAATCCTCCTTCGCGCTCTTACTGTCGACGCTCTGCATGCCTCTGTCAAAGAACGTGTCGTCTACTGGAAGCTCCGGGCTAAGTTTCGCTATGCCTTGGAGGGCGACGAGAACACGAGATTCTTTCATGCCTCCGCTTCTGCCCGTTTCCGTCGGAACTGCATCCCTGTCCTCTGCGTGGATGGTCGCGAGATCTCCTCTCACTCTGACAAAGCGTCTGCTCTCCGAGACTACTACAAGGCTCTCCTCGGCACCACTGCCACCTGCGATTGGACTTTCTCTCTCTCCACCTTGTATCCCGACACGGGTCCCCTTCCCGCTTCCCTTTCGGTCCCCTTCACCACTGACGAGGTTAAGGCAGCTTTTTTTGGCATGAATTGCCCCTCTAGCCCCGGGCCAGACGGCTTCGGTCCTTCTTTCTATGTCACCTTTTGGGACATTCTCTCTACCGACGTCCTGGCAGTTTTCCATGACTTCTACTCTGGCAATATCGATCTCACCAGGATAAATAGAGCCTTTTTGGTTCTCCTGCCTAAGTCTGAGGTGGCCCGGTCCCCCTCTGACTTTCGACCGATCTCCCTGCAAAACTGTATCATGAAGGCCATCACCAGGGCTCTCTGCACTTGCCTTCAGTGGCACATCCACTCCCTAGTGGACCCGGACTAGACAGGCTTCCTTCCCGGGAGGCGCATTTCCGAGAACATCGTCTACGCTGCCGACCTTCTCCGGGCCTGCCACTTGCGCAAGGTCCCCACTGTGGTTTTCAGAATTGACTTCCGCAAAGCTTTCGACTCTATCAACTGGTAGAGCCTCCTCCTGATCTTGTCCGCGCGTGGGTTTAGTGACCGCTGGTGTGATTGGATCCAGGCCATCTTGTCCACTGGCCATACATCTGTCCTTCTCAACAACACTCCGGGGGACTGGATCCTTTGCCGAAATGGCCTTCGCCAAGGCGACGCCCTTTCTCCCTATCTTTTTATCATTGTGGCCGACGTTTTGCAGCGCATGATCCGAGCGGCCAGTGTTGATGGCCATCTGTCGCACCCCATCGATCCCACCCTCCCCTGTCCCGTCCTTCAGTACGCTGACGACACCCTTATCCTTTGTCGTGCGGACGTCCCCTCTGTTACGCATCTCAAAAGCATCCTCGACGCTTTCGCTTGTGCGACCGGGCTTGCGATCAGTTTCCACAAGTTCGGGTTTGTTCCCATGCATTGCACCCCCGAGTTGTCGGCAGAGTTGGGCTCCATCTTAGGGTGCCCCATCTCTTCTTTCCCCCAGCCTTACCTAGGGCTACCCTTGTCCCCGCTCAAGCTTCCTACCTCCGCCTACGACCCCGTCCTCAAATCATTCGACCGCTATCTGTCGGGTTGGCGAGCTCTCCTGCTCTCGTCGGGTGGTCGACTGATTCTTTGCAACGTTGTCCTTAATAATCTTCCAACCTACTTTATGTGTTCTTATTTGCTGCCCTCTGGAGTGATAGAGCAGATTGATCGTAGGCGCCGTTCCTTCTTTTGGACCGGCAAGGATACTTGCTCCGGGGCTCGCTGTTTAATTGCTTGGGACAAAGTGTGTGTTGATGTGCAGGAAGGTGGCTTTGGCATCCGTGATCTTCGACGACAAAACATGTGCCTCCTTCTTCATTTTGTGGACGTTCTTCACCGCCCCGACTGCCCACCATGGAAGAGGTGGTTCCTCAGCAACCTCCGCGGCGACATTGGGACACATGCTCGACGCCATCGTTCCTTCAGGCGATCATCCAGGATGCTCTGCCTATCTACAGGAGTATTACTCGGGTGTGTCTAGGGGATGGGCGCACCACTTCTTTCTGGCAGGACAGGAGGCTTCCCGGCGGTGCACTCTGCTTCGTCTTCGAGGCGCTCTTCTCCCACTCGACGCGGCCCAACGAGACGGTTGCTGGGGTCGTTGAGTCCGGCCTTGCTCTCCAGCCGAGGCTGTCCGCAGTGGCGGCCGCCTAGCTCGGCTCCATACGGGAGCTCCTTCACTCCGTGCGTCTGGAGGACGTGCACGACCGCTGGGTCATGGCCTGGGGGCGAGACCTCTCGTTCAGCTCTCGGGCGGCGTTCCGGGTCCTGTCGCTGCACGGCATCCGAGATCAGGACTCCATCGACCTCTGGGGCTCCCGACTCCCCAACAAGATCAAGATCTTTGCTCGGCTTCTTCTCGGCAACCGGCTTAGCACGCGCGCTAATCTGTTTGCCAAGAATTGTGCTCCATCACCTGTATGTGCCTCGTGCCATGACGACGAAACAGCGAACCACCTCTTCGCCTCCTGCCCGCAGGCGGCTCATGTCTGGGCGCGTCTCGACTTGGGTCCTTTCCTCTCCGTGGCGGATATTGTTTCCGGGCAACCCCGGGCACCGCTGGATGCTGCTGCTTGGCGGGCTGGCCTCTACATCCTCCTTTGGCATGTATGGAAGGCTCGAAACGATGTGGTGTTCAACTTCATCGTTTGTGAGTCCAAGGACGTTCTCCGGCATGCGGCCGACGACACGCTACTTTGAGCA
Organism: Triticum dicoccoides; assembly: GCF_002162155.2. Classification (NCBI taxonomy): domain Eukaryota; kingdom Viridiplantae; phylum Streptophyta; class Magnoliopsida; order Poales; family Poaceae; genus Triticum; species Triticum dicoccoides. The sequence goes on along the minus strand of NC_041392.1, from coordinate 665,430,342 downwards.
CGGCGTTTCGAGGACACTGTGCGCGACCAACTTCTCCTGTTCCGCTCCTGTTTTTCACTTTTCTCTTATCTTGTTGTTTTTTATCTCCTCGATGGAAAACACTGTATGACGGCCTCGTCTTTTCGGGTAATATAACAACCGGTGGGGCACAATGCCCCCCCGTCATTCTCGAAAGAAAAAAAGCCACTAACAGTAGGATGAGCAAAGGCATGAAAGCAATGTTAAAACGTGAGCCATTGGTTCCAAATATTAGGCTTATTCCTTTTTGTGGACATGAATATGTTGCTCTAATAGAATCGCAGTTCCGCTGAATCATGTTCGGTAATAATTGTAGTTCACGCGGTTCAGGCAGGGTACGCTGCTGCTGAGGAGAAACGATGTGCTCTTGAGGAGGAACAGTTTGGCAGACTTCCTGATCGAGATGCTTCGGCCGGTACCTTTGAAGAGAGACAGTTTGGTTCTTTGGTTGGACGTGGTCAAGAGTACTATAAAACCTGCACCAATATAACCAGAGATCTGTCTTCCATCGTCGTCTCCGTTGCTTTGTTTGACGGTGATTGTACTTATGAATTTTCCATTTTGTGTTTATTTGTACCCACTTCTGATAAGTGATAACCCAAATCATGTTCTTGTGCAGGAGATAAGATGCTATTTGCATGCTCGGGCATATGTGTATCACACGGGTCAGCTCAATTTCAGCTGACAAGATTTGCGACTTCGGCGCGTCTGGTTACCGCATATAATGATAACATGAACAAAGATGATGACTTGAGGGTTGTTACTAGTATTTAATCATTGTGTTCACCATTTTGCTCTGTTTATGAGTTTAAGCCAAGTTTTTTTAGAAAAGAAGGATGACCCCCGGCCTCTGCATCTGGGAGATGCATACGGCCACTTTATTGATTATTCTCGAGGACCTTACAAAGTATTACAACAATATGCCTGAATCCGTCATCTTGGCAACATATGCCATTACTCCTATCCATATGATGAAGGGGTGCTACCTGGGCCACATACCCGGTCTACTCACCTAAGCCTGTCATCAAAAGCCAGAAGCCCCAGCCGAGCCACATGTCGGGTCTGGGGCATAAACTGGTCTGACGCACTCACATGTGTCGTCGCCGTCATTTTCCACAGATCCGTTTTCAGAGCAGATATTGAGGCTTCTACCTTGTCAGGCCACTCCATCATCGACGCCACCTTAACGCCAGACAACTACCTCCACCTGCGCGAGTCCATCACCGCGCATCAGGCGCCGAGTCTCCATCAGATATTGAGTTTAAGCCAAGTGTGGCCGTTCTGTGCTGATGTACTATTTTCATCATCGGCAGATTGATGTACGCCTTCCTAGTAATGCAATCACAAAAGGGTTTTTGGGTCTATATGATCGAGACATTGCTATGGTCACGACGGCGGGCATCCTAAATGTCCGTTCCGTAGAACTGGATCTTCAGGCACAAGCAGTACCTGCCTCCCCTGGTTCGCGTATACTAGCTGCTGGGCGTGGTTTTACGTCAGCCAGTTTGATGGCCATGGGTGGGTCTATCTGTATGGATCATCCCAGCAGGTGGATTTCTGATGATGGGCAGCATATCACAGAGGTATATAATGTATCACTGTGTGCACCGAAGTAAATGTGCCATATCTCCTTTATAAACCCTACAACTTTACTTCTGTTTTAGGCTGCACTAGGAGGGCCACTGATATCAGATGATGGAAGATTTCTTGGCATTTTCAGATTCTCGAGTATGTCTTTTACACTTTTAGTATACTAGATGACCCGTTGCGCCCATGGCGCAAAAAGCGAGAGCAAACCATGAAAGTGAGAGTAATTTGGAACCAATTTAATAGATACTTAGGTACACATAGTGTTACATATTTTTTTTATATGGTAACATTATAGCTCAAAGGAAATAAAGTTATAAGATCACTTGATGATAGCTTACATTGGCTTTATAAAGCATGTTATATTAGCAGATATGCATCATTGATACAGCTCTTGTCTATTAACCTTTGGCTGAGTCTTGTATCTTCTACCAGCAAGAAATATCAAGACATGAAGGCAGTGGTATTAGGTTCATGTCCCATCAGTATTAAACATGGTTTCATCGTTTAAGTAGTGGTGTCTTCATTCTACAATTATTATTTTCACGGTTCGTGCCACACACATTCTTTTTGAAGAATGATGCAAAGAACCACTGGCTGCTACACCTGCACAACTGCAGTATTAAACATTAAACCATTTGGCGCATCTAATAGGCTACAAAGTTGCTCATAATAATATATGCAAAGGTAGTGGAAAATATCATTGATTTGCACAATATCGTGAAACATCAGAACATCATGAAACGATTAGGTTAAATTATCATATACAGTTGAAATACAGCAAAACGTTAAAACACAGAAAGGTACTTACCAACAATCCCAGGGAATGCACCTCAAGGGCCTGAACTATTTTTAGCTCTCCAAACGTCAATGATTTTCTTGATAGAAATTGATTTTTTGCACACAATCCATGTAGAAATATATGAGTATGGTGGAAAAAAATCTTAGTACAAGAGGCTCATATTCATTACTGGAGCAGATGTGTATGGTAAAAAAAATTGTAGAAGCGCAAACACCAGACAATGGTGCAACGTAGAAGCACCACGCGCGGTAGATGCTCCAGGAATTATTCAGCTTAGCATCATGGATTCATGGTTCAGACAACTACCAAAATGTCAGCTTAAGTGATTATGTTATAGTTTCAGGACAAAGGATAACAAGAAAGTCCACCCATTAATTTGATTCAGGTTCAGCCTACCACAAGATCAGAGAAGTTAATCTTCGTCCACATTGGCTTCATCGGCTGGACCATTCTGCTCCTGCGGCCCTGCCTCTTTATCCAATTTCCCCCGTTTTGCTACAGGCTGCATTTTTGCTTCTAAAGATTGCAGAAGGGGTTGAGTGCAATTGAATAAAATTGAATGTTCTTTTTATATCGATTTTGTCTAAATACAACAGCTATTCGCTACAGGAAAAAGAAATCACAAATTCATGCAATCCCTCGTTCGTAAGGACATAGAGAGCTAATAAAATTCCATTGCTATTTATTTATGCTCCCATTTTATAACGATTGCCACTAAATACAATAGCTATTGCTACAGGCAAAGGAATGCCGAAAATTATACAAACCCTCGTTCATAAGGATATATTGAGCCAAAAATTTCTGTTGTTGTTAACAACTTGTATTTATTTATACTCCAATATTATCGCCAACAATCTAAAGGGCTGAGCCACTGCACCCTTCATTTGCATTGTCACATAAGAGTTATTTATCCGTGCATCATCTAAATTCAAAGAACATATCCTTGATGGACACAACTGAGCAAGAACAGCAGGTTGTAACGGAATGAAAGAGACAAGTAGACAACAACACGACCTTCCAATCCTCAGGGCTGTACAAACTGGGAACTCAAATCGTTTGCATCTTTCATTCCTTGCACACAATCATCTGCCCTGCAAATAAGATCACACAGTTACTATCATCCTTATTGGTGCTGAGTAAATCAAATAGCAAGGACTAATAAGATGAGAATTTACCTGCCATGGCATATAATTGAGGAGGTAATTGGTTTAAGCAGCATGGAGGTAGAAACCAGCAGAATCTAGCGATGGCACGAAGGCTGCTATTGCATACAATAGAAATCAACACAAGTCAGTAAAAATCAAGAGAAGTGGACAACATAAATCAGCAGCCCATCACCTGCATTCTAGAACATACTTTCAACAACTATCATACTGTAAAACAACAAGGCACATCAGCCATCAACTTGAATTTTGCAGTGCTCCTGAATTTATTTGGGCGCCGGTACCCTTACTACTGGAATGTAACAAAGGATCAATGGATTAGTACCAAAATTAACCGATTATACCTTGCATATATTTATATGTATTCACTATTTTATTGAGATATAGAAATACTATAAATGCTGAAAATGTAAGCAGATCAACAAAACTGCACAAAAAACACCCATACACGACACTGAAAATCATATGAGCATCTATAACTATTTTGTGGTTCAAATCTATAGAGACACTTTTGTAATATAGTTACAAAATATAGCTTCAACAAAATCTGTATTTATACATGGATATAGCACTAATCAAATGTACAAATCTGGCATCAACAATAGAGCTTCACAAGTAGCCTCAAGGATTTCTTTAGTTTCCATTGCCAGCAATGTAAGCGGTAATATAGTTATGAAGAAACAAATTCTGCATTGTAAAAACAGAGCATCTCAAAAAAAAGAATGAATAGGTGACATCAAACATACAACAAATATATACCAACTATTGTCGGTTGATTTACTCACTAATCAGCAAAATATACTTAAATTTGAGGTTTTAGATAAAAAAAGCTTGAGAAAAAGCTAACAATACACATGAGAAGATGAACAAAATGGATAGAAGGAAGCGATAGAAGTATACCTTAAATTGGATAACTTAATTGAGTATCTTGGCCAACCCTTTGTACCTCTCATATGTAGTTCTGAGGCAAAGAACGGAGAATAATCATTTGAATTGAGTGCACAACTGTAGACCTGAATGGAAGAGGAATGGTCAAGCACGGTATAGTAGAGTAGGACTGTGAAAGCTAGAAATTTGTCCTTACAACGATGGAGACGTGCTACCAAAACGTAAGTTGGAGGAGATGAGGATCATACTACATACCGGCAGCCTTCCCGGTGTCAGTCTTGATCACGGGCACTGGCCTGCTGTAGCCGCCTCCGGTCGCCCGGCAACACCCACGATGGGCCACGATGGACGACGCGTATCTGATTCCACAAGGAAGACGATCGAGGGCCGTCGCTCACAGCGCCACTCTTGTCTTGACCGCCGCCGCCACGTGTCTGGGGAAACTTTTCTTTCCCTGAACTTGGTGAACCTTTAGCTTGTGTGCCTGAGATACTCTGCAAATATCAAATGGTATGAGAACAATAATGATTATTTAATGTAAAAGGGAGGTCATTGTATTTACTGATCTGAAAGTGTTGTATATGATAAAATCAAAATAGCTAGAAGCCTAAAAGTGACCCAACAATACTTTCAACAGGTTGCTGTTTATGCAAGCAGTAGTATGCTTTAATTTAATGTAAAAGGGAGGTCATTGTATTTACTGATCTGAAAGTGTTGTATATGATAAAATCAAAATAGCTAGAAGCCTAAAAGTGACCCAACAATACTTTCAACAGGTTGCTGTTTATGCAAGCAGTAGTATGCTTTAATTTAATGTAAAAGGGAGGTCATTGTATTTACTGATCTGAAAGTGTTGTTGAAGGAAATATGCCCTAGAGGCAATAATAAAGTTATTATTTATTTCCTTATATCATGATAAATGTTTATTATTCATGCTAGAATTGTATTAACCGGAAACATAATACATCTGTGAATACATAGACAAACTTAGTGTCACTAGTATGCCTCTACTTGACTAACTCGTTAATCAAAGATGGTTATGTTTCCTAACCATGAACAAGGTGTTTTTATTTGATTAACGAGGTCACATCATTAGTTGAATGATCTGATTGACATGACCCATTTCATTAGCTTAGCACCCAATCATTTAGTATGTTGCTATTGCTTTCTTCATAACTTATACATGTTCCTATGACTATGAGATTATGCAACTCCCATTTACCGAAGGAACACTTTGGGTACTACCAAACGTCACAACGTAACTGGGTGATTATAAAGGAGCATTACAGGTGTCTCCAAAGGTACATGTTGGGTTGGCGTATTTCGAGATTAGGATTTGTCACTCTGATTGTCGGAGAGGTATCTCTGGGCCCTCTCGGTAATGCACATCACATAAGCCTTGCAAGCATTACAACTAAAACGTTAGTTGTGAGATGATGTATTACGGAATGAGTAAAGAGACTTGCCGGTAACGAGATTGAACTAGGTATTGGATACCGACGATCGAATCTCGGACAAGTAACATACCGATGACAAAGAGAACAACGTATGTTGTTATGCGGTCTGACCGATAAAGATCTTCGTAGAATATGTAGGAGCCAATATGGGCATCTAGGTCCCACTATTGGTTATTGACCGGAGACGTGTCTCAGTCATGTCTACATTGTTCTCGAACCGTAGGGTCCGCACGCTTAACGTTACGATGACAGTTATTATGAGTTTATGCATTTTGATGTACCGAAGTTAGTTCGGAGTCCCGGATGTGATCACGGACATGACGAGGAGTCTCGAAATGGTCGAGACATAAAGATTGATATATTGGAAGCCTATGTTTGGATATCGGAAGTGTTCCGGGTGAAATCGGTATTTTTCCGGAGTACCGGGAGGTTACCGGAACCCCCCGGGAGCTATATGGGCCTTAGTGGGCTTTAGTGGAAAGGAGAAAGGGGCAGCCCAAGGTGGCCGCACGCCTCCCCCCTCTCCCTAGTCCTATTAGGACTAGGAGAGGTGGCCGGCCCCCTCTCTCTCTTTCCCCCCCTCAAGGAGTCCTATTCCAACTAGGATTGGGGGGGAGGGGGGGAATCCTACTCCCAGAGGGAGTAGGACTCTCCTGGCGCGCCCCCCTTGGCCGGCCAGCCCCTCCCCTTGGATCCTTTATATACGGAGGCAGGGGACACCCCTAGACACACAAGTTGATCCTTGAGATCGTTCCTTAGCCGTGTGCGGTGCCCCCTGCCACCATATTCCACCTCGATCATATTGTAGCGGTGCTTAGGCGAAGCCCTGCGACGGTAGAACATCAAGATCGTCACCACGCCGTTGTGCTGACGGAACTCTTCCCCGACGCTTTGCTGGATCGGAGCCCGGGGATCATCATCGAGCTGTACGTGTGCTAAGAACTCGGAGGTGCCGGAGTAACGGTGCTTGGATCGGTCGGATCGGGAAGACGTACGACTACTTCCTCTACGTTGCGTCAACGCTTCCGCAGTCGGTCTGCGTGGGTACGTAGACAACACTCTCCCCTCTCGTTGCTATGCATCACCATGATCTTGCGTGTGCGTAGGAAATTTTTTGAAATTACTGCGTTCCCCAACAGTTGTATATGATAAAATCAAAATAGCTAGAAGCCTAAAAGTGACCCAACAATACTTTCAACAGGTTGTTTATGCAAGCAGTAGTATGCTTTTACCTCATAAATCAAAACATAACATGTTCAGGGCCAAAAATGTTGACCAAAATAAAGTGGTAGCAAGCCTATTTAAATTCATGACCGGTGCAACCTCCTAGCTTAATAAATATATAATGGCAGTTCTAGCTGGTACTTAACATGGAGCAGCGGCAACCTCATATACTCAACAGACAACATCAACCTATAAAGAAAATGTGAACCAAATCATTGCTCCAAACCATAGAGCATACCTGAAAATCCACTTCTCCATATCTTTTCTCTCAAATAGAGGCATGCTGAATCCCTCACGTAGGAGGTTGCCAGTGCGTACGTCAAGCCAACAAAAAAGAACAGGAGAGCCCAACCTACAAAAAAAAGAATGCAATTCTTTTACAACAACGAATCGTAGAGCAATCAAATGACAAGGGACCAAAAGAGAAGCAATCAACATGGCTCAGCATGCAAGCGGACGGCGTAATCTGCCACTGCAGCGGCTTGGATTTTCATTGAACGCCTTATAGGTAGATACGAAAACGAATCTACACAAACAGGGATGAGATACTCTGTTGTTAAATTGAAAAAATAAGTGAAAAGGAGAGGGGAGAAGGCAAGTCGAGAGGGGGTGAAGAGGTGTGGGTACCTGTAGAGGCCAGCTGCGGCAGAGGATTCATCGGAACTATGTTACATAGAAGCTCAGCCGCGGCGGCCACCCGTGCTTCTTCTCTTGACCACGACCACGACCACGACGCCGCCCGGACTCCCGCCATGCTCCGCCACAACCAGGCCACCCGTGCTTCAGCTGCAGCAGCCACCCGTGCTCCCTCCTCCAATGCCATCTTTCCACTGCCTGGATCTCGTTTTCCTCCTCCAACGCCATCTTCCCATCTCCACCTCCCCACGGAAAGGGCAAGACTGGAGGCATCGACCGGCGGGAAGAGGCGGTGCAGGAAGGAGGAGGCCGTTGCGAGGAGAGGAGGGGAAAGAGGAGACGTCTGACTATATGTGACTATGACTATGACTATATGTGAGATGTATCTTCCCTAGTTATAATTAGTTTATTTATATTTGTTCCAAAACCATAGCCTGTTCCATTTTCCGTTGAACTTATATTATTTATTTATCATGAGTTCACGACAACTCGAATGTGTTTTGTTGCAGTCCTGAACAATTCGACATCCGCGCATATTCGTTGCCTTCAGGTGTATCTACCATAGTCCCTTCAGGTGTGAGCAGTCTGGGTGTGAATAATCATGCAAGTCATCATTCTAAATGCCACCTTTTCATCTGGCAGAATGTTATGTGAACGTCATTATACATATCATTTGAGTACTAATAGTGATCACCTTATTCCATCAGGATTTAGGAAATCTATTAACCTGTTAAAATCCCAGGGCTATCCCATGCCACCACCACTTGTGCTCGAATGTAAGTGATTACTTTCACTCTTGCTCAGTGCTCAATTCTCCGTTGTGCACTTCTTTATAGCTAACTCCTGATTTTGTTTCTTTAACCAGTCGACAGCGAATTGCTTGATCATTTTGAAGAGCAATTTGGTGAATTGTGTGCTTGGAAAGGGTATCCTTCCGATGTAATTCCCTGTCGTTCTGTGGAGTTTTGCATCTGGAAATCACTTCGGACAAAAGTTGTTTCTGATATATCCCGGCGTGTCGTCTCACTTTCTTCATTTGATGGTGATTTTTACAGTTGTATGCTCATTAATTTTCAATGATAATGCTTCTTCAATAACAAATGATTGAATCTATGATGTGCGGGATACTCGAGGTATTTTTCATGCACAGGCTTGTTTATTAAGTGGCCTGGAAGCAGAGGCACACGCTCAGTCATTCTGACTTCGGCCAGTTTGGTTAGAAGTCGTCGTAATGTAGACAACATTGATAATGATTTGAGGGTTGGTGCTCCTAATAATTTCTCGTGGCATTGTAAGTTATATGATGGTTAACTGAGATCACTTTACCATTGCAGATTGAGGTGCTTCTTCCCCCGAAACAACGTGCCAATGGGAGATTGGAATTTTACAACTTAAACTATAACATCGCTATTGTGAGTGTCGAGAAGAGTTTTCGTTGTATTCGCCCAGAAGATATTTTCAATACAGTGCAACAGTCATCAGAAAAGTCAGTAGTAGCTATACACTGGTAGAAAAAGGGCCTGTTGTCCCGATTCGTAAGGGCCTTTAGTCCCGGTTCCTGAACCGAGACTAAAGTATCGGTACTAATGCCATGTCCCTTTAGTCCCGGTTCAATCCAGAACCGGGACTGATGGGCCTCCACGTGGCCTGTGCGCGAAGCCCAGGCAGGAGACCCTTTGGTCCCGGTTGGTGGCACCAACCGGGACCAATAGGCATCCATGCGTCAGCATTTCTGTGGCTGGGGTTTTTTTTTTGAAAGGTGGGGGTTTGGGGGTTTTGGGGGGTTAATTTAGGTGTTTCATATATTGTGTTAGCTAGCTATAATTAATAGAGAGTGTCCTCTCTTATGTCCGTGCTTGGTCGACGCTACGTACTATACATACGTATAGAGAGGACTAGACACGCTAGCTAGCTAGTAAGCAAACGAAGGAAACAGAAGATCGTCATGAACATATAAGCATATAGAGAGAAGTGATATCGACCACGTCTCCTTCTCCGAGAGATTGGTCGGACAACAAGTTCTCGTATATCTATCCGACACTATCAGCTACATATATACAATAATTATCTCTTACAAATATAATCATACGGACTCATGGTCCACATAGTATTCTCCTTTTTCAGCGATCACGTGGTCAAGAAAGAATGCCGCCAATTCCTCTTGAATTGCTCACATGCGAGCTGGTGCTAGGAGTTTATCCCGCTTCCAAAACATCTAATTTGAAGAAGGGGGTCAATACATACATACATATATATATATATATATATATATATATATATATATATATATATATATATATATATATGAATGAATAAAACTCAATACAGATGATGGTAATAAAATAAAATTGTGAATGTTGTTATTTACGTACTTCATATTGTTCGTCAGAGTACCCGCCCCGCTCACAGGTCGTGTGGCGGATGGACTCACAGATGTAGTATCCACATAAATCAATCCCTTGTTCGTGTCACAACCACTTTACAAAAAATAGAGGTCAATCAAACTGATAAGCAAGAATGCTAAATGGTATTGATGAAACTAGCGCTTGAATCACTAGGAGATGCGCGGAACATGCTACTATAGTACTTACTTTCGGGTGTCTAAATTCCAGCTCCTTCGGCAGTCCCGGAACTTTTCTGGTGAATTTTCTCCAAACCCTGCCGGACAAAGAAAACAATTACTTGATATTAGGAAATGAACAAAGTTGCTGATATGGTGGATAATGATCGATTTAACTTACTTCTTGAGGATTTCAGTCATGTCCGCATACTCCTGGAGATCTTTTCGTTTAGAGTCCAAGACGGTTACTACTCCCTGCTCAAGCCTAATCTCTAGGAGAATATAGTGGAAACTGCATACGCATGCATAACTCATCAATTACATTACTATAACCTGGACTAATATATAAGGGAAACCGAATATGCACAAGACAGTAACACTCACTTGAAGTTGTAAGGAAAGAGTATTATATCTTTGTTTTCATTTTTTTGAATGATCGTAGCAAGTTGGCCTCAGTATCTCCGAGACGATGTTCAACCTCAGTTGCATCTATGAGATATGTGTTAACGAACCCAATATCACCGATTTGTCTTTTCTTCAATTCGGCGATCTTCATTCTGCATAATATAGTGAGGATAATTATAACTACATGCAATGAAAGAGATGAGCTATATAGAGAGACTTAATGACAGAAGTAGTAGTACTTACAGACAGTAGCAGGTGATCGTTGTTTTATCGAGGGCCAATTGATTGAAAAACTGATAGAACTCCTCAAATGGAATAGGCAACAGTTCAATTCCAACGAGGTCATGCTCCGGTTTAACTCTCGCATACAAAGTACTCCTCCCCCCAGACTCTCTGCAGATTTTCAAGTACCAATCATGTAATCTTCGCATCATCGTGTTGGGGAACGTTGCAGAAAACAAAAAATTTCCTACGGTTTCACCAAGATCTATCTATGAGTTCATCTAGCAACGAGTGATTGGATTGCATCTACATACCTTTGTAGATCACGCGCGGAAGCGTTCAAAGAACGGGGATGAGGAAGGCGTACTCGACGTGATCCAAATCACCGAAGATCCTAGCGCCGAACGGACGGCACCTCCGCGTTCAACACACGTACGGTCAGCGTAACGTCTCCTTCTTCTTGATCCAGCAAGGGGAAAGGAGAGGTTGAGGGAGATGGCTCCAGCAGCAGCACGACGGCGTGGTGGTGATGGAGTTGCAGTACTCCGGCAGGGCTTCGCCAAGCACTATGGAGGAGGAGGATGTGTTGGAGAGGGAGAGGGAGGCACCAAAGGCGTGGGGTGAGAAGTCCTCCATCTCCCCACTATATATAGGAGGTCCAAGGGGGGGACGGCCCTAGGAGATCCAATCTCCTAGGGGGGGTGCGGCCAAGGGGAGGAATCCCTCCTCCCTAAGGCACCTAGGAGGTGCCTTCCCCCTTTGGGACTCCTCCCTTCTTGAACCCTAGGCGCATGGGCCTCTTGGAGCTGGTGCCCTTGGCCCATATAGGCCAAGGCTCACCCCCTACAGCCCATGTGGCCCCCCGGGGCAGGTGGCCCCACCCGGTGGACCCCCGAGACCCTTCCGGTGGTCCCGGTACAATACCGGTGACCCCGAAACTTGTCCCGATGCCCGAAATAGTACTTCCTATATATAATTCTTTACCTCCGGACCATTCCGGAACACCTCGTGAAGTCCGGGATCTCATCCGGGACTCCGAACAACATTCGGGTTACTGCATATACATATCCCTACAACCCTAGCGTCACCGAACCTTAAGTGTGTAGACCCTACGGGTTCGGGAGACATGTAGACATGAGCGAGATCACTCTCCGGTCAATAACCAACAGCGGGATCTGGATACCCATGTTGGCTCCCACATGCTCCTCGATGATCTCATCAGATGAACCACGATATCGAGGATTCAATCAATCCCGTATACAATTCCCTTTGTCAATCGGTATGCTACTTGCCCGAGATTCGATCGTCGGTATCCCAATACCTCGTTCAATCTCGTTACCGGCAAGTCACTTTACTCGTACCGTAGTGCATGATCCCGTGACCAGACACTTGGTCACTTTGAGCTCATTATGATGATGCATTACCGAGTGGGCCTAGTGATACCTCTCCGTCATACGGAGTGACAAATCCCAGTCTTGATCCATGTCAACCCAACAGACACTTTCGGAGATACCCGTAGTATACCTTTATAGTCATCCAGTTACGTTGTGACGTTTGGTACACCCAAAGCACTCCTACGGTATCCGGGAGTTACACGATCTCATGGTCTAAGGAAAAGATACTTGACATTGGAAAACTCTAGCAAACGAACTATACGATCTTATGCTATGTTTAGGATTGGGCCTTGTCCATCACATCATTCTCCTAATGATGTGATCTCGTTATCAATGACATCCAATGTCCATAGTCAGGAAACCATGACTATCTGTTGATCAACGAGCTAGTCAACTAGAGGCTTACTAGGGACATGTTGGTGTCTATTATTCACACATGTATTATGATTTCCGGATAACACAATTATAGCATGAATAAAAGACAATTATCATGAACAAGGAAATATAATAATAATGCTTTTATTATTGCCTCTAGGGCATATTTCCAACAGTCTCCCACTTGCACTAGAGTCAATAATCTAGTTACATTGTGATGAATCGAACACCCATGGAATTCTGGTGTTGATCATGTTTTGCTCTAGGGAGAGGTTTAGTCAACGGATCTGCTACATTCAGGTCCGTGTGTACTTTACAAATATCTATGTCTCCATCTTGAACATTTTCACGAATGGAGTTGAAGTGACGCTTGATGTGCCTTGTCTTCTTGTGGAACCTGGGCTCCTTGGCAAGTGCAATAGCTCCAGTGTTGTCACAGAAGAGCTTGATCGGCCCCGACGCATTGGGTATGACTCCTAGGTCGGTGATGAACTCCTTCACCCAAATTGCTTCATGCACTGCCTCCGAGGCTGCCATGTACTCCACTTCACATGTAGATCCCGCCACGACGCTCTGCTTGCAACTCCACCAGCTTACTGCCCCACCATTCAAAATATACACGTATCCGGTTTGTGACTTTGAGTCATCCAGATCTGTGTCGAAGCTAGCGTCGACGTAACCCTTTACGACGAGCTCTTCGTCACCTCCATAGACGAGAAACATTTCCTTAGTCCTTTTCAGGTACTTCAGGATATTCTTGACCGTTGTCCAGTGTTCCTTGCCGGGATTACTTTGGTACCTTCCTACCAAACTTACGGCAAGGTTTACAACGGGTCTGGTACACAGCATGGCATACATAATAGAACCTATGGCTAAGGCATAGGGGATGACACTCATCTCTTCTATATCTTCTGCCGTGGTCGGACATTGAGCTGAGCTCAATTTCACACCTTGTAACACAGGCAAGAACCCCTTCTTAGACTGGTCCATATTGAACTTCTTCAATATCTTATCAAGGTATGTGCTTTGTGAAAGACCTATGAGGCGTCTCGATCTATCTCTATAGATCTTGATGCCTAATATATAAGCAGCTTCTCCAAGGTCCTTCATTGAAAAACTCTTATTCAAGTAGGCCTTTATGCTGTCCAAGAGTTCTATATCATTTCCCATCAAAAGTATGTCATCTACATATAATATGAGAAATGCTACAGAGCTCCCACTCACTTTCTTGTAAACACAGGCTTCTCCATAAGTCTGCGTATCCCAAACGCTTTGATCATCTCATCAAAGCGAATGTTCCAACTCCGAGATGCTTGCACCAGCCCATAAATCGAGCGTTGGAGCTTGCACACCTTGTCAGCATTCTTAGGATCGACAAAACCTTCCGGCTGCATCATATACAATTCTTCCTTAAGGAAACCATTAAGGAATGCCGTTTTGACGTCCATTTGCCATATTTCATAATCATAGAATGCGGCAATTGCTAACATGATTTGGACGGACTTCAGCTTCGCTACCGGTGAGAAAGTCTCATCGTAGTCAACCCCTTGAACTTGTCGATAACCCTTAGCGACAAGCCGAGCTTTATAGATGGTCACATTACCATCCGCGTCTGTCTTCTTCTTAAAGATCCATTTATTTTCTATGGCTCGCCGCTCTACGGGCAAGTCAGTCAAAGTCCATACTTCGTTTTCATACATGGATCCTATCTCGGATTTCATGGCTTCTAGCCATTTGTCGGAATCCGGGCCCTCCATCGCTTCTTCATAGTTCGAAGGTTCACTGTTGTCTAACAACATGATTTCCAAGACAGGGTTGCCGTACCACTCTGGTGCGGAACATGTCCTTGTGGACCTTCGAATTTCAGTAGGAGCTTGATCAGAAGTATCTTGATCATCATCATTAACTTCCTCTCTAGTCGGTGCAGGCACCTCAGGAACATTTTCTTGAGTTGCACCATTTTCCGGTTCAAGAGGTAATACTTCATCAAGTTCTACTTTCCTCCCACTTACTTCTTTCGAGAGAAACTCTTTCTCTAGAAAGGACCCATTCTTGGCAACAAAGATCTTGCCTTCGGATCTGAGGTAGAAGGTATACCCAATAGTTTATTTAGGGTATCCTATGAAGACGCATTTTTCTGATTTGGGTTCGAGCTTTTCAGGTTGAAGTTTCTTGACATAAGCATCGCATCCCCAAACTTTTAGAAACGACAGCTTAGGTTTCTTCCCAAACCATAATTCATACGGTGTCGTCTCAACGGATTTCGACGGAGCCCTATTTAAAGTGAATGCGGCAGTCTCTAAAGTATAGCCCCAAAAAGATAGCGGTAAATCGGCAAGAGACATCATAGATCGCACCATATCTAATAGAGTGCGATTACGACGTTTGGACACACCATTACGCTGAGGTGTTCCAGGCGGCGTGAGTTGTGAAACTATTCCACATTTTCTTAAGTGTGTTCCAAACTCGTGACTCAAGTATTCTCCTCCACGATCTGATCACATGAACTTGATTTTCCTGTCACGTTGATTCTCAACCTCACTCTGAAATTCTTTGAACTTTTCAAAGGTTTCAGACTTGTGTTTCATTAAGTAGACATACCCATATCTACTCAAGTCATCAGTGAGGGTGAGAACATAACGATAGCCACCGCGAGCCTCAACACTCATTGGACCGCACACATCAGTATGTATGATTTCCAATATGTTGGTTGCTCGCTCGATTGTTCCTGAGAACGGAGTCTTGGTCATTTTACCCATGAGGCATGGTTCGCACGTGTCAAATGATTCGTAATCAAGAGACTCTAAAAGTCCATCAGCATGGAGCTTCTTCATGCGTCTGACACCTATGTGACCAAGGCGGCAGTGCCACAAGTATGTGGGACTATCATTATCAATCTTACATCTTTTGGTACCCACACTATGAATATGTGTAGCATTACGCTCGAGATTCATTAAGAATAAACCATTTACCATCGAAGCATGACCATAAAACATATCTCTCATATAAATAGAACAACCATTATTCTCGGATTTAAATGAGTAGCCATCTCGAATTAAACGAGATCCTGATACAATGTTCATGCTCAAACTTGGCACTAAATAACAATTATTGAGGTTTAAAACTAATCCCGTAGGTAAATGAAGAGGCAGCGTGCCGACGGCGATCACATCGACCTTGGAACCATTCCCGACTCGCATCGTCACCTCGTCCTTCGCCAGTCTCCGCTTATTCCGCAGCTCCTGCTTTGAGTTACAAATGTGAGCAACTGCACCAGTATCAAATACCAAGGAGCTACTACGAGTACTGGTAAGGTACACATCAATTACATGTATATCACATATACCTTTCGTTTTGCCGGCCTTCTTGTCCACTAAGTATTTGGGGCAGTTCCGCTTCCAGTGACCACTTTCCTTGCAATAAAAGCACTCAGTCTCGGGCTTGGGTCCATTCTTTTGCTTCTTCCTGGCAGCTTGCTTGCCGGGCGCGGCAACTCCCTTGCCGTCTTTCTTGAAGGTTTTCTTACCCTTGCCTTTCTTGAACTTAGTGGTTTTATTCACCATCAACACTTGATGTTCCTTTTTGACTTCTACCTCTGCTGATTTCAGCATTGCAAATACTTCAGGAATGGTCTTTTCCATCCCCTGCATATTGAAGTTCATCACAAAGCTCTTGTAGCTCGGTGGAAGCGACTGAAGGATTCTGTCAATGACCACATCATCCGGGAGATTAACTCCCAACTGAGTCAAGCGGTTATGCAACCCAGACATAGTGAGTATGTGCTCACTGACAGAACTCTTTTCCTCCATCTTACAGCTGAAGAACTTGTTGGAGACTAGATATCTCTCGACCCGGGCATGAGCTTGGAAAACCATTTTCAGCTCTTCGAACATCTCATATGCCCCGTATCTCTCAAAACACTTTTGGAGCCCCGGCTCTAAGCTGTAAAGCATGCCACACTGAACGAGGGAGTAGTCATCGGTACGTGGCTGCCAAGCGTTCATAACGTCTTGTTCTGCAGGGAGAACAGGTGCGTCACCCAGCGGTGCTTGTAGGACATAATCTTTCTTGGCAGCTATGAGGATGATCCTCAGGTTCCGGACCCAGTCCGTGTAGTTGCTGCCATCGTCTTTCAGCTTGGTTTTCTCTAGGAATGCGTTGAAGTTGAGGACTATGTTGGCCATTTGATCTACAAGACATATTGTAAAATTTTAGACTAAGTTCATGATAATTAAGTTCATCTAATCAAATTATTCAATGAACTCCCACTTAGATAGACATCCCTCCAGTCATCTAAGTATAACATGATCCAAGTTAACTAGGCCGTGTCTGATCATCACGTGAGACGGACTAGTCAATGTCGGTGAACATCTTCATGTTGATCGTATCTTCTATACGACTCATGCTCGACCTTTCGGTCTTCTGTGTTCCGAGGCCATGTCTGTACATGCTAGGCTCGTCAAGTCAACCTAAGTGTTTTGCATGTGTAAATCTGTCTTACACCCGTTGTATGTGAACGTTAGAATCTATCACACCCGATCATCACGTGGTGCTTCGAAACAACGAACTGTCGCAACGGTGCACAGTTAGGGGGAACACTTTCTTGAAATTATTATGAGGGATCATCTTATTTACTACCGTCGTTCTAAGTAAACAAGATGCAAAAACATGATAAACATCACATGCAATCAAATAATAATAGTGACATGATATGGCCAATATCACATAGCTCCTTTGATCTCCATCTTGGGGCTCCATGATCATCTTGTCACCGGCATGACACCATGATCTCCATCATCGTGTCTCCATGAAGTTGCTCGCCAACTATTACTTCTACTACTATGGCTAACACGTTTAGCAATAAAGTAAAGTAATTTACATGGCGTTTCTCAATGACACGCAGGTCATACAAAAAATAAAGACAACTCCTATGGCTCCTGCCGGTTGTCATACTCATCGACATGCAAGTCGTGATTCCTATTACAATAGCATTAACATCTCATACATCACATATAGATCATTCATCATTCATCACAACTTTGGCCATATCATATCACAAATCACTTGCTGCAAAAACAAGTTAGACGTCCTCTAATTGTTGTTGCAAGTTTACGTGGCTGAAGTAGGGTTCTAGCAAGAACGTTTTCTTACCTACGTGAAAGCCACAACGTGATTTGTTAACTTCTATTTACCCTTCATAAGGACCCTTTTCATCGAATCCGCTCCAACTAAAGTGGGAGAGACAGACACCCGCCAGCCACCTCATGCAACTAGTGCATGTTAGTCGGTGGAACCGGTCTCACGTAAGCGTACGTGTAAGGTTGGTCCGGGCCACTTCATCCCACAATACCGTTGAAGCAAGATAAGACTAGTAGCGGCAAGAAAGTTGACAACATCAACGCCCACAACAAATTGTGTTCTACTCGTGCAAGAGAACTACGCATAGACCTAGCTCATGATGCCATTGTTGGGGAACGTTGCAGAAAACAAAAATTTTCCTACGGTTTCACCAAGATCTATCTATGAGTTCATCTAGCAATGAGCGATTGGATTGCATCTACATACCTTTGTAGATCACGCGCGGAAGCGTTCAAAGAACGGGGATGAGGAAGGCGTACTCGACGTGATCCAAATCACCGGAGATCCTAGCGCCGAACAGACGGCACCTCCGCGTTCAACACACGTATGATCAGCGTAACGTCTCCTTCTTCTTGATCCAGCAAGGGGAAAGGATAGGTTGAGGGAGATGGCTCCAGCAGCAGCACGACGGCGTGGTGGTGATGGAGCTGCAGTACTCCGGCAGGGCTTCGCCAAGCACTATGGAGGAGGAGGATGTGTTGGAGAGGGAGAGGGAGGCACCAAAGGCGTGGGGTGAGAAGTCATCCATCTCCCCACTATATATAGGAGGGCCAAGGGGGGGGCCTAGGAGATCCAATCTCCTAGGGGGGTGCGGCCAAGGGGAGGAATCCCTCCTCCCCAAGGCACCTAGGAGGTGCCTTCCCCCTTTGGGACTCCTCCCTTCTTGAACCCTAGGCGCATGGGCCTCTTGGGGCTGGTGCCCTTGGCCCATATAGGCCAAGACGCACCCCCTACAGCCCATGTGGCCCCCCGGGGCAGGTGGCCCCACCCGGTGGACCCCTGAGACCCTTCCGGTGGTCCCGGTACAATACCGGTGACCCGGAAACTTGTCCCGATGCCCGAAATAGTACTTCCTATATATAATTCTTTACCTCCGGACCATTCCGGAACTCCTCGTGATGTCCGGGATCTCATCCGGGACTCTGAACAACATTCGGGTTACTGCATATACATATCCCTACAACCCTAGCGTCACCGAACCTTAAGTGTGTAGACCCTACGGGTTCGGGAGACATGTAGACATGACCGAGATCGCTCTCCGGTCAATAACCAACAGCGGGATCTGGATACTCATGTTGGCTCCCACATGCTCCTCGATGATCTCATCGGATGAACCACGATATCGAGGATTCAGTCAATCCCGTATACAATTCCCTTTGTCAATCGGTATGCTACTTGCCCGAGATTCGATCGTCGGTATCCCAATACCTCGTTCAATCTCGTTACCGGCAAGTCACTTTACTCGTACCGTAGTGCATGATCCCGTGACCAGACACTTGGTCACTTTGAGCTCATTATGATGATGCATTACCGAGTGGGCCCAGTGATACCTCTCCGTCATACGGAGTGACAAATCCCAGTCTTGATCCATGTCAACCCAACAGACACTTTCGGAGATACCCGTAGTATACCTTTATAGTCATCCAGTTACATTGTGACGTTTGGTACACCCAAAGCACTCCTACGGTATCCGGGAGTTACACGATCTCATGGTCTAAGGAAAAGATACTTGACATTGGAAAACTCTAGCAAACGAACTATACGATCTTATGCTATGTTTAGGATTGGGTCTTGTCCATCACATCATTCTCCTAATGATGTGATCTCGTTATCAATGACATCCAATGTCCATAGTCAGGAAACCATGACTATCTGTTGATCAACGAGCTAGTCAACTAGAGGCTTACTAGGGACATGTTGGTGTCTATTATTCACACATGTATTATGATTTCCGGATAACACAATTATAGCATGAATAAAAGACAATTATCATGAACAAGGAAATATAATAATAATGCTTTTATTATTGCCTCTAGGGCATATTTCCAACACATCATTGTTAAAAAAGATTCATCTTTGACGAGAGGCTTCCCGTACTCGTATCTGTGTATCTGCACCTCCATGGGATCATAATGTACATCGTCGGGAAGGTAATCGTCAACATTGCCATAACCGGGCACCATCCTCGGATCGACGATGTCGCTAGGCACCTTGAGGGGGGCACGATTGCTTCGCTTGTTCGCCGAGCTGGGCAATTTGTTTCCCAGCTGCTCGTCGTTCTTTCAGCCTTTGATCACTGACTGTACTTCCCGACCGCTCCGCTTCGGCCCATGTCTTTGCAATAATGCGCTCATAGTTGCCTTTCGGCGGAGACTTGGGTGGTTTTGCCAGGGCAGCCAGAGTGCGCTTCACTTTCACCGGATCTACCTTCTCCTCCTGAGGTGGATGTCTCTTTGCTCTCAACCCTTGAAACCAGGCATCCACTTCAGTTCGCGCGATCTTCGCGTTCTCCTCCGGGGTCCTCTCGTATGGTAACTTCTGTGGACTCTTCAGAGAAGGACCGAATCTGTATGTCCTCCCGCCTCTGGTTGTACTGCTAGACGCCGGCCGAGCAGACGAAGCGGTTGTCTTCTTTACTTGCTTAAGAGGCGGAGGAGAAGGACTACGACGCACCGGAGCAGCTGCTGGAGCGGCGGCGGGTCTCTTCCGCCCTTGCTGACGAGGCGGAGAAGGAGGAGGCTGGCTGCTCGGGCGCGCCGGCACAGGCGGAGTGCCGCCACGCGCCGGAGAAGGAGCCGGCCGAGGGCCCTGATCGTCACTCGCCGGAGGAGGAGGCGGTGGAGGAGGCGGAGTGCCCTGACTCGCCGGAGGAGGAGGAGGAGGCGGAGGCGTCCAGTTCGGAAGGTTGATGAGCTCCTTCCGCCATAGGCATGGAGTCTTCAGAGCAGACCCCAGCCGAGTCTCCCCTTCACTGGTAGGGTGGTCAAGCTGGAGGTCCTCAAATCCCTCCGTTATTTCATCCACCATCACCCTAGCATATCCTTCTGGAATCGGCCGGCAGTGAAAAGTTGCGCCGGGTTCAGTAGGATAAACAAAGCCAACAGCCGCCTTGACCTTCAAATTCATCCATTGCGTCATAAGGTGGCAATTTTGAGACTCCGTGATAGCATCCACGGGATAGCTGGCAGGATCAATCAAGGCATGCTCCGGCTGAAGCAGCTCGGCGGAAGCCACACTGCTTATGCGCTGAGATGGCGGGGTAGCTTCGGGGGAAGCTTCGGCAGTACGTTTGCTGCGATTTGCTTCTCGTTCCTCTATCGCGTCTACCCTTGCTTGCAGCGCCTGCATTTGGGTCTGCTGCACTTTTTTTCCTCCTCTCATGGGATTTGTAACCGCCTGCGTCCGGAAACCCAACCTTCCACGGAATGCAGCCTGGTGTGCCTCGTGTCCGTCCAGGGTGCTCAGGATTCCCGAGGGCCATTGTGAGCTCGTCGTTCTCTCTATCTGGAAAGAACTTCCCTTGCTGCGCTCCTTTGATATACTGCTTAAGCTTCCTGACTGGTATGTCCATTTGATCATTCGTCCAAATGCACTTCCCTGTTACAGGGTCCAAGGTTCCGCCAGCCCCGAAGAACCAAGTCCGGCAACGGTCTGGCCAACTAATTGTCTCTGGTTCGATCCCTTTATCAACCAGATCATTCTCAGTCTTGGCCCACTTAGGCCGGGCTACGAGGTAGCCACCTGACCCCGTGCGATGGTGAAGCATCTTCTTCGCAGCATTTTGCTTGTTTGTCGCCGACATCTTCTTACTCTTTTCCGATGTCTTGTGGGCCACAAATGCGGGCCAGTGATCTCTGATCTTCTCATATCTGCCCTTGAATTCCGGTGTCTCATTATTTTCGACAAACTTATTCAGCTCTTTCTTCCACCTCCTGAATAGTTCTGCCATCCTCTTAAGAGCAAAAGACTTGATTAATTGCTCTTTAACTGGGTTCTCTGGATTATCCTCTGGCGGTAGGGTGAAATTTGACTTTAGCTCAGTCCAAAGATCATTTTTCTGCATATCATTGACATAAGACACCTCAGGGTGTTCTGTAGCCGGCTTAAACCATTGCTGGATGCTTATCGGGATCTTGTCCCTAACCAGAATCCCGCACTGAGCAACAAATGCGCTCTTTATCCGGAGGGGTTCAATCGGTTGGCCGTCGGGCGCGATTGCTATGATCTCAAACTTTTCATCCGAGCTCAACTTTTTCTTCGGGCCTCGTCTCTTTACCGAAGTTGTGCTCGATCCGGAGGGCTAGAAAAAAGAATAAAGACTTAATTAATATGTGTACATACCAAAACAATGAATGCATCAATCAGCTAGTCAGCACAGGCTTAACTAATATATATACCTGGCCGGACTCGGTTCGGTCACCAGAGCTGTCATCACAGTCTCCTTCTTGCACCGGCATTGGGTCACCGGAGCCGTCCTCATGTTCTTCTTCTTGCACCGGCATTAGGTCACCGTAGCCAGCTTCTTCACCCTCTCGTTCCAGACCATCGGTGTCGTTGAGAAACAACAAGACGGCATCACTTCCTTCTGCGATTATGTCCCTCAACAACGCTTCTTTTGCTTCGTTTCAGGCGGTGTCCATAGTTTCTACAAATATTTACAACATGGCAATTATTATTCAAACATGACAGATGGATATATTAGTGCCAAACGTAGAACTAGCTACCTAATCATAGTAAGGAATCATATATATTAATTAGTGGCCTCGACCCCCCCCCCCACGTGTTGAAGCTATCGGGAGGGGGTATATATTGACAACGACGACACTACATCTATATGTCCCTCGACGACCCTCGTTCCCAATAAAAAAAGAGGAAGAAGAAGAAAAAAAGAGGAGAAGAAAGAATAGAGGAGAAGAACTCCTCTATTCTTTCTTCTCCTCTTTTTTTTCTTCTTCCTCTTCTTTTTTTATCCTCTTCTTCCTCTCATGTTCAAGAGGATCGCCGAGGGGTCGGAAGGTTGCCTAGTGTCAAAGGATTCAACAAAACCATGTCTTCATCATTAGGCGAAAGTAACATGTGCATGATGGTACGAAGCTCTCCAAAGTTATTTTGGAACGGAGTCCCAGATAAGATAATTCGCTTTTTGGTACAAAGTTCAGCAACACCTTCCAAATATCGTTATTTGGAAGGCCTTTGCTGAAATTCATACAAAAAGGCAAATTATCCTATCCGGGACACCATTCCAAAATAACTTTGGAGGACTTCGTCATGCCCTGGTTACTTCCGGCTAATGATGAAGCCATGGATTTCTTTAATACTTTGACACTAGGAAACCTCTCTCGACCCCTCGGCGATCCTCGACCCCTCGAACCCTCGACGACCCTGGAACCCTCGTCCCCTAGACGACCCTGGAACCCTCGACCCTCGATCCCTCGACCCTATAGAACCCTCGAAGAAAGGAATAGCTAGAGGAGAAGATCGAAGAAAAAAAAGAAGAAAAAAAAGAGGAGGAGAAGAAAGGAATAGTGGAGAAGAAGAGAAAATAGAATATTCTATTTTCTCTTCTTCTCCACTATTCCTTTCTTCTTCTCCTCTTCTTTTCCTTTTTTTTCTTCTTCTTATTTATTTCTCCTCTTCTTTTCCTCTCCTCTTCTTCTTTCTTTCCTCTTCTTATTTTCTTCTTTCCTATCCTCGACGACCCTGGAACCCTCGACCCCTAGATGACCCTGGAACCCTCGACCCTCGATCCCTTGACCCTATAGAACCCTCGACCCTGAAACCCTCGACCCTTGACCCCTTAACGACCCTCGACCCTCTACCCTAGTTCCCGACCCTCGACCCCTCGGTGATCCTCGACACCCTCGTTCCCGATAAAAATTAAGAAGAAGAAGAAGAAGAAGAAGAAAGAGGAGAAGAAAAAAGGAATAGCTAGAGGAGAAGATCGAAGAAAAAAAGAAGAAAAAAAAGAGGAGAAGAAGAAAGGAATAGTGGAAAATATTCTATTTTCTCTTCTATTTTCTCTTCTTCTCCTCTATTCCTTTCTTCTTTTCCTCTTCTTTTTCTTTTTTTTCTTTTTCTTATTTATCTCTCCTCTTCTTCCTCTCCTCTTCTTCTCCTTTCTTCCTCTTCTTATTTTCCTTTTTCCTCTCATTCTTTTTCACATAAATTTTTGACATTTTTGACATATTTAGCACATTCTAAATTTTCCTAACTCTTTTACAACCACAAAAATTACTCCAACTTCATGACAGTACCCACACTCCATTTCACCAAAAACCTTCTGATCCATAGTTTAAATTTTTTAAATTTCATTCAAATGAAATTTGAACCAAATTCAAATTCCTTGCTGAAAACCTATTCTGAACCAATCAAAAAATTCTGAAATTTTGCCATCACCTTTGTCTTGCATCAGTACCTCACCACAAAAAATATCGTAAATCCTAAAAATGCCCAAAGCCATCTAGCATTTGATCAAACACCCTCTATATGCACTGTTCATATCTGTGAAAAAAATTCAGAAATTTCAGAAAAGTTTGCTGCTGCTCCACTCCTTCTCCTCTCCTCTCCTTCTGCTCTTCAATGCGTCGGGGCCGGCGGCGACCATGGAGCAGGGGCAGAGAGCAAGGGCCGCACTCGATCGGGACCATGGGAAAGGGGGGGCTCACTTCAAGGGGGCGGCGATGGCAGGAGTCCGGCGATGAGGACGGCGGGCTCGGGGCGGCACGCGGTGACGGGGACGGCGCGCGGCCGACGACAGGGACGAGGAGGGGTGGGCTCGGGGAGGCACGCAGCAACGGGGACGACGAGGACGGCGGGCTCGGGGATGCCGGTGATGAGGACGACACGGGCTCGTGGAGGCGACGACGTTGGCGGCGGCGGCGTAGACGGCGAGGTGGAGCAGCCTGACGGCGTCGTAAGCGGGGGAGGGGGGAACTGTCGATGCAAACTGAAAATTTTCACAAGTGTTTGTTATATAGTCCAAGCTTTAGTCCCGGTTGGTGGCATAAACCGGGACTAA
>NC_041392.1:665404472-665405280 GCF_002162155.2 Triticum dicoccoides | reverse complement strand
AGGCCTCTTTTCAGCAGCCCAAAGGGCGGGAAGCGGCGGCCTTTGGTCCTGGTTGGTGGCACCAACCGGGACTAAAGGGGGGCATTGGTCACGGTTGGTGCCACGAACCGTGACCAATGCCCCATTTAGTCCCGGTTGGTGCCACCAACCGGGACCAATGGCCTTGTGCTGCCCCGCGCCCAAAAGTTTAGTCCCACCTCGCTAGTTGAGAGGGCTCGGGAGTGGTTTATAAGCGCTGCTGCGCCCACCCTCCCGAGCTCCTCTCAACTGCAGGCTTTCGGGCCTAATCTGTCACTGCAATGCGTGTGGGCCTACTGGGCCTGCTGCGGGCCTGAATCCTGGCCCATGGTAGGGTTTCTAGTCGTATTCAGGCCGTGGTGGCCCAGTAGGTGGCATTTTTTTTGTTTTTTGTTGCTTTATTTATTTTCTTTTGTTTTTTGCTTTATTTTTTAATTCTTTATGCTTTTAGTTTTAAAAAAATTATAAACTTTTTGTTAATGCCATTAGTTTTCAAATTTGAAAATAATTTTTTAGTTTTTTTGTTTTCTTTGTTGCTTTATTTATTTTATTTTGTGATTAACTTTACTATAAAAATAGTTTTTTCCTATTTTTTTGATTTGTTTTTTGCATTATTTATTTTCTTTTGTTTTTTGCTTTAATTTTTAATTTTGTTTGCTTTTAGGTTAGCAAAATTATAAACTTTCTGTTAGTGCCATTAGTTTTAGAAAAATTATAAACTTTCTGTTAGTGCCATTAGTTTTCAAATTTGAAAACACTTTTTTAGTTTTTTTGTTTTCTCTGTTGCTTT
>NC_041392.1:665381735-665404234 GCF_002162155.2 Triticum dicoccoides | reverse complement strand
TTTTTGATTTGTTTTTTGCATTATTTATTTTCTTTTGTTTTTTGCTTTAATTTTTAATTCAGTTTGCTTTTAGGTTAGCAAAATTATAAACTTTCTGTTAGTGCCATTAGTTTTAGAAAAAATATAAACTTTCTGTTAGTGCCATTAGTTTTCAAATTTGAATAGTTAAAATTTGAATTCTTTGAAAATTGTTTGAATCACAAGTTTGTGATTAACTTACTAAAAAATGAGAATAGATGCACTTATAGAGAAAATTCAACCTAAATTCCTAGTAAATTTCTATGAATTCCAGAGAAATTCACTATGAATTTAGGTTAAACTTTTCTCTATTAGGGCATCTATTTTCACTTTGAGAGGAGCTCAACAAGGCAGAGAGGGAAGGGCTTATAAACCGGTGTGAGCCCCCTTCAGTTGGCAAGGTGGGACTAAACTCGGCCCGCAACGAGGACCAACCCTTTAGTCCCAGTTTGTGGCACAAACCGGGACTAATGGTCATGGGCCAGGGGCGAGGAGCAAAATTATAAACTTTCTGTTAGTGCCATTAGTTTTAGAAAGTTGAAAGTTGAAAGTTGGCATGGGCCAGGGACTAATGGTCATGGTATTACGAGGGCCGAACCATAAGACATGAAAGCATTTCAAATGAACTCTGAAAAAGTTGAAAGTTGGGATGGTATCATAATTTCACCCACATAGCATGTGCATGTACAAAACAGACAATGGTAGCATGTTCGTGTGTTACAAAGTTGCGGGAGAAAGTCTTCACTTTTTCTTCGCTTGTGTCATTTGCTTATTGTGCCGTAACCATGGATAATCTTCATTGTTTATCAGGATGCTTGGGTCAGCCTTGACATTGAAGGGAGGAATTTCATGAAACTTTTCATAATCTTCAGACATGTCTGTCTTGCCGTCCACTCCCAGGATGTCCCTTTTTCCTGAAAGAACTATGTGGCACTTTGGCTCATCGTATGATGTATTCTCTTCCTTATCTTTTCTTTTTCTCGGTTTGGTAGACATGTCCTTCACATAGATAACCTATGCCACATCATTGGCTAGGACGAACGGTTCGTCAGTGTACCCAAGATTTTTCAGATCCACTGTTGTCATTCCATACTGTGGGTCTACCTGTACCTCACCGCCTAACAGATTGACCCATTTGCACTTAAACAAAGGGACCTTAAAATCAAGTCCGTAGTCAAGTTCCCATATGTCCACTATGTAACCATAATATGTATCCTTTTCGCTCTCGGTTGCTGCATCAAAGCGGACACCGCTGTTTTGGTTGGTGCTCTTTTGATCTTGGGCGATCGTGTAAAATGTATTCCCATTTATCTCGTATCCTTTGTAAGTCAATACAGTCAAAGATGGTCCCCTGGAGAACAAGTACAACTCATCACAAACAGTGTTGTCACCTCTGAGACGTGTTTCCAACCAACTGCTGAAAGTCCTGATGTGTTCACATGTAATCCAGTCGTCGCACTGCTCCGGGTGTTTGGAGCGCAGACTGTTCTTGTGTTCATCGACATACGGGGTCACCAAGGTAGAGTTCTGTAGAACTGTGTAGTGTGCTTGAGACCAAGAATATCCGTCCCTACATATTATTGAGTCTCTTCCAAGAGTGCCTTTTCCAGTCAGTCTCCCCTCATACCGCGATTTAGGGAGACCTATCTTGTTAAGGCCAGGAATGAAGTCAACACAAAACCCGATAACATCCTCTGTTTGATGGCCCATGGAGATGCTTCCTTCTGGCCTAGCGCGATTACGGACATATTTCTTTAGGACTCCCATGAACCTCTCAAAGGGGAACATATTGTGTAGAAATACGGGCCCTAGGATGACAATCTCGTCGACTAGATGAACTAGGACGTGCGTCATGACATTGAAGAAGGATGGTGGGAACACCAGCTCAAAACTGACAAGACATTGCGCCACATCACTCCTTAGCCTTGGTACGATTTCTGGATCGATCACCTTCTGAGAGATTGCATTGAGGAATGCACATAGCTTCACAATGGCTAATCGGACGTTTTTCGGTAGAAGCCCCATCAATGCAACCGGAAGCAGTTGCGTCATAATCACGTGGCAGTCATGAGACTTTAGGTTCTGAAACTTTTTCTCTAGCATATTTATTATTCCCTTTATATTCGACGAGAAGCCAGTCGTGACCTTCATACTGAGCAGGCATTCAAAGAAGATTTCTTTCTCTTCTTTCGTAAGAGCGTAGCTGGCAGGACCTTTATACTGCTTCGGAGGCATGCCGTCTTTTTCGTGCAAATGTTGCAGGTCCTCCCGTGCCTCAGGTGTATCTTTTGTCTTCCCATACATGCCCAAGAAGCCTAGCAGGTTCACGCAAAGGTTCTTCGTCACGTGCATCACGTCGATTGAGGAGCGGACCTCTAGGTCTTTCCAGTAGGGTAGGTCCCAAAATATAGATTTCTTCTTCCACATGGATGCGTGTCCCTCAGCGTCATTCGGAACAGCTAGTCCACCGGGACCCTTTCCAAAGATTACGTAGTGTAAATCATTGACCATAGCAAGCACGTGATCACCGGTGCGCATGGCGGGCTTCTTCCGGTGATCTGCCTCGCCTTTGAAATGCTTGCCTTTCTTTCGACATTGATGGTTGGTCAGAAGAAATCGACGATGGCCCAGGTACACATTCTTCCTGCATTTGTCCAGGTATATACTTTCAGTGTCATCTAAACAGTGCGTGCATGCGTGGTATCCTTTGTTTGTCTGTCCTAAAAGGTTACTGAGAGCGGGCCAATTGTTGATGGTCACGAACAGCAACGCCTTAAGGTTAAATTCCTCCTGTCTGTGCTCATCCCACGTACGTACACCGTTTTCATTCCACAGCTGTAAAGTTCTTCAACTAATGGCCTTAGGTACACATCAATTTCGTTGTCGGGTTGCTTAGGGCCTTGGATGAGAACTGGCATCATAATGAACTTCCGCTTCATGCACATCCAAGGAGGAAGGTTATACATACATAGAGTCATGGGCCAGGTGTTGTGATTGCTGCTCTGCTCCCCGAAAGGATTAATGCCATCCGCGCTTAAAGCAAACCATACATTCCTTGGGTCCTTTGCAAACTCATCTCAGTACTTTCTCTCGATTTTTCTCCACTGCGGCCCGTCAGCGGGTGCTCTCAACTTCCCATCTTTCTTTCGGTTCTCACTGTGCCATCGCATCAACTTGGCATGCTCTTTGTTTTTGAACAGACGTTTCAACCGTGGTATTATAGGAGCATACCACATCACCTTCGCAGGAACCCTCTTCCTGGGGGGCTCGCCGTCAACATCACCAGGGTCATCTCGTCTGATCTTATACCGCAATGCACCGCATACCGGGCATGCGTTCAGATCCTTGTATGCACCGCGGTAGAGGATGCAGTCATTAGGGCATGCATGTATCTTCTCCACCTCCAATCCTAGAGGGCATACGACCTTCTTTGTTGCGTATGTACTGTCGGGCAATTCGTTATCCTTTGGAAGCTTCTTCTTCAATATTTTCAGTAGCTTTTCAAATCCTTTGTCAGCCACAGCATTCTCTGCCTTTCACTGCAGCAATTCCAGTACGATACCGAGCTTTGTGTTGCCATCTTCGCAATTGGGGTATAACCCTTTTTTGTGATCCTCTAACATGCGATCGAATTTCAGCTTCTCCTTTTGACTAATGCATTGCGTCCTTGCATCGACAATGACCCGGCGGAGATCATCATCATCGGGCACATCGTCTGGTTCCTCTTGATCTTCAGCAGCTTCATCCGTTGTAGCATCATTGGGCACATCGTCTGGCTCCTCTTGATCTTCACCAGCTCCCTCCGTTGCAGCATCACCGTATTCAGGGGGCACATAGTTGTCATCGTAGTCTTCTTCTTCGCCGTCTTCTATCATAACCCCTATTTCTCCATGCCTCGTCCAAACATTATAGTGTGGCATGAAACCCTTGTAAAGCAGGTGGGAGTGAAGGATTTTCCGGTTAGAGTAAGACCTCGTATTCCCATATTCAGTGCATGGACAACACATAAAACCATTCTGCTTGTTTGCCTCAGCCGCATCGAGAAACTCATGCACTCCCTTAATGTACTCGCGGGTGTGTCTATCACCGTACATCCATTGCCGGTTCATCTGCATGCATTATATATAATTAAGTGTCCAAATTAATAGAAGTTCATCATCACATTAAAACCAAAGTGCATACATAGTTCTCATCTAACAACATATAGCTCTCCAGAGTATCTAATTAATTAAACGATACATTGAAACTATGTAAAACATTTCAATGCCAAAACAAATGCGATCATAATCGCAACCAAGGTAACAATTGATCCAACGGCATAATGATACCAAGCCTCGGTATGAATGGCATATTTTCTAATCTTTCTAATCTTCAAGCGCATTGCATCCATCTTGATCTTGTGATCATCGACGACATCCGCAACATGCAACTCCAATATCATCTTCTCCTCCTCAATTTTTTTTATTTTTTCCTTCAACAAATTGTTTTCTTCTTCAACTAAATTTAACCTCTCGACAATAGGGTCGGTTGGCATTTCCGATTCACATACATCCTAGATAAATTAAATCTATGTCACGTTGGTCGGCATAATTTTCATAAACAATAAATGAACCAATAGTTATAAAGATAATATACATACCACATCCGAATCATAGACAGGACGAGGGCCGACGGGGGCGGATACCAAAACCATCGCACTATATAAGATGCAATAATAAATGTAAGAAAATGATACAAGTATCTATCTAAACATACAAGTAAGAATATTTTTTCTTTCAGAAAGAAGATAAGAACAAGAGGCTCACCACGGTGGTGTCGGTGATGAGATCGGCGCGGGTGATCGACGGCGGTGAAGACGGGGACGGGGCGTGACGGACCGCTAAATCTAGACAAATCTCGAGGAAAATGGAGCTTGGAGGTCGAGCTTCGAGAGGAGAAAGCTTAAGTAGTGTGCCTCGGGCATTCCATCGAACACCTCATGTGCATAGGAGGTGAGCTAGAGCACCACAAAGCCTTCTCCCCCGCGGCCAGAGAAAAACAGAGCACTGGGATGCTCTGCTCGCGAGCGAGGGGTATATATAGGCACCTCATTGGTCCCGGTTGGTGACATGAGCCGGGACTAAAGGGGAGCCTTTGGTCCCGGTTCAAGCCACCAACCGGGACCAATAGTGGTGGGCCAGGAGCGAGGCCCATTGGTCCCGGTTCATCCCACCAACCGGGACCAAAAGGTCCAGATGAACCGGGACCAATGGCCCACGTGGCCCGGCCGGCCCCCTGGGCTCACGAACCGGGACCAATGCCCACATTGGTCCCGATTCTGGACTGAACCGGGACTAATGGGCTGACCCGGCCTGGACCAAAGCCCTGTTTTCTACCAGTGATAGGACGTGAAGCTAATGAAGGACTATTAATGGACTCGCGTGGTGAAGTGAAGCGTAGAAACAAGGATAGTGAACTTGATTGCAGAGCTCTTAAGCTGTCCACATGTAAAATCAAGAAGGTACGGTGGTGAATTTCTCTTACTGTATCCTGCAAAAAATAATCTCTTACGTACTATATTATTTTGCATGGTAGGCAGTCTAAAAAGTAAATCTGAGTTATCTCTGTAATCACAAATTCACAATGCGTGTGATGAACAATATCTCAGGAATTAAAAGTCCTCCACTAACTTCGGGCTTCTCTTTATATTTTCCACTAACTAGATTGGGATTGGAGGCCCTCTTATTAATTTTGGTGGGAATCTCGTCGGTATGAACTTCTACGATGGACATGAAGAAACTCCTTTCCTGCCAAGGAGTAAGGTTGTCGGCATTTTAAAGAAAAAGATTGGCCCCCTGCTACCATCGGAAAGGTTTTTTTTCTTTCTGTTATGTTTCAGTGCTAGTTGCAGTCAGTATGCATATACTCATTCTGCTAACTGACACTGAAAGAAATATGTTGGATGACAGAGGATTGAACCAGTCTGAGGAAATTCAAGGAGGGTGGAAGGAAAATAGGTATTCTTTCTCTTTCTAATGCCATTTGTTTATGGTAGCATATACTGTTTATTCAACTTCAAACTTACACTGGAAAACAAAATGTCGGATACTAGGTAGCCCGTGCCCGCGCCATATTGGTATCATGGTGTACTTGAGGTGGATAGGTGGGTTTTACAGGACCTCCATGGAAGGAGTCTCCAATAGAGAGTCACTCATGCTGTCTGATTGATCTAGAAAGTATTGTCTTCTGCTCATCTTAGCAAGTATCTAATGGACCTGTAGTACTGGGTTTATTCTATTAGGTTGATCTAGAAGTATTTGCCAGAACAGTAGAACTGATTATTACTATGTGACTGAATGAACCCAACTGTTGCACTTTACAAGTTGGCTCGAATGTTTGACTTGAGCTAAATGCACCCAGTTTGTCACAATGCTATCAGGTTTATTTTGATTGGCATTATGATTGTTTTTTCATTGTTGGAAAAGCAACACTTTTTATCGATTATTTTATTGTTGTTGTTGTTGTTGTTGTTATTGTTGTTGTTGTTGTTGTTGTTGTTGTTGTTGTTGTTGTTGTTGTTGTTGTTGGAATTAAAGATATTCCTTTTTTTGCAATCCAATACTTCCTCTATAAAACTATGCTCCCTAGTTTTAAAGAGCCCATATTCAATTAAGGTCTCCAATTGAACTTGGGTCACCCGATTTTGGCCGGGTCAACAATTTTCCAAAGCTCTCTTATTTAATTCGTTTATACTATACACCATTCTTCCTAATTTTTAAGGCAACACAAGTAATTGAGGTCTTCAGTTTAGATTGAGTCACTCGATTTTGACTAGGTCAACAATTTTTCAAGGAGCTCTCCATTCAATTATTTAATTCACTATGTTCCATAATTTTGAAGTTTTTTTTTTCATTCAACTGAGGTATTCAATTCTGGATTTGTTTTACGATTTTGACCGGACCAACAATTTACAAATCAATCAACAACAACCGGCCTATAAAAATCATCTCCCCCACGGGCACCCTACCACCATCTAAAAAAAGAAGTGCCACCATGTGGCAATGTAGCACCAATATAGTACATGTAGTCATCGATGCAAAAAAATTTCCCCCATACATATAGGTTGGTTGCGGATAACACATAATCACACCTCGAAAGGCCCACCAAATCACCGCATTATAAATAAAAACAAAGCACACCCCATCATCTCCCCCACCTGTCAAACTAAATATTCCAACTTCTTCAAAATATAAGGAGTATTAGTTTTTTGAAAATTCAAATTTCTATAACTTTGACCAAATTCAGAGCAAAAAATATCGGCATCTATAATATTAAATAAAAAAGTATGAACATTCATTTCATGAGAATCTATATCATACGGATTTTATATTATGGATTTTGATATATTTCTCTACAAATTTGATCAAACTTAAAAGGTTTGACTTTTCATACATCTTATATTTTGAAGATGAGTGAGTAATTATTTTAAGAAACCCAACAGCACTAACGACGCAGCAAAGCGTGCACAACCCTTCTAGTATTGACTATATGTGACACACATGCGGGGTAAACAAGAGTCACACATGACACATCAACACCATCCATCCGTGACGGTGAAAATGGTGTATAAGCTAGGCCTGAGGGTCGATCCATGATGGATTTCGTGATAGTCCCTCTTTGTTCGTCATAATGAGGCTGCCAATTTGACAACCATCCTTCTATTGCTGGCCCGTGACGGCTTCCATGACAAACTAGAGAAAGCCGTCATTATCAATGACGGTTTCTGAGAATATCACCCAAAATCAATCATGATTAACAGGTTTTTTGTAGTGAAAGAAGAATAGATTGGAAGTTTATCGCAAAAAAGGTACCTCAAATTGTTCAAACCTGGTGCATCTGACTCATAAAATCAAAAGTACATCAAGCCTACTGCTAGTCTACAACACTTGGGTGTAGAGGTCAACCCCATGCAAGTGGGAAAAAGGATGAAATTGGCTACCTGACAGAACTTTATGTCGTCATCGAACTAATTAAACCGCCAGCCAATGAAGTTAGTGCTATGACCAAAGTGCGCCTTCGCTTCCGGTTGCCTCTTAATCCAAGAGTGCTAGCCCCCACATGCATGGGAGATCAAAATGACATGCCATAGCATTATTAATGGACTAGCTATGTTTCATCACAATTAAGATGTTTCATCACAATTTTTGTTATCATCACAATTAAAATGACATTCCTATTAGATACTAAACATTGGATTGGGGACTAAAATGACATGGTCAATGTCTAATCCCTATATAGCCCATCCTATAGTTGCCAAAAAATGTGTTGTTAAGTTTTGACGATGGCCACTAGTCCGACCATTGAAACACACATAGTTTGTTCTTCTAGATAGGTGTATGTTGGAAGACATGTCAAGTTTTAACCCGCAAAAAAAAAGACAGGTCAAGTTTGCTAAAACTGGTGATTAAATTACCATTTGTAAAAAAATGAGCCTTTTTTTGGTGCACCCCTCAGTGGTTTATCTGAATATTAAAGTCACTTTGAAAATGGGGCTTCAATAAAAAAATTACAAGTCAATACCTTTTCCCTTTGAGAAGTCAATACATTTTTTTTTAGCAACGGGACTTCCATTTTTTTCTGAGACAAACGGGACTTCCATAGTATACTTACATAGGGGATGAAAAGCTGGGCTTCGCTCACAAGAGTTGGGCTTCTCGGAGGAGTGATGAGGCTCAAAGGCCCACTTCTTGGAGCGCATCGAGGAGTGACAAAGGCCAAAACTTTCTCACTTCAAAAAAAAGGCCAAAACTTTCTCACCGGCGGCGGTCGTTCCCCAATCCCCTCGCCGCCGGCGCCGTCGCCTTCGCCATGCTCCGCCTCCGGAGCTGCGTCGTCGCGCACCTGCTCTCCTCTCCCATCACCTCTCACGGCCAAACTCTCCGCCGACTCCTCTCCGCCACCACCGCCGTTTCCCCACCCACCGGATTCGCCGTCGAGGAGTACCTGGTCGACACCTGCGGCCTCACCCGAGCACAAGCGGTCAAGGCCTCTGCAAAGCTCTCCCACCTCAAGTCCCCCGCCAAGCCCGACGCCGTCCTCGCCTTCCTCGCCGGCCTCGGCCTCTCCAGCGCCGACGTGGCCGCCCTCGTGGCGCGGGATCCCAAGTTCCTCTGCGCCGGCGTGGAGGCGACCCTGTCCCGCATCGTCGTCGAGCTCACGGGCCTCGGGCTGTCGCGCTCCGAGATCGCGCGACTCGTCCCGCTCGCTGCCGAGCACTTCCGCTGCAAGTCCGTCGTATCCAAGGTGCACTACTACCTGCACCTCTTGGGCGCCTCCGAGAAATTCCTCCGAGTATTCAAGGGTAACCACCATCTCCTCTCGCCCAGCCTCGAGAAGGTGGTCAAGCGGAACGTGGGGCTGCTGCGGGAGTGCACGCTAGGTGCTTGTGACATTGGCAAGCTGGCCATCTCTTTGCCAAGGATGCTCACCGCCAACGTGGAACGAATCCGGGCCATGGTCGCCTCTGCTCAAGCTTTAGGCGTGCATCCTGGCTCTGCCATGTTCAGGAAAGCTCTGCGGTCTGTTGCATTAGTTAGTGAGGAGAAGATCGCCACCAAAGTGGATCACTTGAAGAAGGCAACAAGGTGGTCAGATGCCGATGCCGGCATTGCTGTGTCCAGGTGGCCGACTGTGCTGAGTTTGTCCAAGGAAACGCTGCAGCGCAAGTCCGACTTCCTCGTCGCGGAGGTGGGATTGGAACCGGCGTACATTGCTCGTCGGCCAGCGATGCTTAGTTATAGCCTGGAGGGCCGGCTCAGGCCCCGGTACTACGTTATGAGGTTTCTCAAGGAAAATGGATTGCTAGATCATGACAGAGACTACTACGGTATCGTCTTGTTCAGCGAGAAGGTGTTTGCGGAGAAATTCATATGCCCTCACAAGGAAGCTGCGCCGCACCTCCCTGAAGACTATGCTGCTGCTCGCAGAGGGGAAATGCCGACTAATTTCAGATTTATATGAGCTAATTTCACGAAGGGGAACTTTAGCCTGGAGATCCGGCTCAGACCCTGCTACTATGTTTTGAAGTTTCTTAAGGAAAACGGATTGCTCAAAGGTGACCCGAGCTATTATACAATCGCCAAGTTCACTGAGAAGGCATTCGTGGAGGAGTGCATATGTCCTCACAAGGAAGCTGCACCGCACCTTGCTGAAGACTATGTGGCTGCTTGCCGAGGAGAAGTGCCAGACTAATTTCAGAATTACATGAACCAAGAGCATGCTATGAAAATTGGTGATTGTGTACGGCGCGACAAAGTTTTCATTATGTATGGTAAGATAGTAATTCCTATTTCTGTGTACTTTGCCTAGCTGGATGTTGGTTCTACACTTTTAGATGCTGGCATGGCCGTTGTTAACGCTGGGTTAAAGTGATGATTTGAATCCTGAATCTTGATATCTTAATGGATCATTTAGTAGAGGAAAAATCATGGCTTGTTATGAACTTGTTCATCCTGATGCACACATATTGGAACTAAGAAAGTGCGAGAACAAGCCATTCTGCAATGCATTAAAATTTCTATGCTGGCTTACATTGCTTATCGCCCAGCAATGTTCCGTTATAGCCCGGAGGGGGAACTATTTTGAGCTTGCTGATGTTCACAGTATGTTGATCAATCCGAGGAGGCAGTTTTGGCCCAGTTTGTTGGTTACTTGTTCTAATTTCGGTGAGCTGAAAATATTTCTTCTTTGTGCAGTATGTTTGTTTGAAGAGATTTAGTGTTGTGAAAGTGATTCATGCCTTACTAGTGTGAAACTATGCCAAAGACAGCACACAGCAAAATGGCTTCAAATGTAAGATGGCCTTGAGTTGGTTAATTTGATTGGGGATTGATCAAGACAAGCATAGAAGCTTAAAATCAGAACACTGGCATCTCTACGAATAAAGTTGTCCCATTATCCAAATATAAGAGTTTTCAACTAGTTAATGCTACATGGATGGCCCTCTGTCTCCTCCATTTCATAGGTTGATGTCACATTGAGAACCCCCAGAATTGGGCAGAATTTAGCGTAGGCACAGCTCTAGCTGGCTATTCTCAAAACAATGAGGCTTGCAAAGAGGAAATTTCTGAATTTTCTTCTGCTTAATATGGGCCTAACAAACTGGAAAGGACAGAGGGGTATTCAACTGGACCGGGCCGACGCCGGAATCAAGCTGCCCGCCGGCGACCGGCTAGACCAGTGCAGGTCCCTCAGGATGTTATCAATGGCAGCGGCGTGCTTCTCCTGCAGGCAGACAGATTCGGGACGATGATACATCCATTCACACACACATAATACGTTCAGCAAACGTGGTGACCACGTACGTACCTGGTCACGGGCTCTGTCCCGGACGCCGCCGCCCACGGGCCGGCCGCGCTCGTCGTACAGGATCATGCCGCTGAACTTCGGCAGCCGGCACTTGACGCCCATCAGCACCCTCCTCTGCCATATCGGCCGCGCCGGCGTGCCCAGCGCGCCCGAAGCCCTCGGCGCCGCCACCGCCTCCGGCACTCCGCCCCCTGCCAGAAGCCCGTAGTCAGAGACGCCGCCGCCGCCACGCACTATCACGTCAACGGCGCCGTCGTGCTGCACGGCCCGGCGGCGGGCGTGGGCCTTGTCCTTCCACAGGGCCACGGACAGGCAGAGCCCCATGGGAGCAGCCGCAGCAGCCGAGCAGGAGCTGCCAAAAAAGCTATGTCTGTCTGCGTGTGTCTGGATCGGGATGCAGAGTGCGGCAGTATGCCAGACCAGTGTGCGCGGGGTGGGATCCTTATGGGAGGCGGGCGAGCGAGCGTGGCCGGGGGACCAGGCGCGCGCGCGCCGCACAGGCCGCCCGTGAGCGTTGCCGCTCCCATGATGCCGCCTGATCACGCCTCACCGCCCGACGTGTGGTGCGGTGGCGTGACCGCACCGCACCGCGGCGTCCGTGCGAAGCATGCCTGGACCGGTGGGGCAACGCCCGGATCGGAGGTGGCCGCAGGGCTCGCTCGCTGCGCCGGGCCGGTGGCGTTCCTGCTTGGGTTCACTGCTCGAGATCCCTCCCCGGCACAGCAGCATCTGACCGATAGGCGATAGCGATTGCTTTCTCTCCCTCTCTTTCTTCGGAGCAATTTGATAAAATGACACGCTTTTCCTTGTACTTTGACTCAATAGCACACCTTTCTTTTTAGTGGATTAAATGACACACCTTTGATTCATGAATAGATAAAATAGCACAAACTAATTTTTAAGCTAATTTTTAGGTCTGGGCCTGCACATAACATTTTGTAGGACGATTTTGCCCTTCAATTGGTTTGTTCGATCGAACCTGGTGAGGGCCTTCCATCTATTTCGTTTGAAACAAAGACATACGAGACAACGAGACAGAATAGCACTGCCGCCTCGCTCTCCTCGCCGTGCCCCGGCGCACTGTCCGTCCCACCGCCTTCTCTCCTCGCCGTGCCACAGCACTTCGCCTGTCTGCCCCGTCTCAGCGTGCTCCGGGCCTCCGGCGACGCGCTCATCGATCGGAGAGAAAAGGCGATGCCCCTTCTCAAACCATCAGTTAGTGCAGGAACTGAGATGGGCAGTTAAAGTATGGACAGCCAGCCAATTTGATTTTTTATTATATCCATATGAACAAGCATCTGTAGTCCATATGTCTCGTCGACAGCAGCTACATCTAAATCCATCAATTCATATAATTTTCAGCCACAATCGTTCTTTTTAGGACAAAACTTGGCGTCGGCAAGATTTGAAATCAAGCTGCAGTCGTTTTTTAGTTCAACCCATATACAGGAAGCGAGCAGCGACAGTAAGCGAGCACAGCTACAGCTGCAAATGCTGCTCGAGCACGACCAGCAGCGACCTGTACATGGACGCGCTGTTGTGCCATGGACAACTGTGCCGAGCGTCGAGCGGAGGTCAGAGCTGCAGGTGTTTGATTGCGGGGCACTTGAAGGGGTGGTGCCTTTTCTCTTCAACCGGTGAGGGTGAGGCCGGAGCGCGGCAAGACGGGGCAGACAGGCGGAGCGCTGGGGATGAGCCATACTTTAATGAGACGACGATGGGACGGGCGGTGTGCCGAGGAGGAGGCACGGTGAGTAGAGCTGCAAGGAGAGCGACGAGGCGGCGTTGTTTTGCCTCGAACTAGTAAACAGGTCAAATCGATCAAGGGGCAAAATCGTCCTACAAAACATTACGTGCGTGCCCAGACCAAAAAAATTGATCTAAAAAATCAGTTTGTGCCATTTTATCTAGCCATGAATCAAAGATGTGCCATTTAGTCCAATAAAAAGAAAGGTGTGCCATTGTATCAAAGTATGAGGAAAAGTGTGCCATTTTATCAAATTGCTCCTTTCTTCGTGGGTAGGTTAGCTAAGACGGCACGTCTGACTGCCTGTAGGGGGAGGAGAGAACATGCATATCTGATGGTTCCAACTGAATTGTCGTGTACGTATACTTGTGTAGTGGATACCCACATGACGGCGCTCATCTTTAAGCCACGCCCCTATCGCCCAAACCGCAAGAAAGCTTCGAATCTGGAGTCTGGAGTGCATGGCCATGGCCTTCTCCAACAATGCCTGGGCAGCAGTCTTTGGTTTCAGCGCGTCCCTTGAAAACATGCACCTCCTGACATAGTACTATTTGGTTTCACTCCACTCTTGATACATAGACAGAGCTCCTGCCTTTTGCTCAAAAAAATAAAAAAAAATCTTACTGGTATTGTTTATTGAGATAAATTTTTTATTCCACAAACTCATTACAAAAAGTTATTCCGCGTTGACAATCTTCAAACTAAATATACGCCCGCAATAACTTCGTAGAAGATGGTTGTCCAACATCCAATCCTCAAACATATCTTGAAAACAAACCCGCAGGCGAAAAGTTTTCGAGACATCCAGCGGTTGCACCAGCAGAGTGTGGGCATGGCCTGCCTTCACATACGGCATCCAACGCCCCGGTGGTAAAGGTTAGAGCTCTCGTCGACGCCATGGCTGCAACGCTGTAACATCAGCTAGCACCCCCTAATCTGTAACCCATCGGCCTTAGCATGCATTGCATTACTCATGGTCCAGTTCACAGTTCATGCCTGGAACTTTATGCTGCTGGAGAAAAATAAACCGACAGAAGGACCAAGAAAGGCAGAAACAGGGAGATCAGCAATCAACTGACCTTCCACAGAATCTGGCCACCAGCCATTAACAGTATGTCAGCTCAGTATTCAGAAACCATGACGCCTAACGGCGGAAATCGGGAGGCATGGTTTCTTCTGTGAAGTACTCCTTTCTCACGGTCTCGGCATCACAAAATCTCACCTTATATACAGAACAAGCAACAACTATTAGAGGTAAAAACCGTTTGATGAAATGCCTTAAGAGAAACAGTAGTGACCAAGATCATTCAAAGAAAAGAAAAACAGTACTGACCAAGGAGGCGTATTGTTTCAGCAGAGGCTTAACGAGCTGCCACATTGGCTGAAACACAAATGGTGCATCGACAAACAGAACTTCGCCAAGCCGCTTGGGATAGTAATAGTAGAACACATCAATCTGAAAAATCTCTCGAAATTAACATCCATTCACAACAGTAATGAACTAGTTGTATGTGCAAGTACGCGAAGGTGCAACAGCTACTAAGGCTTCAAAATCTTGGAAGTACAGGATATCCACGCAAGAACCCATTAGAAAAATAATTCTACATGCCTTTGCATGTAGATAAAATTTTCTGTTCGAGGGTATATAGAAAGCATTATCTTTCAACCATCGCTACTTTCTTCTTGGAAATGGATATGGAAATGACAATTAGGGAATTATATCATTTGAAATATCATATGCAATTGCAGATCAAAGTATTCAAACAAATCAACTTTTATTTTCTGCTCGATAGATCTAATGAAAGGTGTATGCATAATCCTCAAAACGTATGCCACTCTCATCTGGACTGCTTCGTTAATGTCTCACAGCTGCCAACACAATCAGGGTAAATGATGGCATCAGCTAAGAGAAGGATTGAACTTACCAAAAACTTTAAGAATTGGAGATCACCATTTTCTACACCGAAGGCTCGAAGATCGAAAATTCCAAGTATATTATCTGTTCCCATGGGAAGTTTACGTAGAGCCTTTTCGACCAAAAAGGCACATAGCTTCTCGTTTTCAAGTGGGTCTTGTTTCTGTAATAGCAATATTATACACCCATCAGTCATATAATTGGGGAAAAAATACAGAATAAAATAGAGGCAACATGTACGACATTTCAGGTTGAAGTGAACCATTTAAATTTGTATTTACTCTCAAAAGTTTTGCCTGATTGTTCATCACTGCTCACTAGTCATGCATAAATTCTGTATCAGTACTTTCTCATTGTTCATCACTACTCACTAGTCATGCATAAATTCAGGGGAAGGAACATCAGTTTGTTCAAATTCTTGTCTTCAAATTCAGATGTGGGAAAACTTACAGAAGGGAAATGTTTGGCTGCCACTACTACTAGCACAGGCCTGCCGTTGATGTCAAAAGAATCATGCACATATGCCTTGCCAGTTTGGTACAACCCTTTCACTGATTCTTCTGATAGTTCTGACAAGCGGAAATCCTGACGCCATTTCTAATGCAGATGAAGGAAAACTTGAGTTGCAAAATACAAAAGGCAATTATTCACATTCATTATAATTTAATGGCAAAATGTTAGGCCCTCCATGAAACTACAAAGTACTCCCTCCATCCGGAAATACTTGTCACCAAAATGAATAAAAGGGGATGTATCTAGACGTATATTAGTTCTAGATACATCCCTTTTTATCTATTTTGATGACAAGTATTTTCGGACGGAGGGAGTAGAAAACTTGACAAAAGGAACATCATCTTTAAAAAAAATCCTCACACTGGGAACCAATCATGCTCCTTTAATCAGGGATAAGAAATCCCCTCTGAGTAAACAGGCATTTTGCAATTGGTCAAAACAGTTGCTAGGAAGCTTATTACTAAACCAAAGAAAGGGCAGCTCCAGTTGTGTTGCCGACTCACTTCTCTCGAGAGCTTTCGTTCACACTCTGGGATGGGAGTCCCTTCCAAGACTTGACCAAAAGCTTATCTCTTTCTTTTCGTCTATGTTTTTTTAAGTTGAGACTGTTGCAAGTTGCTCACAATTTAAAAGTTCGTATATATACACAAAAATTTAGTGTACTTTGTAGTACTTTATATTTATAGTTTTGCTGCAGCCATTGAGCGAGAGAGTGAGAGACTATAACAAACATAACAATCAGGCTTGACAACGAGAACTTAGGCAAGTGATGTGCAACCGAACCATTGAGTGAGAGTGTGAGAGCTATAACTTGAAACGCTCACTGGGATGAGTTATTTGTGAAAACTGGAAAGAATTAGATAAGGGCTAAGCTAATATGTATCGGCATTTTGTAGGGGAGGATACGATGGCCTTGGCCAGCTTGGAGACGGCTTCGTCGACGGCGAACTTCCTGTCCTTCAAGAACCAGAGGATCATCTCGTCGTCATCCCTGCCGCTCCTGCCCGTCGGGAGGCCCGGATGCTCCCTTTCGAGCCTCTCTTTCACCTCCAGGACGAGCTGCCCAAACAGAGGAAGAGCCAATGCGAGATCCGCACCCAGCAGGTTAGCTTCTAACGAATTAGTATGAAGCAGATCAGCAGCAAAGATCGAGGAAACAAAAACCACCTTTTGTCGAAAAAGATGAGCAGCAAAGATGGAGGAAATCCCCAATCGAGAGCCGAATACGTGGTACGGGCGGACGTGCTGACCTTGGATGTGGAGGCGCCTGCGGGAGCGGCGCTGCTGCAGCAGCGGACTGATCTCCTGGCCCCGGCGAGGCCCCGCGGAGGCGGCGGAGCTCGGACGATGGTACGGAACGAGCAGGATGCGGCCATCGCCTCTGCTCTGCTATTTCCCTTCCCTTTCCCTTGGCTTGGAAATCTTATCCGGGAGTTTGACGGCTCGCCACTGACGGCGTGGTCCCACTTGGAATGACGAAGGGAGTGGCCATGAGGAGGAGATGGCGGACGCCCGGAGTGCCCCCGTCTCGCCGGCGCACTCGGCATTGAGTATGTGCTCGAGCCAGGCACCGCGTTCTCGCCCTGCGGCTCCGGCGCCGTGGCGGCGGAGATGGCCGACGGCCGGCGCGCCCCCGGCACGCCAGCGCGAGCCGATCGACCATGTCATTGTCACGTGTTCTTTCTCATTCGGCGGTCGATGCTTGGGCGGCAGGGAAGCAGAGGGAGCGGCGGGCCACGCCTGCGGAGGCTGAGCTCGGCTGGCCGACAAGAAGAGCCAACTCCAGGATCACCGTTCGGACTTCGGAGGGGATCAAACGTCCGCGAACAACACGTTCGGAGTATGGTTTTCGCTTCCGGTGAGATTTCCAAGAATTTTACTGAATCCTATCCTATGTATCTAAGAAATTCATCCCCATTACTTTATTCATCTTAGCATGCAAGCTGTCCGCACATTCATCGTTTCCTATTCGTAACAGACGACACATCTTCCCACGAGAGTGGATGTCCTGCACGCAGTTATCCTGCGGCAGCGCGTCGCGTGGTGATGCGTGCAAGTTGATTTGCAAAGAGGTAATAGCACCAGGAGTCCCACAACTTGTCCTGAATGTGATGATTTGGTCCCAATCTTACAAAAGGCAACTATTGAGTCACACAACTTGCAGCCAATGTGCAAATTTGGTCCCAGCCAATCAGAGCACTACAAGTGGAGCCTAGTCAGCACAGCCGGTCAGCACATCGCATTTTGCATTTACCCCCCTGGACTTAGCACTAATCAACCCGCACTACAAGTGGAGGAAGAGCTGGATCCTTCACTCCAAGACACCATGGCGGCGAGGAAGAAGGAACGGTAGTATACCTCCGAGGCCGCCGCCGCCGCCGTGGGGCACGCCGTGGGGGTAGTAGCTGTAGGTAATGTAGCACTTGTCGAGGTAGACCTGGCCAGAGGGGGCGCCGCCGCACTCGACGGCGACGCGCTGCACGGCCTGGGTGACGCAATTGCTGCAGTCGACGTTGGAGAGGTCACCCTCGCACTGCGCCAGCGCGTACACCTGCTGGAAGCTGGTGGCGAAGAACCCCCCGCGCTGGAGCCCGCTCTGCCCTCGAGCTGGCTGAAGGCGGTGCCGCGGCGGGTCTCGAAGTCCGGGGCGCCGGCGGCGCCCCCGCCAGAGCCGCAGGTCTTGAAGAGCATCTGAACGCCGGGGACTTGGGGGAAGCCGGAGATCTCGTAGAGCGCGAGGCAGCCATTGAGCTGGACGCGGGCCGCGACGGCGCCGCCGCAGAGGTCGCGCCAGAAGGACATGGCGCGCGCGACGCAGGAGGAGCAGTCCGGGCCGGAGAGGTCGCCGCGGCATTGGAAGAGGCCGAAGACGGAGGCGGAGGCCGAGGAGGCCGACGCCGAGGAGGTCTTGTAGAACTTGGCGGAGGCCGACTGCGCGGCGAGCGCGGAGGAGAGCGCCGCGACGGTGGGCGGTGGCGCGCCCCCCGCGAAGGTCTGGTTGGCGCAGCCCTTGTAGACGACCGCGTAGAGGTCGGCGCACGACGCCGTCGACAAGAGCAGGAGGAGCACGGCGGCGAGGAGGAGGAGGAGGCGGCGGAGGCGGCAGGGAATGCCACCGGCGCCCATCTGGCCGCGCTCCGGGGGTCTGTGTCGTCGGGCTCGGTGGTGCGCCGGAAGCAGAGCTCCGCTCTTCCTCCAAGACACCATGGCGGCGAGCTGGATCCAGCTCTTCCTCCACTTGTAGTGCGGGTTGATTAGTGCTAAGTCAGGGGGGTAAATGCAAAATGCGCTGTGCTGACTAGGCTCCACTTGTAGTGCTCTGATTGGCTGGGACCAAATT
The DNA here is from genome assembly GCF_002162155.2 of Triticum dicoccoides. Lineage (NCBI taxonomy): Eukaryota > Viridiplantae > Streptophyta > Magnoliopsida > Poales > Poaceae > Triticum > Triticum dicoccoides. The sequence goes on along the minus strand of NC_041392.1, from coordinate 665,385,355 downwards.
TGCACATTGGCTGCAAGTTGTGTGACTCAATAGTTGCCTTTTGCAAGATTGAGACCAAATCATTATATCCAGGACAAGTTGTGGGACTCCTGGTGCTATTACCTCATTTGCAAAAGGTGTAAAGCGGAGATACATGGCGTGATACAAACAAATACACTGCCTCACGTCCGTCCAGTGGGCTCGGTCCATTGTACTTTCTGACGCGGGCAAGGGACGTGTCACGCACGGCTTGCAGAATGGGACATTGTTTTTCTGCTCCATGGGCCCGATGGTCTACCCGGAAAGCTCTGTACGGACTGGACCTGAGGGTGAGGACACAGGTTAGCCGCATGTGCTGCGTCTCGCACGATTCCCTTTCCTGTCTTGGTGGTCGAAGAACAAGCTGAGCTGCGAGAACAGCACCGGCGTCCGGGCTGCTTCCTGTCCCGGCTGGCTATGCTCATGCTGATTCCAGGAGCGACGACGAGGGCGGCGATGGACTCTGGGTGAGTGAACCCCTGCCTCTTTAGTTCTTCTTGGTTGAAATATAGATCTAACGTGCTCGCTCCGGTTGCCGGCGCTGCAGATCAATCTCGGCGGCAAGGGATCCAGAGGCGCGCGAGGAGCCGTGCGTATTGAAGAAGGGCGGTAACGCTTTGCCCGAATCGGCCGTAGGCTCACCGGATTCGGCCGTCGGAGCGGCCTCGGCGGACATGCGTTGGTTGGATCAAGGAGGGGGCTTTGACTGATGTCCAGTCCTCCGGCGCTTCCTGCAAGACCTTCAATTCTGGGGGTGGAGATGTGGCGTCCGCAAACCCCGGGTGTCGCACACCTCCATCGAGTCCAGCCTCCGCAGTGCCACGGCGGAATCCTGCACGACATTCAGTTCTGGGGGCGTGGGCGTGTCGTCGGCATGAGTCTGCGACAAGACGCCGGCGGTCATTCGAGCTGCGCCGTGCAGTCCTTAGGCCACAACGGTCCGGCTACGGGCAACACCACCATCCGCGTTGGCTGGAAGCGCAGGTAGCTACTGATTTTTTATCGCTTAGGCCAATGGTGTAATTTCTTGTTCACGGTCATCCGAGCAACTAATAAATGTTTCATTAGATTGTTGAATTTGGGTAGGAACCTGGATAAAGACTGGGGGAAACAATAGAAATCTGAATCAACCCCTGGCCAAAAAGTTATTAGATGTTATCCTTAAGCCCTGCCCAGTGGTTTGTTAGCAAAAAAAATAACCCATGCCACTGCAGTAAAATTCGTGCAGCAGTCTGAATGTAGAGTGGGGGAGAGAATAGTCTGAATCCAATTGTTGAGTGGGGGAGAGAAAATAGTCTAAATCTGAATCCAACTGTAGAGTGGGGGAGAGAATATAGTCTAAATCTGAATCCAATTGTAGAAGTTTGGTCAATTTCGTGCAGCAGACTGAATGTAGAATGGGGATAGAATATAGTCTGAATCAAGCTTGGCAAAAATGGTCCTTACTCGTTTTCTTAATCATGAGTACCAGTGCCCCGACATTATATATCCTGGTTATTTTTCGTTGACAAAAAAAAGATGTGGTCTGCTACTAATAACACTCAATGGTCTGCATGTGTATGGTGTTTGGCTAATGTTGTGTGTTCTGCATATGTACGTTGAAACAGTTGATTATCTGTCGGGATAGTTACAATTTTCAATGAACGAAGGTCATGACTACATATAGTGTAACCGCATTTCTCTCATTCTATGGCGCTCTTTTGTTTCTGCTCTTTGTGATAATTATTTTTCCTCCCATAACTATGTGGATTGTGCTATTCTAACTGCAGGCCAAGAGGTTCTCGTGCGCCAGACGAGACGGCTGTAGTAGTTGATCGCGTTTTGCCGCTTGAAGCTGCCATTCGAGGATTCGCTGGTAGGGGGACTGAGGTGGTGGTCAACACGGCGCTTGGCACAATTTTTGATTCGCTGGCAGAGGCGTATGAATTCTACAATCTCTATTCGTGGGAGGTGCGGTTTGGGATTCGATACGGCAAAAGCAGGCAAAATGTCAATTGCACCAAATGTATGCAAGAGATTGTGTGCGGCTGCGCTGTAAGCCCCTTTTTTGTGTTTATATTTTGTGCTTGTGTGCCGTGCATGGCTTGTTTTATGCGGGAATGAGCTGACATATTTTTCCTGTTTATTGTTTTGTAACTAAATTACAGGGCAAACCAGAGAGGGAGAACAGTTGTGACATGTGATTTTCATTTTCCAATAAGGGATGTCACAACTTGTTGGGACTGTAAAATTGACTTAGTGCTGTTATGCTTACATTTCCTGCTTTGACGTTCCTCCTGAGGTTTTGAAAACGAGTTGATATGCTGGCTCGCTGTGTGGCGGCATCTCTTTTATATTGGTTGAACCTTTTTCTGTCAGTGCAAATTATGATAAGTGCCTACTTTCTTGAGCAAGTGGCGATGGGAGCAGGTCGTATGTTGTACGGGCCTATCAGAAAATTGACGAGTTTGTGGTGTGCAGCTCCGTCCTGCGTCAGTTCCAAAACTGAAGGATGAACAAGAAAACGCAAAGCAACAGCAGAAACGGCAACATCTATGGATGGGTGTTCAAAAAACAGACTTACTCCCTGGTTCGGACACTTGTAAAAACGAATGCCGGGGTTTCGGTCTATCGCGAAGGCAAACCATCTAGTCCTCGTCCTGGCATCCTCGTCCTGGCACACCTCGAGCACAAGATCAATGGCAGCGGGGTCGGAGGTGTCCGGAGACGACGAGCGGAAGATGAGCTCTGGGACATCGCGGCACCGGCACGGCGGCGTCGATGGAACGCGGCAGCTCGAGGTGCTTGTGTGCGTGTTTGAAGGAGAGCGTGCAAAACGATCGGTACTGTCCACAACTGGTGCATGGGCCTTAAATACATGCAGCTGGGTAAAGCGTTTACGTTATACAGTGTTCGGTGCAAGGGTAGTATTCTGTCCTCTCGCCTGCACATGTGCAGTGCTTGTAGCAGACCCGTCAGTCCGGCTGTCAATGCGTAGTACAACGAATACGAATACAACAAATACGAAACTCGAAGTAGCACTTCGGGCTGATCCTAATCGCGACGCTGTGCCAGCCATGGATGCGGTGCGTGCAGCTGCCGCTGCGTGCAGCGATGGACTTCTCATCTTCCCACCTACTATTTCTTATCGAGTTGCGTCTGCGGAACAGAACTCCGGCGCGAGCGACCTCAATGACAAGCTGGGACGGGGCTTGCCTGCTCCCGTTCGGTGCTCCCATCTGTGCTCCCCGTCCACCAAATATTCATCCAACGGTTACAATATTTTTCTCTCCACGCATACCTTTTACTGCCAAAACAAAAGCAAAACTTATATATATTTTAATCTCGTGTACCTACTCTTCTTCTCCTATCCCATCTTGCTGACCCCGAGTCAAGCATGGAACGGCGGTAAGCCAGTCTTGTAGCCGCCGGTCGAGCATAGCCGCATGGACGTCATCAGGCTGGGCGGTGGTGGCCGGCTGGCGGAAAAGATGGATGAGGACGACCACGGCGAACCCTGCGCGGACCTTCGTTGCTAGAGCTAGATGCCATGGCAGCTTTGCTAGCTGTCGCTGCACGCCAACATGAGGAGCGCCGTAAACAGGGGCGGAGTCAGGGATTTG
>NC_041392.1:665377912-665381565 GCF_002162155.2 Triticum dicoccoides | reverse complement strand
AGCCAAATTTTTTTGCATCACAAAAGTACCCAATAGTTTTGTATCCAAATATCATTCATATTTCACTTTGCCTAGACACACACTTATTTATCAGCCGGAGGCATTGTCTAGCTATAGCTAAAATGTCAATAATGAAGTTGATAATCAAACTACTGCAAAAATATGACATGAAATGCCATGGTACTAAAAAAATTCATATGGAAATTTGAAATATACAAACAAGAACAATCATTGTATATCAAAACGATTGGCTTTTAGCTTGCATTTATATAGGTTTGAATTAAAAATCATCATTGGTTGTATTGTCATATTTTGTGTTTTTGTATTAGGGAAAATACCTAGAGAATCAAATTCAACCCTTGCTCGTTCCCTCTGCTATATATTAGGTCTAATTGAAGTAGATCGGCTGGTCGTCATTGGCATGCGCGTGATTTTTGACAACTGTGGGTGCCCTAGGCCCTAGCATTGTGATGAACAAAAATAATTAAAATACGATGTAAGATGAGAAATACTAGTAAGAGAGATTGGCAGATAGTTTGATGTGTTAACTACCCCGCGAAAAAAGTTTGATGTATTAACCTCGGCTAGTTCGTTGGCTGAACATGAAGAATTGACCAGTGAATCAGCATGCTTCGCCGTGTGAATCGATCGATGGGGAGAGCAGAGGCGAGCAGGCGGCAAGGCCGCAAGGGCACGGGAGTACAGAACGGCGGCGGTGTAGCGCTAATCCGCACACACACGCTAATTACGGAGAGAATGCCCAACCCTTAGCGAGGCAGCCTTCCCAAAGACTTGAAAATGACTCATTAATGGGCTTTTATGTGGGCTATTTCCTTCTTTCAGAATTCACGTTAAGATAAGGGGCCCAAGTACTTGTTTACGTGAAATCACATTGCTAATCAACACGCCGTGCTTCGTGTCTCGTCGATCGATAGGGGGCCCAGGCCCCTGCTCGCCCCCTGTCTCCGTGCAAACCCATATTCTAAAAGTTTTTTCTTCTTCTCTTTTCCTCACACTTCTTCCCTGGGAAGCACGCATGGATGAACTCGAACTCCAGCTGGCCAGGACGGCGTCATTCCGGTCTGTCGCCTGCTCCGGCCCACTGCCTACTCCGGCGACACTCCGGCCAACCACTGCCGAACTCCTTCGCCTGCTCGCTGCTCGCGCGCGGCGTTGCCAACCCCCTGCTCCGGCGTTGACCGGTTTTACGGTATCCTAGAAAACGACCCGAATCCTCCATATATGACCGATGGATGCTCTAATATATGGAAACCTGTATTTTTTTTACTGAATATGATTTTTTACGGGAGTTGGATGCGGTTTTTTCAACCTGTGTATCGTAAATACGAAGGTTTGCCCGCATATCCGGTGCACAAGCTCTAACAGCTCCATGGCCGCCGAGCTCAGCCTCTGCAATCATGGCCAGCCGCCCCCTCTGCTTCCCCGCGGCACAACGATCCAAGCATCGGTCGCCGGATGAGAAAAACATGTGACATGGTCGACCGGGTCGCGCTGGTGAGGCGGGGCCACTCCGGTCGTCGGCCATCTCCGCAACGACGCCGGAGGCAAAGGGCGGGAACGCAATGTCTGGCTCGAATACGTACTCAGTGGGCGTGCGCCGGCGAGACGGGCGCACTCCGGCCTCCGGGCGTTCACCATCTCCTCCTCCTTGCCACCTGATAGCTTAACAGCGACCCGTTCCAGTGGATGCGATGTGCTGGTTATCCTTCCATGATGATAATTTTGGTATTGCCATGGAACACTTTCATGACGCGTCATTTATCGTCATGGAAGTGGAAACTTCTTTGATGACAATTTTGGTATTGTCATGAAACGCTTCTACAACACATGTATGACTATCTTGATTCTTTTATAAAATCGTCATGGATGTATATGCATGACAGAAAATGTGACATATTGTGACAAACACATATTATTACGGAAATGTATTTTTTAGTAATGAGGGGATACTAAGGGCATCTCCAGCCCTTAGTATAGCCGCCGGTCTTGGCAGATATCCGGTGCACAAGCTCTAACAGGTTTCCATATATTAGAGCATCCATATGACCGATGGATGCTCTAATATATGGAAACCTGTATTTTTTTACTGAATATGATTCTTTACAGGAGTTGGATGCGGTTTTTTCAACCTGTGTATCGTAAATACGAAGGTTTGCTCGCATATCTGGTGCACAAGCTCTAACAGCTCCATGGCCGCCGAGCTCAGCCTCTGCAATCATGGCCAGCCACCCCCTCTGCTTCCGCGCGGCCCAACGACCCAAGCATCGATCGCCGGATGAGAAAAACATGTGACATGGTCGACCGGGTCGCGCTGGTGAGGCGGGGCCACTCCGGTTGTCGGCCATCTCCGCAACGGCGCCGGAGGCGAAGGGCGGGAACGCAATGTCTGGCTCGAATACGTACTCAGTGGGCATGCGCCGGCGAGACGGACACACTCCGGCCTCCGGGCGTTCACCATCTCCTCCTCCTTGCCACCTGATAGCTTAACAGCGACCCGTTCCAGTGGATGCGATGTGCTGGTTATCCTTCCATGATGATAATTTTGGTATTGCCATGGAACACTTCCATGACGCGTCATTTATCGTCATGGAAGTGGAAACTTCTTTGATGACAATTTTGGTATTGTCATGAAACGCTTCTACAACACATGTATGACTATCTTGATTCTTTTATAAAATCGTCATGGATGTATATGCATGACAGAAAATGTGACATATTGTGACAAACACGTATTATTACGGAAATGTATTTTTTTGTAATGAGGGGATACTAAGGGCATCTCCAGCCGTTTGCCCCCCAGGAGGCACCTTTTTTCGCCTCCCGGGGGGCTGCCGGCGAGAACTTAGGCCTTGGGGGCCAAACCACTTCCACTCGTTGCCTCCCCACGAGCAGCATTGGACTCCCACAATCAGAGCGTCATTTCGTCGAGCACCTTGACCGCGGCGGCGTCGACGACCTCCAGCCAGCGGAGGAACGCGAGCGTCGATAGAGGCTTGGCGGAAGACCACACGGACATGAGCACGAGCAGCGCTGGGCTCCCACGGAGGCAGCAGCATTTCATCGAGCATCTTGACCACGGCCGCGCCCGTCCAGGCCGCGCCCGCTGCTCGCCGCCTCGACGCGCCCCGTCAGCGGGCTGCACTAGGACGGGGCGGGCGCCCAGGACGCGGTGGCCGGCGAGCGTAGTAGACGCGTCCCGCCCGCGCCACGCCGTCCAGGCCACAGCTGCGCCCTACCTCATCATGGCGTCCTCCACTGTCTCCTGCTCCTTCCGGACGACGGCGTCGCCGAGGCACCGCGCGAGGACGACGGCGTGAGCAACAAGGAGGAGGAGGAGGTTGCTGGTCGCTTGCCTTGTAGACGGGGCCGAAGCCGCCGCGGCCGAGCAGGTTGCCGTCGGAGAAGCCGGCGGTAGCGGCCTCCAGCACCGGCAGATCGATGAAGAGCGTCCACTGGTCGTCCTCCTCCTTGTTGCTCTCCTGACGACGAGGGCGAGGACGATCGAGCCCACAGCCGCGCCCGTTCGCCCAGGCAGCGCCGCGCCCGCCCGCCCGCCCGCGCACACGCCATGGCCACACGCAGCGAGCTCCGGCCCGGCCACGCCACAGCCACACGCCGGCGGACGAGCTGTC
>NC_041392.1:665369448-665377570 GCF_002162155.2 Triticum dicoccoides | reverse complement strand
GAGGTGGGGGAGGCGACCTGGCGAAGCAGAGGAGGGCGCGAGCGCGAGCCGGCGGGGGAGGCTGCGGGGGCGGAGGCGAGCGCGCGGGCGGAGCAGGCGGGGCGGCGAGCTCGGCGGGGCGGGACGGAGAAGGCGGGGCTGGGCGAGGGAAAGATTCCCACATGCACGGGTGGGCCTAGCAGAAAAAAGAGGAGAGAGAGTGAGGAGGGAGGCCGACATGTGGGGGTTTTGCATGCAAAAAGGAGCGCCGGCGCCCCAAGTGCCTCCCGGCTTTTTGGGTTTGGATCGGGACCGCCGGACGTAACTTCGGCCAAATCCGGCGCTATTTGAGTTTTTGGGATCCCGGCTGGGAGAAAAATTAAGCGTCGGCGTCCAAAAAATGCTCGTGGGGGCCTGGGGGGCCGGTTGGAGATGCCCTAAGGGGTACTCATTCGATCGGTGGTGGGATGTTGGGTACCAATGACGACCAGATACGGATTGGGCTTTAATAGTACAGATTATTTGAACGACTATCACGAGGCCAAACTAGTAGTGCTACAAGGGAAAAGTAATAATCATACACTTCTTGTACTTTGATGTTGACTTCAATTCAATTTTAATTGAATTTTTTCCACCATTAAAAATCTACATGGAGTCCGTAGGCCTCACTTGATCTGAACAGTGACGGCCGCAACATTGTTATTTTCTATACTACTATTAAAAAAGCAAATATCAATTATTCTAAATACACCAAATTTAGTGTACACAAGAAAATCAGAACCCTTGGATTTAACCCACTTAATTGTATCTAAGAGCCCATATTACTTCGGTGGTCTGCCATCGAAACGAACATACGAGATTAAATGTTCTGCCAGTCTGCCAGCAACGTACGGTCTTCATGCATGTCCACTAATCCACTCAGGACCTCATCTCTCCTCTCTCCTTATTTTTTTAATAATAAAGCACGGATTAAGTCTTCGGGTTCACCGTCGTGCCAGTTTTTTAAAAAAGCCCCTACTGTTTTCTGTATTCAACCCGCAGTCCCTACATAAGTGGATCTGCAAAAACGTTTTGATTTTGCAAATTAACCCCTGCATTTTGTGCTCCTTTCTTCATCTTATCCACCGGCTGGAAGGGGCGCACGCTCACCGACTGCACCCGCCGCGGGGACGCCGCGGCCGCCATGGCAACCTTCGACGCGGCCGTCTCCGGCCCGGACGCGGTGCCCGACCTCCGCCTCGCTGCGCACCAGTACAATCAGCTCCTCCACCTGCTGGCCTCCGTGGACGGCACCGTCTTCCCCGTCCACCCGGCCGCCGCCGCGCGGCGCGTGTTCGCCGGCATGCTGGAGGCCAGGGCGCCCCCGTCCGAGGCCACCATCACCTCGCTCACCTGCGTCGTCGCTGCAGACGCCGAGGGCGCCTACAAAGCCTTCAGGCTCGTCTCCTCCATGCGGCAGAAGTACGGCCTCGTGCCGCGCCTCCGGTCCTACAGCCCCGTGCTTGCTGCGTTCCAGCGCGCCGGAGAGGCTGGCAAGGCCTACGCGGTCGAGGCCCACATGGCGGCCTCCGCTGCATCGCCGGAAGAGCTCGAGCTCGCCCCGCTCCTTGAGGTCGGCGTGAAGGCCAGGGACGCAGACAAGGTGTTTGAGTATATGCACAAGCTGCGGTGAGCTGTCGGCTGTGTGACAAAGGAGATCGCTAAGGGGGAGAGGGGTGGTTCCGGAGCTGGTAAGGCTGGTGACCCTCGACCTCCGCAGGACGCTGGCCCTATCCCACGCCGCTGGAGGCCCTCGCGGCCGCTGGGAGCCGGGGCGTGTTCCTCCACAAAACCTTGATCTGGAGCTTCGACGACACAGGCCTCCATGCTGGGCCGAGGAGGAGAAGAAGGGGAAGAAGGGGGGCACGTCGGAGGTGCCGGTCGAGCGTGCCATCGAGGACGTTAATGACGGCAGCATGGGCGAGGCCGGGGAGGAGATCATGGTTGATGCTTTACCGCCTGAAGTTGTTGACCTGGAACAAGAGGGTAAGGTGGATGTGAGAATGGAAGCGCACGCCGTGGTGCAGGATGTCGTGGTGTCCGAAGCACCTGAGGTGCCGGAACCAGAGGTGAAGAGCGAGGAGGTGGTGGTCCGGGACACAACCAAGGTGCATCTTGCGCATCAACCAGAGACGAAGGCCGATGAGGTGCTGGTCAGGGATACGGACACGGCTGTTGTGGTGCAGGAAATGGAAGCAAAGGGTGAGGTGTCACGGTCTCGTGAGGCAGCTGGTGCGCAGACTACAAAGGTACATAACATTTCTGCTTGTTTACCATCCATCCACAACATTTTCAAGTTGTGATGTCTCATTAGGCGGGCTACTTTTGTTGCTGGTGGTACGGGGGCAGGAAGTGGCGGTCTTTGCTGGTTCAGAGAGATAGATGGAGGTGAGTTTGTTCTGTGCTTATGATCGTGTTTGATAATGCCTGTTCAATGAGAGTGCCATTCAGTCAATTGTTTGTATGAATTCTGTAAAAGTTGTGTTACTGTGAGTGAACAAAATCTTGTATGCCGCACCTTTGAGTTTGAGATGCAGATTTGTATTCCTTGTAAATAACTTAACTCTGACATCTTTATTTAAAAAAATTGGATGCAACTAGGGAACTTGTATAATTTGTTAGGTATAAATGGCAGGAGCACAGCCTATCCAGTAAATACAAACTATCCGCATCTCATGTTCAAAAGGGCATCTTAAAGGCTTTGTCTTTCTAGCATTGTCTGCTCACAATTCACCACCCTTCTTGATGAATTGGTATGCTCTTGGTATTAGCATTTAACATATTCAGTACAAACATGTCTTGAATTGTTTTTGTAGGATTAAATATAGCAGCACTTGTGCTTTTATCATTCTGTCTTAAAATTATTCACACTGCTGGAACCATATGTGTACAACTGGAAACATATTTTACCGAGTTAAGAGAAAATGATGCCAGGAGGCGTCATCAGCAGCGGTGGCTCGGAGCACATGCGAGGGCGTTTTAGAGACACATTAGTATTTTTTGATAGAGACTACTGGTAGTTAGAGTGATTTCACCGTCGAGGCGATCCTTACACATTCATCAATATTTAATAACAACAGTGAATTTATCTCTATATATCTGCCTTCTTACCTTTTGGGGGCTTGGACTTGCTCTGTATGATATTACAGGGCTTGAATGAACCGCATATTTCGTAAATCAGTAGTGTTGCTATGATTTTTCACTGCCACATGTTTTAACTTAATTATTGGAATCGGGAGCCCTCTCAAATTACTTATGCCTCTGGTGATTTGAGAGCTAATATTCTGTTTCTCCAAATACCAGTATGATGATTGCATTAAGGATTGTGATACGGTTGTTGAGAGGGGAAGGGAACTTCATGCTAACTGTACTAACTTCAAGATGGTCTCAAGGGCACTGGCAAGGAAAGCAACTGCTCTTGTCAAACTTGCCAAGTCTTCCAAAGACTACGATGTTGCCATTGATTCCAGAAGGCTCTAACTGAGCATCAAACCCAGGTACCCTGAAAAGACTAAATGATGCTAAACGAGCAAAGAAGGAGCTCAAGCAACAAGAGTATTATGATCCATAAAAAGCTGATGAGGAGCGAGAGAAAGGTAACCTGCGTGAATTATACTGTTAACACTGCTTTTTTGCCCCCTGATAGTCTGGGGCAGTTAATGATGAGGTTCTCTGTTTAATGAGTTCCCTAAGCAGCAAAAATACCCAGAAGCAGTGAAGCATTACACTAAAGCGCTCAGGAGAAACCTGAAGGATTCGAAGTTAATGATGAAGGTAGTTCTCTGTTTAATGAATCACTCGAATATGGCCGTTGTAAATATTAGTAAATAATTTACGCATAATTATCAGTTACTGTCATGAGGAATTTAGTATGGCAACTTGATAATATCTGTTCATTTTCCCAGGATGCAGCTGAGAGATACTTTTCTTAAACATACCAAATCTCATGCAGAGCAGAGCATGGTCCTGTAGTTCGATAACAACATTACTTGTTTTTCCCTGCTGCCGAATATGTTGTCATGTGTTGTAAACTTTCAACAAGTGCAGTGAGCAGTCTTAGAAGATCAGTGGACATGTAGTCTTATTTCTGGCGTCCAAATTTCATTATACAAAAAGAAATACTCAGTGTAACCATATTTCTGACGTTCACAAAAAATAGTTAAAAAAATATTGCATAATGGCACGTGGAGCAGGTTATATTTCATTTTTCGCCCGGTGCAACGCACAGGCATTTGTACTAGTTACCCTTAAACCAACATCACGTTTCGGTTGCAAAAAAAAAACATCACGTCTCCAACTCCACCCCAGCCTCCACAGAACTCCTCCCTGTTCCCATCGCCGCCGCCCGCCACTCCTCCTCTCCTCTGCTACCCTAGGCACGAGGAACCAACCTCCTGAAGCAACTGGAGCGGCAAGCGGCGGAGGAATGGAGAGATGGCGTCTGCGGCGGCGGGAAGGAGATGGGGCGGGCGTCCTACATCCGGATCAAGCACGAGGAGGAGCGGTGCAAGGCGTCCAGGAAGGAGCCCGAGGGGCGCGGCGCTTCTTCAGCCTTCAGATCGTGGCAGCCAGCGGCCGTCGCGGGCATGGAGGCACCGCACGCCATCCTGGTGGGGCGGCCCATTGGGTGGACGAAACCCCGACCGTCGAAGTCATATGCGACAACAATGATTCATGTTGCCGATTCAACAACTTCCGAAATCCATGTACCAGGTTCGTGAGTTCGTCCGTGCGCGCCTCTCACTTCCATGTACAAAGGCCTTTGTGTGGATTCAGTGATCGATTCCAATAGCCAAGATTGCATCGTAGCCTAGGTTTGGTTGTGAGTTCTTGATCGTTGGGGATTGGATTGGATGGCGTAGTACTACAGGGCAAGAAACCACAATTGAATGGTAGTAGTATTTATTCTTTTTGTTGTCAGAAACCTTTTTTGTGTCGATTACAGAGCAAGAAACTGCTCGGTTGTTCGTGCAAAAAATGGTTCGTCGTTCCTAATTTTTCTGATTTTTGTTGCCCATGGAACGTAGGCCATCTACAACGTCAGTGCCCTCAACGGGGTTTGACATGACTTGCTGGTCTCCGTGTGCTTTAGTGCTCTCCAGCCATGATGTCGTCTCAGGAGTGTTCGATGGCGCCCTCGACGACATGTGTGGCGGGGCACAACGACATGCGTGTCCCATCCTAATTCCTTCAGCTATTTATGTTTCCTTCTTGGGTGTCCTGTGGGTGCACGAAGACACCATCTAATTAAGAGTTGTCATTTCTTTCATATATGCAATGGTTTGCGGTATACAGTTTTTTATATAGAGTCCCAGTTTTGATGTTTTACAAAATGAAAAAACTATGTAGAAATTTCCCTTAATGCTTAATTGGTTACTTATTTCTCTCATTTTCCATTGTATTATGATTGAGAAGATACGGTTGGGCCTATGAGAAGAACATCAACTCTTTAATTACAGGGGGTGGAGGTGAGGTAGTGTCGCCGCCCTTCCTCTATAGACCAATCCCTCCACGTCATCTCTTCATTTCCCTCCCACATCTCTTGTTTCTCTCTGCCATCTAGATTAGCCCCTAGATATGGACGATGTCATGTCCTTCATTGCCGTTGTTGCTATAATATGATTTATTACAACTTGTCTGAATCGGTTAGAAGAGGATTGGTCAATTGTTTCGTGAGCATTCATATACGTTTAAGTTTCATTATCATCTGAAGTGTGAACTTGCTTCAGACAGTCAATCTACCTTCCCGCCACAGATTTCTTTGCAGTAGTGATTATATTGGAAATGTCTTCTTCCAAAAAGTAAATGTTTTCACATCACATATTTATGGTCTGTTTTGTTCAGATAAGTGATCCAATGAGTAGCAATGTAGTCTTTTGTAGAATTTGTACTGAACCATACTTTTTAAACTCTAAATATTCTTATTGACCTCCAAGACTGTAGCCCACAAATTAAATGGTAAATGCTTATTCCTCTCTGTCCAGGATACTATTGTGAGATGGCCAGATACATAAAAGACGGCCTCAAGCCCCTCTGCGGATGCATCCAGTCTCGTTGTTCTACAAATTTTGCTGGAACAACAATCTTCCAACTTTGCCGGAACGCCGACCACATGTACTCCACCTGAGGTACATTGTTCTAAAATCTACACAGCCAAGTGAAAGAACATGCGGTGCCCCCATGTTTGGTTTTGGTAATTGATGACAATCTGTAGCGACCAGACCTCAAACAGTCTGATCTCTGTGCTCCGGTGTCATCCCTGAATCAGTAATGCTGACACCACACAGTACTTGGAGGATTTATAGCAGAGTAGCAATCACACACTTATTACATCGAGTGTCTCAAAAGAGAACTTATCATAATAAATATGGCTTAAGGCCATCTAATAACGATAACATCGGAAGGCTCGGAAGATAAGTGAGTCCATCAACTCCAACGGCATCACTGAGTATAGGACCACGACCTAAAACTCCTTAATCGTCGTCTGAAAAGTCTGCAACATTAACGTTGCAGCCCGAAACGGGTCAGCATATGGAATATGCTGGCAATGTAACACATAGAGAGTAATGGAATGAAACAACTATACTATGTGCATATTTGGCTGGTGGAAAGCTCTATGGTTACAGTTTTGCGTAAAGCCAATTTTTCCCTATTTCAAAGGAATAAAATTTAATTACTATCATGGTAGTTGTTAAACATTGAGAATGGTTGACAGCATTCTCAATCCCAATTAAGCATCATCATTAAACATAACCCAACAAAATTAATTTAGAGTAACATGTTGAGATTCACATGATAATCCAGGTACTAGATACTCAAGATGTCCATAACCGGGGGACACGGCTAATCATGATTAGTTTATTACACTCTGCAGAGGTTTGCGCACTTTTCCTCACAAGACTCGATCGCCTCCGTTTGGTTTCTCGCACTACATGGTGTCTGAGAAGACGGATGACCGAGACATAGTCTTTCAGAAGCGCTAGCACCTTACGATCGGGTAGACCGTATCACCTACATCCCCTACATCTGCTAGTCTACCACTGTAAGAGTTCGCACAACTTAGTCAACTATTCTAGAGCCCATAATAGCTTGTGGCTGCACACGGAAGTTTCTAGTATGAATAGCCTCATGATCCCTTTGAGCCTGGCTGGCGGTCCAAAAGAAAACAGGCAAGTCCTGGAATACCCATGTGCCTCAATCCACCCAGATGTGTGTTTAATTTGCCACCTTAGATAAACCATTAATTAACAAAACTCACATCTGTCATGGATATCACTCACCCAATCCACGTCTACTAGCATAGCATGGCATAATAAGCAAACACAGAAGTAACTCCCAAAGGTTTGATAATAAACAGGTAATAGGTACTACCTCATCTACTTTCCATCCCACAATTTAATTAGATCCTAACCATGCAATGTGTGGGGATTGATCTAATGCAATAAAACTGGGTAGTAGAAAATGTATGATCAAAGTGTTACTTGCCTTGCTGATGATCCGGGAAACCTAACGATTCGAAGTAACAGGCGGCGCACTCCGGGTATTCTATCGCAGACAAACAAACGAGCATACAATAAGTACTCATCTAATGCACGGGTAAAACTCAAATAAGAGATCTAACCAGAAGGTTTAACTTAAGAACTCCGGTTGGCAAAAGAAATCAAATCGAGCGAAGCAACGAAAGTCAAACGGCGAAAAAAAACAACTTCGTTCTACTAAGCTGGATCTAGGGCAATTTTTACAGTAGCAAAATCTTGTTTAAGTTGGTTAAACGGATAGAGGGTTTCGAGACGAAACTCTAGGTGCTTGAATCGCCTGATTCCGATAAACGAGCGAAAAGTTATACTAAAACGAAAATCGGATCAGGAATCGCGATCAGAAAAATCGCGGATTTAATCCGAGAAAAAGAAAAACGACGAACGTTCGCTAGAACGAACGAACGGACGAACGCTCGCTATTTAAATAAACCGGAAAAACCGATCTATTTTAAAAAACCGAATCTAAAAAAACCGACGGTTTTTCGAAAAAAAATGGCGCAGAAAATGAGGCGGCGGCGAACCTCGACGAGCGTGCGGGCGGGGCGGCGAGGCGCGGCGGCAATGGC
>NC_041392.1:665358408-665368891 GCF_002162155.2 Triticum dicoccoides | reverse complement strand
CGGCTCGGGGCTAGGGTTTCCCCCCCGGGGCTGGGCCGGCTTATAAAGGCCATCTCGGGCCGGAGTCCTAGTCGGACACGGCCCGTAGGTCGGTTTGTTTTTTTAATTACGCGCAGAAGAAAAAAAAAGAAATACTAAACGGACTCCAAAAATTCCGAAATAAATTTTCACGGGCTTCTAAAATCAAGCCGCACAAGGTGAACATTTATTTTGGACCTAAATGCAATTTTGAAAAACACATATTTTTCTTAAATTCAAATAAAACATCGAAAAACTCCGAAATTAAATCTTATTTGATTTTACTATTAAATCCTCAATATTTCTCTATTTTGGGAAAGTCATTTTATTTCCTCTCTCATATTTTTGTAATAGAAATAATTGATGATAAAAGAAATAAAATCAAACGATCCTATTCTCAAAATTTGAGAAAAACTCAAATATGAAAATAACGAAATCCACAACTCTCTCCGTGGGTCATTGAGTTGCGTTGAATTTTTAGGATCAACCAAAATGCAAAATAAAATATGGTATGCAATGATGATCTAACGTATAACATTCCAAATTGAAAATTTGGGATGTTACAAACCTACCCCCCTTAAGATGAATCTCGCCCTCGAGATTCGGGTTGGCTAGAAAATAGGTGAGGGTGGTCCTTGAGCAAATCTTCCTCTCGTTCCCAGGTGGCTTCATCCTCCGTGTGGTGGCTCCACTGAACTTTGCAAAACTTGATAACCTTGCTGCGAGTAACTCGGCTGGCAAATTCAAGAATCTTAATTGGTTTCTCCTCGTACGTCAAATCGTTATCCAACTGAATAGTTTCCAATGGCACTGTATCCCTCAACGGTATGTCAGCCATCTCCGCGTGATATTTCTTTAACTGAGAAACGTGGAACACATCATGAACTCCTGACAATCCTTCGGGCAATTCCAACTTGTAGGCCACTTCTCCCATACGCTCCAAAACTCGATATGGTCCTACAAATCGTGGCGCTAACTTCCCTTTAACTCCAAAACGCTTTGTTCCCCGAAGTGGAGATACTCGAAGATAAGCTCTATCTCCGACTTCGTAAACTGTCTCCTTGCGTCTAGAATCTGCATAACTTTTCTGCCTGGACTAGGCTACCTTGAGCCTATCACGAATCAACTTCACCTTCTGTTCAGACTATTTAATCAGGTTAGGTCCAAACAACTGGCGGTCTCCAACTTCGTCCCATGACAACGGTGTCCTGCACCTCCTTCCGTACAAAGCTTCGAAAGGGGCCATCTTTAAACTGGTTTGATAACTGTTGTTGTAAGAGAACTCTGCATATGGCAAATTGTCGTCCCAACTAGATCTGTAATGTAGCGCACAAGCTCTCAGCATATCCTCCAAAATCTGATTGATTCTCTCGGTCTGTCCATATGTCTATGGATGAGAAGTTGTACTAAATTCTAGCCTGGTTCCCAAAGTTTCGTGCAACTGCTTCCAGAACTTTGAGGTAAACTGGGTTCCTCTATCTGATACAATACTCCTTGGAACTCCATGCAGACATACGATCCTGGTTCCAAGGAGTATGTAGCAGTTTGTGATGTATGTCAGAGAGGATATGCTGGCTTCTGATGCTCTGCCTTTACTCTCTGACATACATCACAAACTGCTACATACTCCGCAATATCCTTCTTCATTCTGGTCCACCAGAAAATATCCTTCAGATCCAAGTACATCTTGGTATTTCCTGGGTGAATTGAATACGGTGAGTCGTGTGCCTCTTGCAAAATCAACTTCCCGATCTCTGAGTCATTGGGCACGTAAACGCGGTCTTCAAACCATAGGGTATCGTGCTCATCCTCACGAAATCCTTTATCTTTTCCTTTGCTTAGTTTCTCCTTAATAGCGGCAATTTCTTTGTCGGTCTTCTGAGCTTCTCTGATTCTATCCATCAAAGTTGACTGAATCTCCAATGCTGCTACATAGCCTCTAGAAACTATTTCCACACATAGTTCACGAAGATTTTCTGCTAACTCCTTGGGTATTTCTCCCGTCATTAACGTATTGACATGGCTCTTATGGCTTAATGCGTCAGCTACTACATTAGCCTTTCCGGGATGATAATGCAATTTCATATCATAATCCTTGATAAGCTCCAACCATCTCCTTTGTCTGAGATTCAACTCCTTCTGGGTGAAAATGTACTTCAAACTCTTATGATCCATGTACACCTCACAATGGTTTCCAATGAGGAAATGCCTCCATGTTTTCAAAGCATGCACTACGGCTGCTAACTCCAAATCATGCGTAGCATAATTCAGCTCATGAGGCTTCAGTTGTCTTGAGGCATATGAAACAACTCTCCCTTCCTGCATAAGCACTGCTCCAAGTCCTCGACGTGAAGCGTCGCAATATACCTCATAATCTTTGGTCTGGTCTGGCAAAATCAACACTGGTGAGGTAACCAAACGTTTCTTCAATTCCTGAAAACTAGCCTCACATTCCTCTGTCCATATGAACTTGGTATCTTTCTTTAACAACTCAGTCATAGGCTTCGCAATCTTTGAGAAATTCTCAATAAATCTCCGGTAGTATCCTGCGAGTCCAAGAAAACTCCGGATCTCTCCAACTGTCGTTGGGGCTTCCCACTTGGTCACAGTATCAACTTTAGTGGGATCTACTGCTATACCTTCTCCGGATATAACGTGTCCGAGGAATCCTACTTCCTTCAACCAAAACTCACATTTGCTGAACTTGGCATATAATTGATGTTCTCTGAGCTTTCCAAGTACCAAACGCAAATGCTCCTTATGCTCCTCTTCATTCTTTGAATAAACCAGGATATCATTAATGAACACTACGATGAACTTATCCAAAAACTCCATAAACACTTTGTTCATCATGTTCATAAAATAGGCAGGTGCATTAGTCAGACCAAATGACATAACGGTATACTCGTACAGCCCATACCTAGTGGTAAAAGCTGTCTTCGGAATATCCTGTTCTCGAATCTTCAACTGGTGGTATCCTGATCGCAGATCGATCTTGGAAAATACCTTAGCTCCTTGCAATCGATCAAACAGATCATTGATCATTAGTAGTGGGTACTTGTTCTTGATCGTTACTTCATTCAATCCTCGATAATCAACAACCATCCTTAACGATCCATCCTTCTTCTCCACTAGAAGTACTGGCGATCCCCAAGGCGAAGAACTTGGGCGAATATATCCCTTATCCAGTAACTCCTTAATCTGCTTCTTAATTTCCACCAAATCCTTTGCTGGCATGCTATATGGTCTCTTTGATATTGGCCCTGTGCCTGTCAATAGCTCAATCAAAAACTCAATATCTCTATCCGGTGGCATGCCTGGAAATTTCTCTGGAAATACTTCAGGGAAATCCCTTACCACTGGTACTTCCTCCTGCACAACTCCTGTTAGGCAATTTACTTGAGTCCTCTTTGGCACATGTCGGGATACATACTTGATCCTTCTCCCTTCTGGGGTGGTAAGCAAAATTGACTTACTAGCACATTCAATATTCCCTTCATACTTTGATAACCAATCCATGCCTAATATCACATCAGATCCTTGGGATTCCAATACTATTAGGTCTAAGGAAAAAACATAGTTACCAATCCTTAATGGTAACCGATCACACTATAGACTAGCCACATACTCTGCTCCAGGCGAGGTTACTAACATGGGTGACCTAAGGGCTTGGGTTGATAGGTTATTCTTATCCACAAATCCCCTTGAGATGTATGAATGCGATGCACCAGTATCAAAAAGAACGAGTGTAGTAAATGACTTAACCAAAAACTTACCTATTACTGCATCGGGGTGAGCTTCAACCTCCTCCATGCTAACGTGGTTCACCTGTCCCCTGTTGAAAGGGTTCGGCTTCTTTCCAGAACTTCCATTGCCATTTTGGCCTTCAGGACATTCATTGGCATAATATCCGGTCTTCTGACACTTAAAGCAAGTGACTTGGCTCAGGTCCTTAGCTGGGGTTGATGGGTTGGTGCGATTCTGGCCATTGCTTCCTCCATTGCCATTTCCATTCTTGGTGCCATTGTGATTGTGCGAGCTACCTCCTCCATGGGTATGCTGAAAATGTCCTCCCGGTCTAGGGGTAAAACGTGGCTTCTGCTGAGCTCCTGAAGTGTACTTTCCTTGTCCATACTTCCTCTTGTGATTCTCAATTTGCTGCTGCTTCCCTTCAATCATAAGAGCACGATCTACCAACCCCTGGTAGTTGTTGAAGGTGGCTACCATCAACTGCATGCTCAACTCATCATTCAATCCTTCCAGAAACTTCTCCTGCTTAGCTGCATCCGTAGCGACGTCATCTGGGGCATAACGTGCTAACTTACTAAAGTCCTCCACATACTGGCCAACTGTCCGTCCTCCTTGGCGCAAGTTGCGAAACTCATGCTTCTTCATGGCCATAGCTCCTGCTGAAACATGTGCAGTACGAAAAGCCTGCTGAAACTGGTCCATGTGACAGTGTCGATTGGGAAAGTGGCGGTGAAATTCTCCCACCATGATGTTGTGGGTCCTTCTAGCTGATGTGCGGCAAACTTCACCTTCTCTGCATCCGTACATCCTGCTGTGGTCAACTCCATAGCTGTCTTGCGGAGCCAATCATCTGCTACTATCGGCTCGGTGCTACTGGAAAACACCGGCGGATTCAGCCTAAGAAAACGGGCTAAGTGGTCAATAGGTGGTGGTGGTGGTGAGTTGTTGTTGTTGTTGTTCCCCTGGTTCTGATTCTGGACTAGCAACTGCATCAATGTGTTCTGCTGCTGGATCAACTGAGTGAGCTCCGGTGGAAAGGCAAATCCGGGGTCACGTCTCGGAGGCATCTGAGGGTTCAGAAAAGATGAGATGTAAGAATAGAGGGGGTCTAAAGAGAAAACACTACCCATATGCACATGAGGCAAAAGCAAACAATTCACTTCAATCAATCAAATAAGGGCATACAATCGATCTATCTATCGCAAAAGTGCTCGGACTACTATATTTACATGGTAGACTACTACTACTGATGAGGTGGTCTACTAGAAATATTCTTCGGTTGCAGACTCCATGATATCGGCTCCGGCTTCATCAACATAGTCATCATTGCTATCATCTAGGTCCGAGTCGGTGTCGTCGATGATGATGTAGTCTTCCAGGCGAATCTCCTTGGGTTCTTCGTCTTCATCTACTGGTGTAGGGCCTCCCATAAATATCCCGATCTTCTTTGTTAGGTCGGCATTCTTATTCACCAATACTTCAATTTCTTCTTCATAATCTTCACGTGTAGCCTTGAGTTCTTCCTCCAGTTCCTTGATTCTTGTCTTAGCCTTCTTCAGATCTATCATGTCGGCGCACATCTGGTTCTCCTGTCGTCGAATGTGCTGGTTTAACTCCTGGATAAAAGCTGCAATTGATCTATCCTTCCGGGTGCTGATCATCTCCCAATGCTCATCTCGGCGCCCACAAATCTGGTAGATAGTATCCTTGAGATCATTGCGGTAGACTTCTCCAATGCATCCCATGGCGATGTGAGCTGCCATGCTCTTTCCTAGACTCCAAGTTGGTGCATCAAAATAAAACTCTATGGGCTCAATGACTGGCATGAACATTCTTCCTGGAACTTGAACTTGAATCATCCAGCGCTCTTCTTCAGGTAAAGTGGCGTTGTAGGTTCCGGTGAAGCTTGGTACTTCTGTGTTCAGGTATCTCGTGACTTTCTTCAAGTGACGTCTAAAGGGTGTATCTTCATCCGGTTGTGTGAACTTGTTCCTTGCATCCGCCATCCTAAATGAGTAGAAAAGATGAGAGGTCAGAGGAGGAGAGAGTGAATAGTGATCTAGGTCTTTTAGCTTAGTGGTCGTGTCCTACAGTCAGCGTGTGCTCTGATACCATCTCCGTAGCGACCAGACCTCAAACAGTCTGATCTCTGTGCTCCGGTGTCATCCCTGGACCAGTAATGCTGACACCACACAGTACTCGGAGGATTTATAGCAGAGTAGCAATCACACACTTATTACATCGAGTGTCTCAAAAGAGAGCTTATCACAATAAATATGGCTTAAGGCCATCTAATAATGATAACAGCGGAAGGCTTGGAAGATAAGTGAGTCCATCAACTCCAACGGCATCACTGAGTATAGGACCACGACCTAAAACTCCTTAATCATCGTCTGAAAAGCCTGCAACATTAACGTTGCAGCCCAAAACGGGTCAGCACATGGAATATGCTGGCAATGTAACACATAGAGAGTAATAGAATGAAACAGCTATACTATATGCATATTTGGCTGGTGAAAAGCTCTATGGTTACAGTTTTGCGTAAAGCCAATTTTTCCCTACTTCAAAGGAATAAAATTTAATTACTATCATGGTAGTTGTTAAACATTGAGAATGGTTGACAGCATTCTCAATCCCAATTAAGCATCATCATTAAACATAACCCAACAAAATTAATTTAGAGTAACATGTTGAGATTCACATGATAATCCAGATACTAGATACTCAAGATGTCCATAACCGGGGACACGGCTAATCATGATTAGTTTATTACACTCTGCAGAGGTTTGCGCACTTTTCCCCACAAGACTCGATCGCCTCCGTTTGGTTTCTCGCACTACATGGTGTTTGAGAAGACGGATGACCGAGACATAGTCTTTCAAAAGCGCTAGCACCTTACGATCGGGTAGACCGTATCACCTACATCCCCTACATCTGCTAGTCTACCACTGTAAGAGTTCGCACAACTTAGTCAACTATGCTAGAGCCCATAATAGCTTGTGGCTGCACACGGAAGTTTCTAGTATGAATAGTCTCATGATCCCTTTGAGCCTGGGTGGCGGTCCAAAAGAAAACAGGCAAGTCCTGGAATACCCATGTGCCTCAATCCACCCAGATGTGTGTTTAAGTTGCCATCTTAGATAAACCATTAATTAACAAAACTCACATCTGTCATGGATATCACTCACCCAATCCACGTCTACTAGCATAGCATGGCATAATAAGCAAACACAGAAGTAACTCCCAAAGGTTTGATAATAAACAGGTAATAGGTACTACCTCATCTATTTCCCATCCCACAATTTAATTAGATTCTAACCATGCAATGTGTGGGGATCGATCTAATGCAATAAAACTGGGTAGTAGAAAAGGTATGATCAAAGTGTTACTTGCCTTGCTGATGATCCGAGAAACCTAACGATTCGAAGTAACAGGCGGCGCACTCCGGGTATTCTATCACAGACAAACAAACGAGCATACAATAAGTACTCATCTAATGCACGGGTAAAACTCAAATAAGAGATCTAACCAGAAGGTTCAACTTAAGAACTCCGGTTGGCAAAAGAAATCAAATCGAACGAAGCAACGAAAGTCAAACGGCGAAAGAAAACAACTTCGTTCTACTAATCTGGATCTAGGGCAATTTTTACAATAGCAAAATCTTGTTTAAGTTGGTTAAACGGATAGAGGGTTTCGAGACGAAACTCTAGGCGCTTGAATCGCCTGATTCCGATAAACAAGCGAAAAGTTATACTAAAACGAAAATCGAATCAGGAATCGCGATCAGAAAAATCGCAGATTTAATCCGAGAAAAAGAAAACCGACGAACGTTCGCTAGAACGAACGAACGGAAGAACGCTCGCTATTTAAATAAATTGGAAAAACCGATCTATTTAAAAAACCGAATCTAAAAAAACTGACGAAAAACCGACGGTTTTTTGAAAAAAAACGGCACGGAAAATGAGGCGGCGGCGAACCTCCACGAGCGTGCGGGCGGGGCGGCGTGGCGGCGGAGAGGCGCAGCGGCAATGGCGACGGCGGCTGGGGCAGCGGCGGCGGCGCGGGCGGCGGCGCGGCGACGCAGGCGGGGTGGGGCGGCTCGGGCGGCTCGGGGCTAGGGTTTCCCCCCCGGGGCTGGGCCGGCTTATAAAGGCCACCTCGGGCCGGAGTCCTAGTCGGACACGGCCCGTAGGTCGGTTCGTTTTTTTAATTACGCGTAGAAGAAAAAAAAGAAATAGTAAACGGACTCCAAAAATTTCGAAATAAATTTTCATGAGCTTCTAAAATCAAGCCGCACAAGGTGAACATTTATTTGGGACCTAAATGTAATTTTGAAAAACGCACATTTTTCCTAAATTCAAATAAAACACCGAAAAACTCCGAAATAAAATCTTATTTGATTTTACTATTAAATACTCAATATTTCTCTATTTTGGGAAAGTCATTTTATTCCCTCTCTCATATTTTTGTAATAGAAATAATTGATGATAAAATAAATAAAATCAAACGATCCTATTCTCAAAATTTGAGAAAACTCAAATATGAAAATAACGGAATCCCCAACTCTCTCCGTGGGTCATTGAGTTGCGTAGAATTTCTAGGATCAACCAAAATGCAAAATAAAATATGGTATGCAATGATGATCTAATGTATAACATTCCAAATTGAAAATTTGGGATGTTACACAATCTCTATGGACTAATGGTTGCCTTGAGTTATATTTGAAGATTTTGTCCATAGACTTTTCTTGGAGTACATGTGTTGGTTTCAAGGAGAGTTTGTGTCGACCAAGGTGCTATTTAAGGAATTACCTAAAGATTAGTCTTGTGAGAGGTTGATAAAGATTAAGTCAAAAAGTGAATCAAGTTGATCAACCCACAAAGCATAGAAGATGTACCGAGAGGGATCAAGTGATCTCATGGTATGGTAAGCATTGTCAATTATGCTTTTGTGTACTAACCCATGGTCTTCGTGAGAGTTCTGTGTGGGGTTAGGTTGCCGTGTGCAAGTTCAAGTGATGCATCATGAAGAGATCAAGTGCTTGAAGCTTGCCATCCATTGTGGTGACAATGGACTTGTGAAGATGTGCGGAAGAGTTGCTCACCCATAGTGGAGTATGGGGAAGCAATCTACTAGTCTTCACCAAGCCAACGCAATCAAGAAAGATGGTCCAACTTGAGGAAGTTAAGATCGACATCATCTAGCTGAAGTGGACTATGTGCAAGACAAAGTTTTGCCCTTGATAGGTTCTCTATTTTACCGGTCTCATAGTGGTAGTTGGGAGACCGGGTTATATGATCGATTGCCGTACTATCAAGGGGGGCTCTCGCTGAGTAGCTTCATCGTATCGTTCGTAGAGAGCTCAAACTATTGCATCCTTGCGTCATCTTTATTGGTTCTTGTTTGGTTCTTCTCTTTGTGAGTTTTGGAGCTTATGGTCATCTTGGTGACAAGCTCGAGTTCATCGAAAACGGAGTCCACTCGCATCTTCTATGATGTTTTCAATGTTGGAGGTTATGCCGGTTCTTCTCGGTTGGAGGTTTCACTCCTCTATTTGTTGGCATACCTCCCCCTGCCTCTTCTTACTATAACCAGTCGCTATTTTGATGCTACTCATCGTCTTGTATCCAACAAGCTTGAGTTTGCTCAATTCGGAGCCCATATGCAGAAGTTACACTACTAGGAAAAGGGATATATATAGGATTGACACTAATGGCGCACCAGAGAAGTAGTGCGCCACTACTATATACTAATGGCGCACCAGTTGGTGATGCGCCATTAGTGTGGAAGACACTAATGGCGCACCAGACAAAAGGTGCGCCACTAGTGATATTTTTTTTCATTT
This sequence comes from Triticum dicoccoides, assembly GCF_002162155.2. Classification (NCBI taxonomy): domain Eukaryota; kingdom Viridiplantae; phylum Streptophyta; class Magnoliopsida; order Poales; family Poaceae; genus Triticum; species Triticum dicoccoides. The sequence continues at coordinate 665,359,278 of NC_041392.1, read as the reverse complement.
TTACATACATACTAATGGCGCATCCGACCGAAGTGCGCCATTACTAGTTCTAACTAGTAATGGCGCACCGAACAAGGAGTGCGCCAGTACTGAATTTTTTTTATTCTTTTTTTTTGCAAAACAACTAATGGCGCACCGTGTCATAGTGCGCCATTAATAGTTTAAACTAGTAATGGCGCACTACTATGTGGTGCGCCATTAGTATATATATATATTTTTCACTACTACACGACTATCTCGGTTACGGTTATCTCGCGGGGCAGGTAGTCCATGGATTTTCTGGATGCATAAGGTGCATGGATGACACAACGTATCGCCAGCTAGATAGAGATCCCGGGTCTTCGGCGTATCGCCAGCTAGATAGAGATCCCGGGTCTTCGAAAACCGTGTTCATGGGACATGGACGTCCCCCTCACCGCCGACGATCAACCTCACCCTCCCCCGCTACACAAATTTGAACATATTTTAAAAAAATTATTACTGTTTTTATAAAAATATTACTGTTATGATTTAAACAAGTTTGAACATATTTAAACACAAATAAATATCAAACAACATTTTAAATGCATAAAAATAAAAATTGGGGAGCCTGGGAATCAAACCCAGGACCTCCAGTGTGTGTGCTGCGTGCTGACCAGTCAGGCTAGTGGGCGAGTTCTGATGTAGATTGGGTTAGGTGGAATATAACCTGAGGGCTCGAGCTGTAATAAAAAAACATTCTAATGGTGCACCGCTGCTGGGTGCGCCATTAGTAAGCTTCCCCCACTCCACCTATTCCCCTCCCTCCCTTCCTTCCCACTCGACCTAATTTGCCCCCTCCGCCCCAACCGTATGCCGCTGCCGCGCCTGCACGCCCCCTCCGTCCCCTCC
>NC_041392.1:665332426-665358030 GCF_002162155.2 Triticum dicoccoides | reverse complement strand
CGCCCCCGCGCCCCGCGCCCCGAGCCGGAGGAGGAGGACCAGGAGGAGGACGAGGAGGAGGAGGAGGAGACGACGACCGCCAGCTCAGCCAGGCCACGCGCCGCCGCCATCCGCGCGCTGCTCTGCCCTACCTCAGCTCAGCCAGGCCGGCACCGTGTACTCCCTCAACTGCAGGTGAGCCCCTCCCCTCCACTTCCTTCTTCTTCTTCTTCCTCTTGCCCTCAACCTCTGCTCTGAGTCTCGACCGCTGTGCAGGGCCCGTCCATCTCCGGCGAGCTCACCACACCGCGCGAGCTCAACGACCGCTGTGCAGGGCACCACCACGCAGGTGACAGTTAGGTACAGTTACAGAAAATGGCTTGTAAATAGGGTTAGGGTTTGGGAGTGGAGACCGTGGCCATGGCTTGTAAATTGTTGTTGATTGTCAAGTAAATTTTTCTGTTGGGTACAGTTAGGTACAGTTACAGAAAAATTCACACGGAAAGGTTGTGTCATGCATCACAGGATTTGTAGGAGTTCTTGGAGCCACAAAAATAACTTTAGAACCCAGAGAGGCCTCAGACCAGCATCATAGGCAATAAGATCAGGCAACATCTGTTCTTATTAGTTTAATAGAAGAGAGAGGGATGGAAAATAGACAAGAAAGCAGAATATAGCCAAGACAAGTAGCATCTATTCTTAAGCAGAGTATAAGGATAGCATAGAAGAAATAGACAGGGTAGCACCCAACTGAACATCTGCTTCTGCAGAACACTGCACTCCACTTACACATGGTATTTTTCTGCAAATAGGACACCACACCCACAAGCACTTGGGCTAGTATCATTAGCAGTGCTGCTGTAAGTATATATAACAGCAGTAACCTGTAACAACAAGTATAAGTAGCTATTACCCAAAGGTCAGCCAAACCAATGGGAATAGACAGAATTAAGTAACCAACTCCAGGAACTAGAGTAGCATATTCAGTTAACTGAATCCAAACACCCTTTTTGTCCTTCAGTTTATGTTGTACTATAGTCAAGAGGATCTGATTGTCTGTAGTTCTCATCTCACAGCCATTCTGAAGCACTCGAACCGCAATGTCTTGAAATATCCCACCACAATTTGTTTTAAAAAATGTTTGTTTGCACCTCATCTACTGCTTGCTTCATATTAAGCCTGAACCATCACACCTGCTTAGCATATGATGGGGTCCAAAATCTGTATAACAGTTTAATTTTTTTGCATGGAAAGGTTCACCCAAATTGCCATTAAGAGAAACCAGAGCTCGCTACAAAGTCTCGAATACTAATCTTTATAACTATGTGCTTTCTTTTCTATATTTTCTGACAGGTGGCACATATGTTTCTGATGCCATATTTGTTGGTTTTTTCTGGAGGGTGATGATGTCATGTCTCTACCGTAGATTAAAATAAATGGAAGTTTAAAAATATGAGAGAAGTTGTCTTGACTAATTACATGTTTATGTAAAAAAGAATAGCAGGGATATTTTACAACTCCTGTGTGTGTAGTTGCTTGTTGAGGAAGGAGAAGGAGAAGAACAATGCATGAGAACTAAACTTTGTCAGGTATGTCAGATCTCCAAAATGATATATATATACTTAGTTACCTATGTTATCTTTAATATGCTTAGTTTCCTATAGGTTAGCTTCATTTTACCTAAGTTGGCTCTAATAAGCTAACTTAGAGCCTATATGCTTAGTTTCCTATAGGTTAGCTCCAAAATAACTTATGTTAGCACAAAATGATCAAGTTTACATAATAAGCTTATAGTCTTTTTCTTATTCTTCTTCTTTTCCAAAATGACATAGGTTAGCTTCATTTTACCTAAGTTGGCTCTAATATACTAACTTAGAGATTATATGCTTAGTTTCCTATAGGTTAGCTCCAAAATAACTTAGGTTAGCACAAAATGATCAAGTTTACATAATAAGCTTATAGTCTTCTTCTTATTCTTCTTCTTTTCCAAAATTCTTCTTATTCTTCTTCTAGTGTTCTTCTTCTTCTAGTGTTCTTCTTCTTCTAGTATTCTTCTAGTCTTCTTCTTTTTCTTCTTCTAACTTCTTGTTTATCATTTTGCAGATTTGATTTAATTCACGGAAGCTTGCATGGATGGAGTGCTTCTTTTCTATTTGTGTTTTTATTTTGTATCAATGTGAAACTTTTGTGAATTGATGGATAACAGTGTTGGATGAACAATGTGAAACTTTTGTAATATGTAACGATGGAACTATGTGTTGGCTATGTATGTATATATGATGGAACTTGTGTGTTGGCTATGTATGTATATATGATGGAACTTGTGTGTTGGCTATATATGTTGGCTATGATTGTTATATGGATGCTTGTTGTATATATATGTGTTGGATATCTCATAGGTGAAATAGTGACCTGAGATTAAGAAAAAAAATATTAAAAAATTGTTACTAATGGCGCACTACCATGTGGTGCGCCATTAGTATAGCAGACACTAGTGGCGCACCGTGGGGAAAACTAATGGCGCACTGCCTGGTGCGCCATTAGCATACCAGATAGTAATGGCGCACCATTCTAGTGGCGTGATACTAATGGCGCACCGGTGGTGTGCCATTAGTAGGCAAAACCGGTGCGCCATTAGTAGGCCTTTTCCTAGTAGTGTTATGGCAGTTCTTGGAAGTGGCTTTTGTCTGGTCCTAGCGGTAGTACCGCGAGCCCAAGCGGTAGTACCGCTTGGAGCTCTCAACCGTCGTACCGCTGTAGTGCCGCTCTTCTACCGCCTTGATTTTGGGTCCTGCTCTTTTTGTGTCGGGTTTAGCAGTAGTTGCACGACAGTAAGGCACGGTAGTACCGCCTAAGCGGTAGTACCGCTCCGGTCGGGCGGTAGTACCGCTACTGCATTCCGCCGTCGTACTCTGCTCTGCCCTGCCTCTTTTGGTCTCGTGTTCTGGTCCTCCGGTGGTAGTACCGCTGGGGTGAGCGGTAGTACCGCTTATATGCGGTACTATCGTCCCAAGGTTCATGTTTTGTTGCTCCATTTCCCTGTTTCTTCCGCCCGAGCTGTAGTACCGCTCGTGGAGCGGTAGTACCGCTCGTGTATGGGTTGAGCACATAACGGTTGGATTTCCCCCCTCCTCTAAAAGGGGGTCTTCTTCCCCAATGAACCTTATCCTTTGAGCTCGTGTTCTTCCCCCATTCTTGACCTTCTTTGAGCTTGCTAACTCTCAATCCCTCCATGGATTCTTGATAGTTTTTGAGGGAAAAGAGAGAGGAGATCTAGATACACATTTCCACCAATCACTTTCTCCTCTATGTGAGGGGAACCCCTTGGATCTAGATCTTGGAGTTCTTGGTGTTCTCCTTCTTGTTCTTCCTCTCATTTTCCTCCATAGCATTAGTTGCTTCGGTGGGATTTGAGAGAGAAGGACTTGGGCACTCCGTGTGCCCTTGCCATTGCATTTGGTGCATCGGTTTGAGTTCTTCACGATGATACGTGGAAGTTACAAGTTGAGAAGCTTATTACTCTTGGGTGCTTGGTACCCTTGAGCTTGTTCCTCTTGGGTGCTTGGGCGCCCTAGACGGTTGGTGGTGTTCGGAGCTCAATCATTGTGGTGTAAAGCTCGGCGCAAGCGTCAGGGTCTCCAATTAGGTTGTGGAGATCGCCCCGAGCAATTTGACGGGTACCGGTGACCGCCCCCAAGGGTTGCCAAAGTGTACGGGTTCAGTGACCGCCCCAAGGGTTGCCATTTTTACGGGTTCGGTGACCACCCTCAAGGGTCCCTTAGTGGAATCATGACATCTTGCATTGTGCGAGGGCGTGAGGAGATTACGGTGGCCCTAGTGGCTTCTTGGAGAGCATTGTGCCTCCACACCGCTCCAAACGGAGATTAGCATCCGCAAGGGTGTGAACTTCGGGATACATCGTTGTCTTCGCGTGCCTCAGTTATCTCTTACCCGAGCTCTTTACTTATGCACTTTACTTTGTGATAGCCATATTGTTTCTTGTCATATATCTTGCTATTACCTAGTAGTTTATCTTGCTTAGCATAAGTTGTTGGTGCACATAGGTGAGCCTAGTTGTTGTAGGTTTTGTGCTTGACAAATTAACCGCTAGGTTTATTCCGCATTTGTTCAAGCCTAAACCGTAATTATTTTAAAACGCCTATTCACCCTCCCCCCTCTAGGCGACATCCACGATCTTTCACCAAGTCATGAGTAGCCTTGAAGTAGCAAGCTTTTATGTTTCAATATTTATTTCAAAGAGCATGTATTTTGGGCTTTATACTTCACCATGACCTTGAACACCATCTCAGGTTTATCATTTAGTATTTCTCATTCATGGCCCTTAAAATGTATCCTCGGATTGTTGAACTTTATGATTGCATGAGTGTCTCATGGCTTAATAGTCGTTCAGGCACGTGCAATTCTTAGGAGTGAAGTCAGGAGAATAGCTTCTTCTGGGGTTGAGGTTTCAACATATTGATTTCAGCGGAGGGATGATGATGCAGTGGTCATATTTATGGTAAGACGTGTGGAGTAAAAATTAAAAGTTGATCCCATTTTTGGTCTGCTCAAATTTTATCCGTCTAGAGAAACTTGGTATCATATACTAAGATGAGAAATTGTATTCTTCAACTCTTGACATTTAACAGTGAACTGAGATGTTCTAGCATGGTCTACAAACTAATATCAGCTATGTTTGGATGTTTTGAAAGGAAATCTACTTCATGCAGTTGCAGGACCATGAGATGTCGGCGTTGCACCGTGGACACACCAAGGTCCCAGCCAAGTCAGTGATGCTGCCCCGACTACCGATTTCTTCATCTTGAGGAAGCTGCGGCAGCCTGACTCATTTCTGCATATTGCCGGCCTATCTGACTTGCTTCTGTGCAACTACCACTACTCCCGTTGGATAGGTGAACCATGCAACTCTATCCTTCATGTTCTTCCCTTGTTATCCAATTGCTCTTGATAATTTAATGATTAAATCAAATTTCATTGCAAAGCATACTGGATAGGGCTTTTCTTCTTTCCAATGCAGTGTTGGTTTGCGTTAAGATGGAAATCCAAATCCATACATTTCTAATTGTTGTTGTTATAATTACACAAGTATTTTCTCATTATTCTTCATTAACTAATGTTCATACAGAACACCATCTCAGTAACTAGACCTGATATAATAGTTACTTTTGACATTAGATGCAACAACATTGATATTGCTAAATTGATCATGTTTTTAGTAGGATAATAAACTTGTCTACCATTTCATTATGAATTACAGGCTCTCAAAATAGATCTATCTGCTCCCTGAATTATTCTTGGTGTAATTTCTAAATCATACATCCTGACATGCATTTTGCATTGGCAATCATTATTCAACGGAATGCCTTTTTATTGATATAGACAACTGAATGGATTAATGTTATGCTTAGTATCTTTTGGCATATCTCTCACACTCAATTTCAGATGCTATCTTGGGTGCGACTGAGTAGTCTCGACTATACTTCAACCCGACATCAACGAAGCAAATAACTTGATTATAAGGTAAATTCATGATTACCAATGCCTAGCTATTTTTTGATCTTGACTAACACAAAGGCCAAAGGATGCAATGTGTAGGTTCAGAGAGCTCTCGCACTTTCTCCAACCAAATAAGTCTTTTATGCTAGATTTTCTTTCAATATAACAATAAAGCCTGGGAGCATCCCTGTCCATGCATGGAACAATACTGGAGATATAGAGTGCTACTGTCTTGCATTTCTCAATATCCCTAACTTTATTGCCAATATTATGATCATCATTATATTTTGTTTGTACACCAATATATTTTGTTTGTTTTATTGATCTATTTTCTTCCTAGGATGAATGCGGGTTGTTTTCACATGATGATACGAGCGTTGCACGTGCACGCTTACTAGTGAATAATCGTGTGTCTTTTCCCCTGCCGTCTAGCTGGTACCTCGGACTTTGCAACATTGTCACGACAATCATGGTTGCATCACTTTAGATTTCTACAAAATCATCATTCTTAAATTAAAATTTACCAAAGTGACTCAAAAAATAAACGGAATGATTTATGTTTACCAAATTATTTCTCAAAAAGGATAGTACTTGTAAGATCGCCAAACCAATATAAAAAGATTAAAATTTTCGAACAGCTGGACCAATCGAGGGAGAACCAACACTAACCACACAGGAGAAGATTGCAACACTGGCAGAAAGGGAGTTGCCGAACCCTTCCTATAGGCCGATGGGAACGGTGAAAGCGGTGAAGGTTACCGAATACGACGACGACATGGTCCCTCGAACCTCACCAGCTTCTTCGCGTCCCGCAAGTTCGCTTTGTACCTATACGCTCATGGACACAGTGATATATGGCTTAGATCATCAAGCAGTGATGCCAAATGACGCACTTTGTGCTTCTTTTAGGTGTATCATGCATCAGTTAAGCCCAATAGAAGCGACAACTGAGCAATGATCTACAACTAACATCCGATGCGTATGATTTCCACCAACAAAGAAGATTCCACACCATTCAAACTAAGGGCGCATATACATAACTACATATACATCTCATTTGTTATTGGGATCTTGTGAGGTTGTACTTATCAAACATGTCCACTTTGGAAACCTGTGTTATGGAAGTGAAGTAGAACAAATGAGATAGAAGTTGTCGTGTCGTGGTCCAATTTCTGTTAGAACTGTCTCCAAACCAAATTGAGGAGAGAAAATAAGAGCAATCACAGGAAGCAGAGGCACATGTTTATTGGACAATATTACCCTCTTCAAAGATTTTATGGGAGGGTGTGCCCATTTTTTGTCCTTTCTATGTTTTCTGATCATATAAGACCGCTGAGGACATGCCTTCGCATATTGGAAGCCTATTTTTTTCTATTTCTATGTCCGTTAAATCATGTGAATCAATGAGAACCAATGATCATACCAATGCAAACAACCACAATTGACGAGGCTATGCGCAACATTTTTATTACACACCAAAAGAGGACAAATACATTATGCATATGCCATTCAGCTGACATTGTTCTTTGCTTTATTCAATTATTCCCATTATGAGTGTTCTTACACTTAAGGCCTAGGTGCTTGCCGGGGGGTGGAGGTCGTACCTTCATGACCGAAACAAGGTAACCTGCAAAATTTGCATTCTTCGCATCATGATGATGAACATAAGCAATTATAATAAAGTGTGCACATATATTAACACATGCGGAAAAAAGGATGTGTGTGTGTGTGTGTACAAATATAACAATATACCAACCTGCACAATGAGTGTGTGGGTGCAACCCTTTGCGGCATATATATGCCATACATGCGAACTTGGGTAGACTGATCCTAGTCAGATCGTGAGCGGCGAACCGATCACAGATGCAGTGGATGTCCGTCACACCTCTTATTGTACCACAACATAGGGTCCACGGTTGCGGAACCTGGTTACCAAGATTCTTTTCGATGATACCCGTGCAGTATTCTATCACGTTATTTTTATCGATGGTGCAGTGATCTACTCCATGGATTGGTTGTGCATTGCGCGAACAAGAATAGATAGCCAAAAAGACTAGGAGGCATAACACTCTAGCTACTTTACGGTTGGTCATGTTCTATGTTGTGTAGTACTGTCGGTATGTTTTAATGCATGACTTCTGCACCACTCAGCCTCTTATATAGCGGTTTTAGTGCAAGTTTCAGAATTGGACTATTTTTAATTAGTTGAGAGATATATGACTTGGATATGTTCTAACTTAATGTAGGCACATCTAAATCTTGTATCAAATGGTTGGCAATGGATACGTGGATGCAACCTAATAATTGTTGGCGATGGAGTAGTTGATTTCAAACTCTTAATAGATATGCGTACCAACTTGGGTGTGTTGATATTTAATGTAGGCACATGTGTGGTTCTTGTAGTATCAAATTGGTAAAGGATACTTCTAATTAAATGTAGTTAGGTGCATCCAGTTCTTGTATCAAATTGATGATAAAGGATACGCGGATAAGCCTATCTCTATCTATCTGTATATATTTTGGTATCTATACGAAAATGCGCTTTGGTGGCCGAGCATCGTGCAGGCCGGTATCACACCCATCTGTGCTCGTCGTGATCGCCCAGCTGGTAGGTAGCTACTGTATTTGTAGTAGAGTCGATTAAAAGCGCTCGTATTTGCTAGAAATTGAACAGTGGCAGTCCATGTATAATAGCAGGCACACCAGTGCGTGCACGGACGCCTGCGCGCACCCTGCCAGAGACTGATGTGAATGACATGGGCTTTGACTTCGCAAACATGTGCCATGGCAGAGAGACGTTTTGAGTTGATAGTTGGGCATCTAGCCATTGCCGTCGTCTCACCAGGAGAGTCATTGGAGTCGATATATAGTTGGTCACCCAGCCGTTGCCGTCGTCTCACTGGCTATTTACAGGAGAGCTCGTTTTCCATCCCAGCCACACCCAACTCAAACAGACTCATCATGGCTTCTTCTTTTTCCTCAGTTCGATCCAGGGCCAGGGGACAACACCTGCCGCTCATCATGTCCTCATCTCCATAGCACGAGCCTGGTCTGAAAAACCAACAATTTTTTGGTCAATGCACTTCATGTAATAAAACAACCACGAAAAGGATGCAATAAAAGGTATTCACAAGTAGATGTCAGCGGTCCCTTTTACCTTTAAGGATTGTCTGCGGCTGAGGAGCTCCTATCATCTGGAAAAACTCGGTAAATATCCACTTGAAAGTGTCAATTTTCGCATCGCTCATCAGCAACCCCCCAAAAATAATGCTTTGGAAGTGATTGTTGACACCAACAAAAAGGCCAAACGGCATATCATACAAATTAGTTTTGTACATGGTATCAAATGTGACAGCATCACCAAAGCACATAAACTGCTCAATGCTTCACCCTGTTGTCCACATCAGAGGTTTTACTCGGCCATCGTCATCAACCTATACACTACATTTGAACTCAGGATCTTCAGCCCGTGTTGCGTTGAATACCTCTATGGTTTTTGTGGCATCATTTTCCGACTGTTCTCTATTAAGTTTTTCACAAAGATTTTTCAAAGATCTTTTCGTGAATGGTACCTCCTTCACAGATCCAAAAAAATTTCCAACAACACTGTAAACCTTGCTTAGGCTTATGTTGTTTTATCTCAGCTGCTTCACCAAGACCCTCGTGTATCTATCGATGTGCCGGTGCGACTTCCAATGCAAATTTTCCATACAATTAACTGAAAGCTCATGGTTGTGCATTGATTTGTGTTCGCATATGTACCATCCTTTGTCATCAGACCTAAAAATCCGCATCAATGTAGTGCAGCCACACCTCATTGAATGACTGTTGGGTTTCAATGGATTCCCCTGTAAAATTTTCACCGAAAGAAAGCATGAAATAGTAATCTGGCATATTTGTCACAAATTAACTTGAAAGAAACAATGCTAGATTATCGGATCATACTCACTGCACAAGCACACACAAATTCCTGCACACACTTTATCGATGGACGTTGAGGCGACTTTTGGCATACCTGACGCCAAAGCCATTAATTCTCCCATGAGTGTAGATTGCAAAACTCGTATGCTTTTTCGACTGAATCAAAACTGGCCCCGATTGCTGGATTAACAACAATACCAGCCTTCTTGCCTGCATAAGCCGGCATCGAAGCCTCAAGCGCATGCATTCTGCGTGGGTCGACATCCCTCTCCTCTGACGATTTGCCAACCCTAATACTGCAGTGTGAAAAAACAACAGATCACTGCACAACCCCCTATACGGCACAGATTAAACATTATCTTAACAATCCCAAAAATATAATGCAATCTTCAAGCTAGTGCACCAAGACAGAAAACTATAGAATCAGTCGTATTGGGAAAAAACTCATCTGGCACAGTGCCACTGTCAAATACTGCAATTTAACATTAACTTAACAATCCCAAAAATATAATGCAATCTTTGTTGGAAATATGCCCTAGAGGCAATAATAAATTGATTATTATTATATTTCCTTGTTCATGATAATCGTTTATTATCCATGCTAGAATTGTATTGATAGGAAACTCAGATACATGTGTGGATACATAGACAACACCATGTCCCTAGTAAGCCTCTAGTTGACTGGCTCGTTGATCAATAGATGGTTATGGTTTCCTGACCATGGACATTGGATGTCGTTGATGACGGGATCACATCTTTAGGAGAATGATGTGATGGACAAGACCCAATCCTAAGCATAGCACTAGATCGTGTAGTTCGTATGCTAAAGCTTTTCTAATGTCAAGTATCATTTCCTTAGACCATGAGATTGTGCAACTCCCGGATACCGTAGGAGTGCTTTGGGTGTGCCAAACGTCACAAGTAACTGGGTGGCTATAAAGGTACACTACGAGTATCTCCGAAAGTGTCTGTTGGGTTGGCACGAATCGAGACTGGGATTTGTCACTCCGTGTAAACGGAGAGGTATCTCTGGGCCCACTCGGTAGGACATCATCATAATGTGCACAATGTGATCAAGGAGTTGATCACGGGATGATGTGTTACGGAACGAGTAAAGAGACTTGCTGGTAACGAGATTGAACAAGGTATCGGGATACCGACGATCGAATCTCGGGCAAGTATCGTACCACTAGACAAAGGGAATTGTATACGGGATTGATTAAGTCCTTGACATCGTGGTTCATCCGATGAGATCATCGTGGAACATGTGGGAGCCAACATGGGTATCTAGATCCCACTGTTGGTTATTGACCAGAGAGTCATCTCGGTCATGTCTGCATGTCTCCCGAACCTGTAGGGTCTACACACTTTAGGTTCGGTGATGCTAGGGTTATAGAGATATTAGTATGCGGTAACCCGAATGTTGTTCGGAGTCCCGGATGAGATCCCGGACGTCACGAGGAGTTCCGGAATGGTCCGGAGGTAAAGAATTATATATAGGAAGTGCTATTTCTGCCATCGGGACAAGTTTCGGGGTCACCGGTATTGTACCGGGACCACCGGAAGGGTCCCGGGGGTCCACCGGGTGGGGCCACCTACCCCGGGGGCCACATGGGCTGTAGGGGGTGCGCCTTGGCCTATATGGGCCAAGGGCACCAGCCCCAAAAGGCCCATGCGCCAAGAGTCAAGGAAAAGGAAGAGTCCTAAAGGGGGAAGGCACCTCCGAGGTGCCTTGGGGAGGTGGGACTCCTCCCTGGCCGCACCCTTCCTTGGAGGAAGGGCCAAGGCTGCGCCTCCCCCCTCTCCCTTGGCCCTATATATAGTGGGGGGAAGGGAGGGCAACTATACCTGAGCCCTGGCGCCTCCCTCTCCCTCCCATGACACATCTCCCTCCTCCCGCAGCGCTTGGCGAAGCCCTGTTGGAATCCCGCTACTTCCACCATGCCGTCGTGCTGCTGGATCTCCATCAACCTCTCCTTTCTCCTTGCTGGATCAAGAAGGAGGAGACGTTGCTGCTCCGTACGTGTGTTGAACGCGGAGGTGCCGTCCGTTCGGAGCTAGGATCATTGGTGATTTGGATCACGACGAGTACGACTCCATCAACCCCGTTCTCTTGAACGCTTCTGCGCGCGATCTACAAGGGTATGTAGATCCACTCCTCCCTTGTTGCTAGATGACTCCATAGATTGATCTTGGTGACACGTAGGAAAATTTTGAATTATTGCTACATTCCCCAACAGTGGCATCATGAGCTAGGTCCATGCGTAGTTTCTATGCACGAGTAGAACACAAAGTAGTTGTGGGCGTTGATTTTGTTCAATATGCTTGCCGTTACTAGTCTTATCTTGATTCGGCGGCATCGTGAGATGAAGCGGCCCGGACCGACCTTACACGTACTCTTACGTGAGACTGGTTCCACCGACAAACATGCACTAGTTGCATAAGGTGGCTGGCGGGTGTCTGTCTCTCCCACTTTAGTCGGATCGGATTCGATGAAAAGGGTCCTTATGAAGGGTAAATAGAAATTGGCATATCACGTTGTGGTTTTTGCGTAGGTAAGAAACGTTCTTGCTAGAAACCCATAGCATCCACGTAAAACATGCAACAACAATTAGAGGACGTCTAACTTGTTTTTGAGGGTATGCTATGTGATGTGATGTGGCCAAAGGATGTGATGAATGATATATGTGATGTATGAGATTGATCATGTTCTTGTAATAGGAATCACGACTTGCATGTCGATGAGTATGACAACCGGCAGGAGCCATAGGAGTTGTCTTAATTTATTTATGACCTGCGTGCCAACATAAACGTCATGTAATTACTTTACTTTATTGCTAACCGTTAGCTGTAGTAGTAGAAGTAATAGTTGGCGAGACAACTTCATGGAGACACAATGATGGAGATCATGATGATGGAGATCATGGTGTCATGCCGGTGACGATGATGATCATGGAGCCCCGAAGATGGAGATCAAAAGGAGCAATATGACATTGGCCATATCATGTCACTATTTGATTGCATGTGATGTTTATCATGTTTATACATCTTATTTGCTTAGAACGACGATAGTAAATAAGATGATCTCTCATTAAAATTTCAAGAAAGTGTTCCCCCTAACTGTGCATCGTTGCGACAGTTCGTAGTTTCGAAGCACCACGTGATGATCGGGTGTATAGATTCTTACGTTCGAATACAACGGGTGTTGACGAGACTAGCATGTACAGACATGGCCTCGGAACACATGCAAACACTTAGGTTGACTTGACGAGCCTAGCATGTACAGACATGGCCTCGGAACATAGAAGACCGAAAGGTCGAGCATGAGTCGTATGGTAGATACGACCAACATGAAGATGTTCACCGATGTTGACTAGTCCGTCTCACGTGATGATCGGACACGGCCTAGTTGACTCGGATCATGTAATCACTTAGAAGACTAGAGGGATGTCTATCTGAGTGGGAGTTCATAAGATGAACTTGATTATCCTGAACATAGTCAAAAAGGATTTTGCAAATTATGTCGTAGCTCGCGCTTTAGTTCTACTGTTTAGATATGTTCCTAGAGAAAAAATTAGTTGAAAGTTGATAGTAGCAATTATGCGGACTAGGTCCGTAAACTGAGGATTGTCCTCATTGCTTCTTAGAAGGCTTATGTCCTTAATGCACCGCTCAGTGTGCTGAACCTCGAACGTTGTCTGTGGATGTTGCGAACATCTGACATACACGTTTTGATAACTACGTGATAGTTCAGTTAAACGGTTTAGAGTTGAGGCACCAAAGACGTTTTGAAACATCGCGAAACATATGAGATGTTTCGATGGCTGAAATTGGGATTTCAGGCTCGTGCCCACGTCAAGAGGTATAAGACCTCCGACGATTTTCTTAGCTTGCAAACTAAGGGAGGAAAGCTCAATTGTTGAGCTTGTGCTCAGACTGTCTGAATACAACAATCATTTGAATCAAGTGGGAGTTGATCTTCCAGATGAGATAGTGATGTTTCTCCGAAGTCATTACCACCAAGCTGCTAGAGCTTCATGATGAACTATAACATATCAGGGATAGATATGATGATCCTTGAAATACTCGCGATGTTTGACACCGCGAAAGTAGAAATCAAGAAGGAGCATCAATTGTTGATGGTTAGTGAAACCACTAGTTTTAAGAAGGGCAAGGGCAAGAAGGGATACTTCATGAAACGGCAAATCAGCTGCTACTCTAGTGAAGAAACCCAAGGTTGAACCCAAACCCGAGACTAAGTGCTTCTGTAATAAAGGGAACAGCCACTGGAGCACAATTACCCTAGATACTTGGTAGATGAGAAGGCTGGCAAGGTCGATAGAAGCATATTGGATATACATTGTGTTAATGTGTACTTTACTAGTACTCCTAGTAGCACCAGGGTATTAGATACCGGTTCGGTTACTAAGTGTTAGTAACTCGAAATAAAAGTTACGGAATAAACGGAGACTAGCTAAAGGTGAGCCGACGATATGTGTTGGAAGTGTTTCCAGGGTTGATATGATCAAGCATCGCACGCTCCCTCTACCATCGAGATTGGTATTAAAACCTAAATAATAATTATTTGGTGTTTGCGTTGAGCATAGACATAATTGGATTATGTCTATCGCAATATGGTTATTCATTTAAAGAGAATAATGGTTACTCTGTTTATTTTAATAATACCTTCAATGGTCTTACACCTAAAAATGAATGGTTTATTGAATCTCGATCGTAGTGATACACATGTTCATGCCAAAAGATATAAGATAGTACCACCTACTTGTGGCACTGCCACGTAAGTCATATCGGTATAAAACGCATGAAGAAGCTCCATGTTGATGAATCTTTGGGCTCACTCGTTTTTGAAAAGTTTGAGGCATGCGAACCATGTCTATTGGTGTATATGCATGAAGAAACTCCATGCAAATGGACCGTTTGGACTCACTTGATTTTGAATCACTTGAGACATGCAAATCATACCACATGGGCAAGATGACTGAAAGCCTCGTTTTCAATAAAATGGAACTAGAAAGCAACTTGTTGGAAGTAATACATTTTGATGTGTGCAGTCCAATGAGTGCTGAGGCGTGTAGTGGATATCGTTATGTTCTTACTTCACAAATGATTTGAGTAGATGTTGAGTATATTTACTTGATGAATCACGAGTCTGAATTATTGAAAGGTTCAAGTAATTTCAGGGTGAAGTTGAAAGATCATCGTGACAAGAGGATAAAAGATCTATGATATGATCATAGAGATGAACATCTGAATTACGAGTTTGGCACAGAATTAAGACATTGTGGAAATTGTTTCACAACAAATACAGCCTGGAACACCATAGTGTGATGGTGTGTCCGAACATCATAACTGCACCCTATTGGATATGATGCATACCATGATGTCTCTTATCGAATTACCATGATATTTTATGGGTTAGGCATTAAAGACAACTACATTCACTTTAAATAGGGCACCACGTAATTCCGATGAGATGACACCATATGAACTATGGTTTAGAAACCTAAGCTGTCATTTCTTAAAAGTTTGGGGCTGCGACGCTTATGTGAAAAAGTTTCAAGCTGATAAGCTCGAAGCCAAAGCGGATAAATGCATCTTCATAGGACACCCAAAACAGTTGGGTATACCTCCTGTATCAGATTCGAAAGCAATAAGGGATTGTTTCTAGAATCGGGTCCTTTCTCGAGGAAAAGTTTCTCTCGAAAGAATTGAGTGGGAGGATGGTGGAGACTTGATGAGGTTATTGAACCGTCTCTTCAACTAGTGTGTGGCAGGGCACAGGAAGTTGTTCCTGTGGCACCTACACCAATTGAAGTGGAAGCTTATGATAGTGATCATGAAACTTCAGATCAAGTCACTACCAAACCTCGTAGGTCGACAAGGATGCATACTACTTCAAAGTGGTACGTAACCCTGTCTTGGAAGTCATGTTGCTAGACAACAATGAACCTACGAGCTATGGAGAAGCGATGGTGGTCCCGGATTCCGATAAATGGCTCGAGGCCATAAAATCCGAGAGAGGATCCATGTATGAAAACAAAGTGTAGACTTTGGCAGAACAGCTCGATGGTCGTAAGGCTGTTGAGTGCAGATGGATTTTTAAAAGGAAGACGGACAATGATGGTAAGTATCACCATTAAGAAAGCTCGACTTGTCATTAAGATGTTTTCCGACAAGTTCAAGGAGTTGACTACGATGAGACTTTCTCACTCGTAGCGATGCTAAGAGTCTGTTGGAATTATATTAGCGATTACTGCATTATTTATGAAATCTTGCAGATAGGATGTCAAAACATTGTTTCCTCGACGATTTTCTTGAGGAAAGGTTGTATGTGATACAACCGGAAGGTTTTGTCAATCCTGAAAGATGCTAATAAGTATGCAAAGCTCCAGCTATCCTTCTAAGGACTGGAGTAAGCATCTCGGAGTTGGAATGTACGCTTTGATGAGATGATCAAAGATTTTGGGTTTATACAAAGTTTATGAGAAACTTGTATTTCCAAAGAAGTGAGTGGGAGCACTATAGAATTTCTGATGAGTATATGTTGTTGACATATTATGGATCAGAAATGATGTAGGATTTCTGGAAAGCATATAGGGTTATTTGAAAGTGTTTTTCAATGGAAGGCCTGAATTAAGCTACTTGAACATTGAGCGTCAAGATCTATGAGGATAGATCAAAACGCTTAATGGTACTTTCAAATGAGCACATACCTTGACATGATCTTGAAGGTGTTCAAGATGGATCAGTCAAAGAAGGAGTTCTTGCCTGAGTTGTAAGGTATGAAGTTAAGACTTAAAGCTCGACCACGGCAAAATAGAGAGAAAGGACGAAGGTCGTCCCCTATGCTTTAGACGTAGGCTCTACAGTATGCTATGCTGTGTACCGCACCTGAAATGTGCCTTGCCATGAGTCAGTCAAGGGGTACAAGAGTGATCCAAGAATGGATCACAAGACAGCGGTCAAAGTTATCCTTAGTAACTAGTGGACTAAGAAATTTTCTTGATTATGGAGGTGGTAAAAGAGTTCGTCGTAAAGGGTTACGTCGATGCAAGCTTAACACCTATCCGGATAGCTCTGAGTAGAGATACCGGATACGTATAATGGAGCAACAATTCAGAATAGCTCCAAGTAGAACAGTTATTTGGAATGGCTCCAAATGTAGCGTAGTAGTTGCATCTAGGAGATGACATAGAGATTTGTAAAGCGCACACGGATCTGAAAGGTTCAGACCCGTTGACTATAACCTCTCTCACAAGCATAACAAGATCAAACCCAGAACTCATCAAGTGTTAATCACATGGTAAATGTGAACTAGATTATTGACTCTAGTAAACTCTTTGGGTGTTAGTCACATGGGGATGTGACCTTGAGTGTTAATCACATATCGATGTGAACTAGATTATTGACTCTAGTGCAAGTGGGAGACTGTTGGAAATATGCCCTAGAGGCAATAATAAATTGATTATTATTATATTTCCTTGTTCATGATAATCGTTTATTATCCATGCTAGAATTGTATTGATAGGAAACTCAGATACATGTGTGGATACATAGACAACACCATGTTCCTAGTAAGCCTCTAGTTGACTGGCTCATTGATCAATAGATGGTTACGGTTTCCTGACCATGGGCATTGGATGTCGTTGATGACGGGATCACATCATTAGGAGAATGATGTGATGGACAAGACCCAATCCTAAGCATAGCACTAGATCGTGTAGTTCGTATGCTAAAGCTTTTCTAATGTCAAGTATCATTTCCTTAGACCATGAGATTGTGCAACTCCCGGATACCGTAGGAGTGCTTTGGGTGTGCCAAACGTCACAAGTAACTGGGTGGCTATAAAGGTACACTACGGGTATCTCCGAAAGTGTCTGTTGGGTTGGCACGAATCCAAACAGCACGTATTTGCTAGAAATTGAACAGTGGCAGTCCATGTATAATAGCAGGCACACCAGTGCATGCACGGACGCCTGCGCGCACCCTGCCAGAGACTGATGTGAATGACATGGGCTTTGACTTCGCAAACATGTGCCATGGCAGAGAGACGTTTTGAGTTGATAGTTGGGCATCTAGCCATTGCCGTCGTCTCACCAGGAGAGTCATTGGAGTCGATATATAGTTGGTCACCCAGCCGTTGCCGTCGTCTCACTGGCTATTTACAGGAGAGCTCGTTTTCCATCCCAGCCACACCCAACTCAAACAGACTCATCATGGCTTCTTCTTTTTCCTCAGTTCGATCCAGGGCCAGGGGACAACACCTGCCGCTCATCATGTGCTCATCTCCATAGCACGAGCCTGGTCTGAAAAACCAACAATTTTTTGGTCAATGCACTTCATGTAATAAAACAACCACGAAAAGGATGCAATAAAAGGTATTCACAAGTAGATGTCAGCGGTCCCTTTTACCTTTAAGGATTGTCTGCGGCTGAGGAGCTCCTATCATCTGGAAAAACTCGGTAAATATCCACTTGAAAGTGTCAATTTTCGCATCGCTCATCAGCAACCCCCCAAAAATAATGCTTTGGAAGTGATTGTTGACACCAACAAAAAGGCCAAACGGCATATCATACAAATTAGTTTTGTACATGGTATCAAATGTGACAGCATCACCAAAGCACATAAACTGCTCAATGCTTCACCCTGTTGTCCACATCAGAGGTTTTACTCGGCCATCGTCATCAACCTATACACTACATTTGAACTCAGGATCTTCAGCCCGCGTTGCGTTGAATACCTCTATGGTTTTTGTGGCATCATTTTCCGACTGTTCTCTATTAAGTTTTTCACAAAGATTTTTCAAAGATCTTTTCGTGAATGGTACCTCCTTCACAGATCCAAAAAAATTTCCAACAACACTGTAAACCTTGCTTAGGCTTATGTTGTTTTATCTCAGCTGCTTCACCAAGACCCTCGTGTATCTATCGATGTGCCGGTGCGACTTCCAATGCAAATTTTCCATACAATTAACTGAAAGCTCATGGTTGTGCATTGATTTGTGTTCGCATATGTACCATCCTTTGTCATCAGACCTAAAAATCCGCATCAATGTAGTGCAGCCACACCTCATTGAATGACTGTTGGGTTTCAATGGATTCCCCTGTAAAATTTTCACCGAAAGAAAGCATGAAATAGTAATCTGGCATATTTGTCACAAATTAACTTGAAAGAAACAATGCTAGATTATCGGATCATACTCACTGCACAAGCACACACAAATTCCTGCACACACTTTATCGGTGGACGTTGAGGCGACTTTTGGCATACCTGACGCCAAAGCCATTAATTCTCCCACGAGTGTAGATTGCAAAACTCGTATGCTTTTTCGACTGAATCAAAACTGGCCCCGATTGCTGGATTAACAACAATACCAGCCTTCTTGCCTGCATAAGCCGGCATCGAAGCCTCAAGCGCATGCATTCTGCGTGGGTCGGCATCCCTCTCCTCTGACGATTTGCCAACCCTAATACTGCAGTGTGAAAAAACAACAGATCACTGCACAACCCCCTATACGGCACAGATTAAACATTATCTTAACAATCCCAAAAATATAATGCAATCTTCAAGCTAGTGCACCAAGACAGAAAACTATAGAATCAGTCGTATTGGGAAAAAACTCATCTGGCACAGTGCCACTGTCAAATACTGCAATTTAACATTAACTTAACAATCCCAAAAATATAATGCAATCTTTGTTGGAAATATGCCCTAGAGGCAATAATAAATTGATTATTATTATATTTCCTTGTTCATGATAATCGTTTATTATCCATGCTAGAATTGTATTGATAGGAAACTCAGATACATGTGTGGATACATAGACAACACCATGTCCCTAGTAAGCCTCTAGTTGACTGGCTCGTTGATCAATAGATGGTTACGGTTTCCTGACCATGGACATTGGATGTCGTTGATGACGGGATCACATCTTTAGGAGAATGATGTGATGGACAAGACCCAATCCTAAGCATAGCACTAGATCGTGTAGTTCGTATGCTAAAGCTTTTCTAATGTCAAGTATCATTTCCTTAGACCATGAGATTGTGCAACTCCCGGATACCGTAGGAGTGCTTTGGGTGTGCCAAACGTCACAAGTAACTGGGTGGCTATAAAGGTACACTACGGGTATCTCCGAAAGTGTCTGTTGGGTTGGCACGAATCGAGACTGGGATTTGTCACTCCGTGTAAACGCAGAGGTATCTCTGGGCCCACTCGGTAGGACATCATCATAATGTGCACAATGTGATCAAGGAGTTGATCACGGGATGATGTGTTACGGAACGAGTAAAGAGACTTGCTGGTAACGAGATTGAACAAGGTATTGGGATACCGACGATCGAATCTCGGGCAAGTATCGTACCACTAGACAAAGGGAATTGTATACGGGATTGATTAAGTCCTTGACATCGTGGTTCATCCGATGAGATCATCGTGGAACATGTGGGAGCCAACATGGGTATCCAGATCCCGCTGTTGGTTATTGACCGGAGAGTCATCTCGGTCATGTCTGCATGTCTCCCGAACCCGTAGGGTCTACACACTTAAGGTTCGGTGACGCTAGGGTTATAGAGATATTAGTATGTGGTAACCCGAATGTTTTTCGGAGTCCCGGATGAGATCCCGGACGTCACGAGGAGTTCCGGAATGGTCCAGAGGTAAAGAATTATATATAGGAAGTGCTATTTCGGCCATCGGGACAAGTTTCGGGGTCACCGGTATTGTACAGGGACCACCGGAAGGGTCCCGGGGGTCCACCGGGTGGGGCCACCTGCCCTGGGGGCCACATGGGCTGTAGGGGGTGCGCCTTGGCCTATATGGGCCAAGGGCACGAGCCCCAAAAGGCCCATGCGCCAAGAGTCAAGGAAAAGGAAGAGTCCTAAAGGGGGAAGGCACCTTCGAGGTGCCTTGGGGAGGTTGGACTCCTCCCTGGCCGCACCCTTCCTTGGAGGAAGGGCCAAGGCTGCGCCTCCCCCCTCTCCCTTGGCCCTATATATAGTGGGGGGAAGGGAGGGCAACCATACCTGAGCCCTGGCGCCTCCCTCTCCCTCCCATGACACATCTCCCTCCTCCCGCAGCGCTTGGCGAAGCCCTGTTGGAATCCCGCTACTTCCACCATGCTGTCGTGCTGCTGGATCTCCATCAACCTCTCCTTTCCCCTTGCTGGATCAAGAAGGAGGAGACGTTGCTGCTCCGTACGTGTGTTGAACGTGGAGGTGCCGTCCGTTCGGCGCTAGGATCATCGGTGATTTGGATCACGACGAGTACGACTCCATCAACCCCATTCTCTTGAACGCTTCCGCGCGCGATCTACAAGGGTATGTAGATCCACTCCTCCCTCGTTGCTAGATGACTCCATAGATTGATCTTGGTGACACGTAGGAAAGTTTTGAATTATTTCTACGTTCCCCAACAATCTTCAAGGCTATTGCAGCAAGACTGAAAACTATAGAATCAGTGGTATTGGAAAAAACTCATCTGGCACACTGCCGATATCAAATACTGCAATTTTTTTCCAAAAAATGTGCAAGATGTATTGTATACTGGTGCAGACATATACGGACAGATCAAACTCTTAAAACTCACCTGAATCATTCTCAGTACTAAAAGTGCAACCTAGCAGGGGGCATCCACTAACTGAACATTGGTCTCAGTACTAAAAGTGCGACCTAGCAGGGGGCATCCACTAGCTGAACATTATAGACTAATAGAATCAATGGCAAGACGAGAATAATAATTTTTGTGCATGATTGTTTGATTGTTACTGCCGAGTCCAGCAGGAGCCCTTGGAGTTGTTGACGACGACACCCTCCGCATCTCCATCCTCTTTCATCGTTGCATTGGTCATATTCTCAGGAGCCATGTCGTTTGAGTCGCCGACGACCCGCTAGGACCATTGTACGAATCGACATTCTTGTCCTCCTCTCGGTCCTGCAGTTCGCCGCCACTGCCGGCTATGGGATCTGCTGAGCGCGCGCGAGCTTCATGGATGGAAGCAACAACGGACTCGACAATATAGCTGCGTCGCCGCCCAAAATATCCCGTACATCCACCCTAGGGACCCAATCTGCAAGTCAACAACGGCAACTATCGGATCCACCAAGAAACGGATTCCAGCAAAATCCCAGGCCATGCAAATTTCTGGATGCAAAAGAGCAAGAGCAAGAGAAACAAATTGGCACAATCGCTAGTTTTATACCCTGATTCGGCTTCCTCGACGAAGAACCAGAACTCGAGCCCATCCATGGAGATTCGCTGCCCGCCCAACCACCACGAGAAGGGGATGAATGGCTCTATGTGACAGAGAAAACTGACCACCGCTACCGGCAGCGCAAATGGGCCCATCGATCCAGATAATTAATGTCGCACCAACCAACCCAACCCAACCCGCCGAAGGGCGGTTTTTTCAAACCTGCCCAGAGAGGCCCCAGCCCACGTACAATGGTAGCACCCCAGCCCATCTCGCCATCGTATTTGTTATTAAGAGCTGGCGTATATACGCGATAAAAGAGGTAAGCACACATCGCGGCGCTATGTTCTACGTCTCCAGATGCCGGCCTGCAGGGTGCTCGGCCACCAAAACGCCTCTCTCGGTATCTATATCTATATCTATCTATATTTATACTAATACAAACTTTCTAGATATTTTCATATTAATCGATGAAAACAGGAAAAGTAGAAACCGTTGATTTTGTGGGCCAGAATTATTAAGGTTCAGATATATTAGTAAATCCCTTGGATGTTTCAATTGAAAAGAAAACTGGGATATAAATACCAAAAAAGGAATAGATCTGATCCAATCTAACCAACCGTTCAGATTCGACAAGATAGATGAGTATGACGCCCCCAATTTGACCGTACACTAATCATGCACGCAAATGTGTACGATCAAGATCAGGGACTCACGGGAAGATATCACAACACAACTCTAAAACATAAATAAGTCATACAAGCATCATAATACAAGCCAGGGGCCTCGAGGGCTCAAATACAAGTGCTCGATTATAGACGAGTCAGCGGAAGCAACAATATCTGAGTACAGATATAAGTTAAACAAGTTGCCATAAGATGGCTAGCACAAACTGGGATACAGACCGAAAGAGGCGCAGGCCTCCTGCCTGGGATCCTCCTAACTACTCTTGGTCGTCGTCAGCGGCCTGCACGTAGTAGTAGGCACCTCCAGTGTAGTAGGGGTCGTCATCGACGGTGGCGTCTGGCTCCTGGACTCCAGCATCTGGTTGCGACAACCAGAAAGAAATGAAAGGGGGAAAAAGGGGGGAGAAAGCAACCATGAGTACTCATCCAAAGTACTCGCAAGCAAGGAACTACACTACATATGCATGGGTATATGTGTAAGGAGGCCATATCGGTGGACTGAACTGCAGAATGCCAGAATAAGAGGGGGATAGCTAGTCCTATCAAAGACTACGCTTCTGGCAGCCTTCGTCTCGCAGCACGTAGAAGAGAGTAGATTGAAGTCCTCCAAGTAGCATCTCCAAGTAGCATCTCCAAGTAGCATCTCCAGTAGCATCGCATAGCATAATCCTACCCGGCGATCCTCCCCTCGTCGCCCTGTGGAAAAGCGATCACCGGGTTGTATCTGGCACTTGGAAGGGTGTGTTTTATTAAGTATCCGGTTCTAGTTGTCATAAGGTCAAGGTACAACTCCAAGTTGTCCTGTTACCGAAGATCACGGCTATTCGAATAGATTAACTTCCCTGCAGGGGTGCACCACATAACCCAACACACTTGATCCCATTTGGCCGGACACACTTTCTGGGTCATGCCCGGCCTCGGAATATCAACACGTCGCGGCCCCACCTAGGCAAAACAAAGAGGCCAGCACGCCGGTCTAAACCTAAGCGCACAGGGGTCTGGGCCCATCGCCCATAGCACACCTGCATGTTGCGAGGGCAGCCGGAAGCAGACCTAGCCTAGCAGGCGTTCCAGTCCAATCCGGCGTGCGCCGCTCCGTCGCTGACGTCTGAAGTGCTTCGGCTGATACCACGACGTCGGGATACCCATAACTACTCCCACGTAGATGGTTAGTGCGTATAGACTAAATGGCCAGACTCAGATCAAATACCAAGATCTCGTTAAGCATGTTAAGTATCCGCGAACGCCGACCAGGGCCAGGCCCACCTCTCTCCTAGGTGGTCTCAACCTGCCCTGTTGCTCCGCCACAAAGTAACAGTCGGGGGCCGTCGGGAACCCAGGCCCACCTCTACCGGGATGGAGCCACCTGTCCTTTCAGCCCCCTCATCAGAATCACTTGCGGGTACTCATCGAGCTGACCCGACTTTAGTCACCATCTGCATAGTATGTATGTATATATAGTATATACCCGTGATCACCTCCCGAGTGATCACGGCCCAATAGTATAGCAAGGCAGACTGACAAGAATGTAGGGCCAATGATGATAAACTAGCATCCTATACTAAGTATTTAGGATTGCAGGTAAGGTATCAACAGATGTAGCAACAATGTCAGGCTATGCAACAGAATAGGAGTAACCGAACAATATCATGCTACACTACTCTAATGCAAGCAGTATAGAGAAGAATAGGCGATATCTAGTGATCAAGGGGGGGGGGCTTGCCTGGTTGCTCAGACAAGGAGGGGTCGTCGGTGATGTAGTCGACCACAGGGGCATCAGCATCGTCACGGGGTCTACCGAAGAGAAGAGGGGGGGGACAGTAAATACATAGCAAGAAAGTGCATAACAGGACAACATGCAAAGCTAGACATGTTCTAACACGGTATGAGGTGATACTGGTGAAGGGGGGAAACATCCGGGAAAGTATTCCCGGTGGTTTTGTGTTTTCGAATAGGTGGAACGGAGGGGAAAAGTTGTGTGTTTGCTATGCTAGGGATGTGTGGCGGACGAACGGGTTGCGTAACCGGATTCGTCTCGTTGTTCTGAGCAACTTTCATGTACAAAGTATTTTCATCCGAGCTACGGATTATTTTATATTAATTTTTAAAGATTTTAAATCATTTTCTAGAAATTAGCATAATTAAATTAATTTAGAAATTGCAATTATGATGTCAGCATGATATCAGCATGATGTCAGCAGGACCAAAGGTTGACTAGGTCAACCCTGCAGGTGGGTCCCGTATGTCATAGGTACAATAACCTAATTAATCTATTAATCAGTTTAATTAGTTAATTAGGTACCTAATGTTTAATTAGTTTAATTAAACAGGATTGATTAAGTCAATTAAGTCAATTAATTAATTAACATTTTATTTACTTATTATTTATCTATTTATTTTTAAGTTCTTTTTTTAATCGTTCTGGGGCGGGGCCCCCTTGTCATAGGCCCCTGGGGGCCTAGCGGGTCGGGCGTGCTACGGGCGTGCGAGCGCAGGGGCGCTAGCGGGGCCATTGGGGCCACCGGTCAGCGACCCAGCGGGTGGCCCCGGGCGGTGCCACGTAGGTAGGTGCCGGAGAGAGCTCCGGCAAGCCTCTCCCGCGGCGGCACTTCACCGGAGATGGCCGGAAACGCGGTAAAGGGGGTCTCTGGGCCTGTGGTTTGGACCTACGGGTGCGGTCCGGCATCGTGCACGTGATGGTGACGACGGCCGGCGCCGAGGACGACCGGAGCATTGCCGGCTTTGAGCGAGGCGGATGGCCAGTGCGGGCGACGAAGCGCTGGCTGGCGCGGAGGTGCAGCGCGGGGCGAGGAGCAGTGCAGCACGGGGCGACGAGCATTCGCGCCTGGGCACGCGTGGGGCGCGTCCAGGGTGCGGCCGAAGGGCGCGGGCACGGCCATGGTGAGGTGAGCGAGGTACAGAAAGGAGCCCGGACGCGGGGGGTTTTAACGACAGGAGTAGAGAGGGGGAGTAGGGGAGGCGGCGGCTCACAGGGGCCGGACGGGGAGGGCAGCGGGCTTGGGGTGGATGGAACGGCGCCGGCGAGGAGGCGTGGTCGAGGCGGCGTGTCTTGATGCGGGCCATCGGGGGTCGAGGTGGTCGATGGGGACGACGGCGTCGGGGGAGGCAGACCGACGAGGAGGCGTGGTCGAGGCGGCGTGAGGATGAGACGAGGAGGCGGCGGATTCGTGGCGACGCAAGGCTCCAGCGATGTGGTCCTCCCGGCGGCGTCAGGGGACAACGCCAGGCGGCTGCGGCCATGGGCGCGTAGGGGACGAGCGCGCGGGGGG
>NC_041392.1:665324465-665332416 GCF_002162155.2 Triticum dicoccoides | reverse complement strand
GCGACGGGGTCAGGCCTCTCCCCGATCCAGATGGGATCGAGAGGAGAGGGGGGAGAGGGAGTGGCGTCGTGGGAAGGGGAAGTGGGTGACGGGGTGGTTAGGGTTTCGGGGGGGAATGGATAAGGGGAGGGGGGTGGCCGGTTGGGCCTGCGCCCGAATGGGCCGGCCAACTAGGCCAGTAGGCCATGGGAGGGGGTTCCCTCTTTTTTTTGTTTTGTTAGTTTCTTTCTTTTATTTATTTTCCTTTTCTGTTTTTATTTATTTTAAAATACTTAGGCAGTTTATAAAATTGTGTTTATTACACCATATTGACTTATGTAAAATATGGCATCTCCCGAACACTTTTGTTTTAAAATTTGAATAACTTTTATTGTTTGCTTTGATTTTGAAATTTGAATTCGAACGGGATTGAATCATCGCAAGGTTTACAACAGTAAGAGTGGTGATGAGGCATCATTAGCAGAGGTTACTGTACCTTGATTATCCGGGCGTCACAATTCTCCTCCACTACAAGAAATCTTGTCCCGAGATTTAGGAGGGGAGTAAGGGGGAAGAATAGGTTACGAAATTCTAACGATTCTTCTCGGTCTTGGTTGCTCTTCTCGAAGTGGTCGATCCATAGCGCTGATGTCTTCATTCCTATGCATCAATGCATCATGATGAGGTTGTCGTCCTTTCTTCAGGAACTCCATCGTACTTACGATAATGATAAGGGGTAACTACTGAAGAACGGACCTTCAAGGTCAACTACCTAGCAGATAATTGAGAGAATGTGGTAGAAGTAACTCTCGAATAGATACTTAAGAAATTATCGAGAGTAAAGTAAGAAGGTACCATGAGAAGTTTCAAACAGGTAGGCAATCGTTCGATGTCTGAAGCAACACGCGAAAGGGGTCCAAAGCAACGGGATTGAATATTGCATCTGTTTCCAGAATAGATCACTAGGACGGTGGCCCGTGAATTACATACGAGGCCACGCGCGAGGAATAACCTTGGGAATATGGGGTGTACAGGAGAGTCAGGTTTCGATCATGTGGAACTGTGGGTTATGGGCCCACCATGTGGTTAAAAGTAGGAAGGGCGATGACGCCTTGCATGATCATGTAAGGAAGGTATGTTAGAGGATAGCCTATCAGTTATGTCGGCAACAATATCAGTACCAAGGGCGAGGGACGAAGAGAACCATTTTCCTGCTCGTTGAAACGAGGCGGGCCTATAGGCAAAGTTCTCGTCCATCGGTGGTTACCGGAATGTCATCAACAAAAGTAACAGGGTCTTACTGACAAAACTGTACACGAGGGGTCTACATAAGCAGGGAATTAATACTGCTTAGACCATAATGATCACTAGAAAGGGTAAACCAAGTAATGGAAAGGAAAATATGATTATCAGATATTTCAGGGGTATATCCTTCCCAAGGACAAGCAGAGCATGATAACCATGACATGATGTTAAGTAGAAAAGCCTCTAGGTGAGGGGAGAGAAATTTTCATGACATTATCCATACAACGGTTTTTGGATAGTTGAGCAAGAAACAATTAGCATTGGGCTTCAAATGTTCTTGTTGAAGAACGGAGTACCATAGACATGCTTCGAGATAGCATTGACATGGTCAACGGGTGAAAATCAGACTTTGGAAACAAAAAGGATCCATCAGGAACAACTTATAGAATAAGTCTTACCATTTCCCCATGGACGAATGGCTAACCTTGTAAAAGGATACTATAGCAATAGGTCCTCCGAACAGGTGGGCTAGGCATGATATCACCTTACTGGGTTATATAAGGACCAATGTTATGACTTTTGGAAAACGTTCCAACCATCATATCTGGCCGAGATCAGATCTGATTGGTGTCAGGATAACTCAGACTCATGATGCCCAAGAAGGAAAGGGGGCAACACAATTAGATGAGATGGAGTTGCAAAATTCTCGGGAAATGTACTATGGAAGCAAGTTCCGAATCGTGAGTTCATCATTTAACCAAGGAGAGGACGAGGAGGTGGCTGATGAACTCAACGATTATTCATTGAAATTTTCAAAAGATGGATTTCCACACTTATGTGAACAAGGAGATAACATTTGTCAGATCAAATGATGTAATGAGGCATGCTCGAGGAAAACATACACAATTAAACATTGGTTGAAATGTGCACCCGAAATATGGGCTGGGTTGCACGACCAACGTCGGAATGGTGATTCAATAATCAATAGTCTAAGAATGAACGGCCGACCATTAACTTCAAAGCAATAGGGTTGCTAGAAGGGCAGAATCCAAACAGCACCGTCCACTTGTTGGTACCCCGTTTGGAATCAACTCGAGGACCAAGAAAGAATGATGATGGGGAGAAGTATCACTATACCAAGAATTCTTAAGAGGTGGAGCAATCCTCACAACATCCTTGACATAAAAGACAGTACTACTTCAAGGTAGAACAAAATACAAGCTGGAAAGCAAATTGCATCCATAACATGAACAAGTTTGTGATGAAGGGGATTAAGGATGTTGTCGGTGGCAACTCAAATTACCAAGAGACGAGGATGGTACTTATCATCATGAATTCGATCAATATCCTAAAAGGAGTCAAATGTTGATGATGATCACGACAAATTTTGTCGAGAGATTTCATGAGGATGTAATCGATCAGCGATGACATCAAGTCAAAGGAATGATGAAGCAAGAGGTCAATGGAAGCACAGATATGACACAAACTCGAAATCAAGCTTGCCTTTCAAGGTGAATTGATATGACAAGGAAAATCGACGTAAGCTTAGCTCATCGTCGAAGTGGTGCTCCGAGAATAAGGTCCAGGTAGCACAGTTAAAATCACCACGACAATGGTATAGCCATACAAGCTAGGAATGGCGTGGTCGGGTACAAACTCATACTTAAAGAAGATTATCAAGTGTCATTGAACCGTACTGCAGACTCGGTTCAGTTATCGGTGTTTTTGAGTGTTTAATGACTCAGAGCCCGTGGAAAATTGGATCATCAAGAAATAATAGTTGATGAAGAACTCATAAGAAGTTATGTAGTTCGGTGATATCCTCGAGATACCAGAGTGTAATACTCGACGGTAGAGCAGAGTAGATGGTGGTCACGTGAAATGATCTGCAGAAGACAAGTACTTCATCTTGTCTGAGAAGTGGAATCAAAGGAGAACAATCATGGTCGGAATCACGGTTGCAAAGGATCAATTCACCGATACCAAAGGATATTATATCAAGGAAATAGTTACAAGAAGCTTCCATGATAGGATCTACATCGTGTCTATGGGCATGAACACAAAGTTCAAGGTCAACTCCCACTCCTTTAATGCATAACCTTCATTCACCTCTCGTATTTCGAAAATGACATTAGTTGTTGAAAGTTTTACCTAGTGCAATACCAGATAAGTTTGACCCGTGAAATCTTTCGGGTTCACATAGATTAGGGAAGGCATAGGTTCAACGCATCAGGGCATCTTAGGAACATATACCACAAACTTCGGAGTAAATAATACAAGCTCGAAAGTAGAGCATTGTTCAAAAGCAGATGATACAATTTACCAAAGGCATTATATATCCAAGGGAAGGCTCACAAGGTTATTGAATATGAGGACAATGTCGGATAAAATCCATTAAAGGATCTGTCTGTCCATAACAGAGCTGATGTGAGCATCAGCACACAATCAGAGGAAGTAACAATGCAAGGGCATTGGATTATAGAAACAACTGACTAATCCAGAGCTCAAATGCAAAGGAATTATGATCTCCAAATTAAGGGAACAGAAGCAATGTCCTGATTAGGGGTGGATAAGTTGAATAGCCTTAGGGGTACTATCGACGGCATTTGGATTGGTTGAGAACCAGCTCATGTTAAAAATGACGTCTGAGCCGGAAAGATAATTTAAAAGGATCAACTGATGATTGCATGCATTCACACTCATGTTGAATCAAAAGGATCAAAATGACGATGCCTAAGGATACTAACGAATATTGCCATACATATGGAAAGCATCCATCATGCAAGTAGACAAGTATGACAGAGCAATAAGCTACTAAGGATTTTTGGAGGATCGAATAGTATTTCGAAGATCATTGTGAAACACATGAACAACTGGGGGATGAGCGGATACTCGATAAGTGCGAGAATTATCCATAGGGGTATTCAGGTGACAAAGAACAGCAAGGCGATAAGCTCAAAGGATTATCGAAACAACGATGAGTGTTTCGAGGTATCTGGTAATAACAAGACCAACTGGGGATGAATGTAAGAATAACAACTGCAAGTAGTTATCCATTAGGGTTGACGGTGGAAGGGGAATTGCAAATGCGATGAACATAAGTTCTCGGGTTAACAGCGGAGAGTATCTTCAGGGTCTTCACGTGCCGCAGACGATCATCATTAATAAGGGGCTCTCCGGGTGAAAGTGATAACGAGATCCTAATGTTAGATTTAGCAAAAATCATTTAACCCGAATAGAAGAGAGATCAGAGTCCCAGAGTAAGATCGAGGAGTAAAAGATCCTAATACCACCCAATGGCGACGTGGGCCCATGGGCCACACAGCCAAGTTAGTAAAAGTTCTGTAAAGTCTAGACTCGACTTCGGCCAAGGAGTATGGAAGGGGGATTCCTACAGGCAGTCGGCTCTGATACCAACTTGTGACGCCCCCGATTTGACCGTACACTAATCATGCACGCAAATGTGTACGATCAAGATCAGGGACTCACGGGAAGATATCACAACACAACTCTAAAACATAAATAAGTCATACAAGCATCATAATACAAGCCAGGGGCCTCGAGGGCTCGAATACAAGTGCTCGATTATAGACTAGTCAGCGGAAGCAACAATATCTGAGTACAGATATAAGTTAAACAAGTTGCCATAAGATGGCTAGCACAAACTGGGATACAGATCGAAAGAGGCGCAGGCCTCCTGCCTGGGATCCTCCTAACTACTCTTGGTCGTCGTCAGCGGCCTGCACGTAGTAGTAGGCACCTCCAGTGTAGTAGGGGTCGTCGTCGACGGTGGCGTCTGGCTCCTGGACTCCAGCATCTGGTTGCGACAACCATAAAGAAAGGAAAGGGGGAAAAGGGGGGAGAAAGCAACCGTGAGTACTCATCCAAAGTACTCGCAAGCAAGGAACTACACTACATATGCATGGGTATATGTGTAAGGAGGCCATATCGGTGGACTGAACTGCAGAATGCCAGAATAAGTGGGGGATAGCTAGTCCTATCGAAGACTACGCTTCTGGCAGCCTCCGTCTCGCAGCACGTAGAAGAGAGTAGATTGAAGTCCTCCAAGTAGCATCTCCAAGTAGCATCTCCAAGTAGCATCTCCAGTAGCATCGCATAGCATAATCCTACCCGGCGATCCTCCCCTCGTCGCCCTGTGGAAAAGCGATCACCGGGTTGTATCTGGCACTTGGAAGGGTGTGTTTTATTAAGTATCCGGTTCTAGTTGTCATAAGGTCAAGGTACAACTCCAAGTCGTCTTGTTACCGAAGATCACGACTATTCGAATAGATTAACTTCCCTGCAGGGATGCACCACATAACCCAACACGCTTGACCCCATTTGGCTGGACACACTTTCTGGGTCATGCCCGGCCTCGGAAGATCAACATGTCGCGGCCCCACCTAGGCAAAACAGAGAGGCCAACACGCCGGTCTAAACCTAAGCGCACAGGGGTCTGGGCCCATCGCCCATAGCACACATGCATGTTGCGAGGGCGGCCGGAAGCAGACCTAGCCTAGCAGGCGTTCCAGTCCAATCCGGCGCGCGCCGCTCCGTTGCTGACGTCTGAAGTGCTTCGGCTGATACCACGACGTCGGGATACCCATAACTACTCCCACATAGATGGTTAGTGCGTATAGACCAAATGGCCAGACTCAGATCAAATACCAAGATCTCGTTAAGCGTGTTAAGTATCCGCGAACGCCGACCAGGGCCAGGCCCACCTCTCTCCTAGGTGGTCTCAACCTGCCCTGTTGCTCCGCCACAAAGTAACAGTCGGGGGCCGTCGGGAACCCAGGCCCACCTCTACCGGGATGGAGCCACCTGTCCTTTCAGCCCTCTCATCAGAATCACTTGCGGGTACTCATCGAGCTGACCCGACTTTAGTCACCATCTGCATAGTATGTATGTATACATAGTATATACCTGTGATCACCTCCCGAGTGATCACGGCCCAATAGTATAGCAAGGCAGACTGACAAGAATGTAGGGCCAATGATGATAAACTAGCATCCTATACTAAGTATTCAGGATTGCAGGTAAGGTATCAACAGATGTAGCAACAATGTCAGGCTATGCAACAGAATAGGAGTAACCAAACAATATCATGCTACACTACTCTAATGCAAGCAGTATAGAGAAGATAGGCGATATCTGGTGATCAAGGGGGGGTTGCCTGGTTGCTCAGACAAGGAGGGGTCGTCGGTGATGTAGTCGACCACAGGGGCATCAGCATCGTCACGGGGTCTACCGAAGAGAAGAGGGGGGGAACAGTAAATACATAGCAAGCAAGTGCATAACAGGACAACAGGCAAAGCTAGACATGTTCTAACGCGGTATGAGGTGATACTGGTGAAGGGAGGAAACATCCGGGAAAGTATTCCCGGTGGTTTTGCGTTTTCAAATAGGTGGAACGGACGGGAAAAGTTGTGTGTTTGCTATGCTAGGGATGTGTGGCGGACGAACGGGTTGCGTAACCGGATTCGTCTCGTCGTTCTGAGCAACTTTCATGTACAAAGTATTTTCATCCGAGCTACGGATTATTTTATATTAATTTTTAAAGATTTTAAATCATTTTCTAGAAATTAGCATAATTAAATTAATTTAGAAATTGCAATTATGATGTCCGCATGACATCAACATGATGTCAACAGGACCAAAGGTTGACTAGGTCAACCCTGCAGGTGGGTCCCGTATGTCATAGGTACAATAACCTAATTAATCTATTAATCAGTTTAATTAGTTAATTAGGTACCTAATGTTTAATTAGTTTAATTAAACAGGATTGATTAAGTTAATTAAGTCAATTAATTAATTAACATTTTATTTACTTATTATTTATCTATTTATTTTTAAGTTCTTTTTTTAATCGTTCTGGGGCGGGGCCCCCTTGTCATAGGCCCCTGGCGGCCTAGCGGGTCGGGCGTGCTACGGGCGTGCAAGCGCAGGGGCGCTAGCGGGGCCATTGGGGCCACCGGTCAGCGACCCAGCGGGTGGCCCCGGGCGGTGCCACGTAGGTAGGTGCCGGAGAGAGCTCCGCAAGCCTCTCCCGCGGCGGCACTTCACCGGAGATGGCCGGAAACGCGGTAAAGGGGGTCTCTGGGCCTGTGGTTTGGACCTACGGGTGCGGTCCGGCATCGTGCACGTGATGGTGACGACGGCCGGCGCCGAGGACGACCGGAGCATCGCCAGCTTTGAGCGAGGCGGATGGCCAGTGCGGGCGACGAAGCGCTGGCTGGCGCGGAGCTGCAGCGCGGGGCGAGGAGCAGCGCAGCACGGGGCGACGAGCACTCGCGCCTGGGCACGCGCGGGGCGCGTCCATGGTTCGGCCGAAGGGCGCGGGCACGACCATGGTGAGGTGAGCGAGGTACAGAAAGGAGCCCGGACGCGGGGGGTTTTAGCGACGGGAGTAGAGAGGGGGAGTAGGGGAGGCAACGGCTCACAGGGGCCGGACAGGGAGGGCAGCGGGCTTGGGGTGGATGGAACGGCGCCGGCGAGGAGGCGTGGTCGAGGCGGCGTGTCTTGATGCGGGCCATCGAGGGTCGGGGTGGTCGATGGGGACGACGGCGTCGGGGGAGGCAGACCGGCGAGGAGGCGTGGTCGAGGCGGCGTGAGGAGGAGACGAGGAGGCGGCGGATTCGTGGCGACGCAGGGCTCCAGCGATGTGGTCCTCCCGGCGGCGTCAGGGGACAACGCCAGGCGGCTGCGGCCATGGGCGCGCAGGGGA
>NC_041392.1:665310173-665323991 GCF_002162155.2 Triticum dicoccoides | reverse complement strand
TCAGGCCTCTCCCCGATCCAGATGGGATCGAGAGGAGAGGGGGGAGAGGGAGTGGCGTCGTGGGAAGGGGAAGTGGGTGACGGGGTGGTTAGGGTTTCGGGGGGGAATGGATAAGGGGAGGGGGGTGGCCGGTTGGGCCTGCGCCCGAATGGGCCGGCCAACTAGGCCAGTAGGCCGTGGGAGGGGGTTCCCTCTTTTTTTTGTTTTGTTAGTTTCTTTCTTTTATTTATTTTCCTTTTCTGTCTTTATTTATTTTAAAATACTTAGGCAGTTTATAAAATTGTGTTTATTACACCATATTGACTTATGTAAAATATGGCATCTCCCGAACACTTTTGTTTTAAATTTTGAAAAACTTTTATTGTTTGCTTTGATTTTGAAATTTGAATTCGAACGGGATTGAATCATCGCGAGGTTTACAACAGTAAGAGTGGTGATGAGGCATCATTAGCAGAGGTTACTGTAGCTTGATTATC
Organism: Triticum dicoccoides; assembly: GCF_002162155.2. Taxonomy (NCBI): domain Eukaryota; kingdom Viridiplantae; phylum Streptophyta; class Magnoliopsida; order Poales; family Poaceae; genus Triticum; species Triticum dicoccoides. The sequence goes on along the minus strand of NC_041392.1, from coordinate 665,323,515 downwards.
CGGGCGTCACAATGAGAAGTCATCCAATACTCAAAATCAGGACCGTGTTTCTCTGTTACTAACCTAGCCACCAGGGCCGGCCCTGGGCCAGGGCAGCAGGGGCGACGGCCTGGGCCCAGCCAAACTAGGGCCCCCGACCTAGCACATATGTAGTACGGCAGATCCTATTTGACGCCCGCAGGCGTCAAAAGGATGTGGCTTTGCTGAAGCCTGGACACCCGACACCCCACTTGGGCCGGCCCACTGTCGCGATGCTTTTTCTTCTTTTTCATGTTTCTTTCATTTTTTTCTGTTTCTATTTGTTTTCTTTTCTGTCTTTTTTTTCTTACTGTTTTTTCGTGTATTATACACAGTTCATTGCATGTTTATATGCACAAATGTTCATCGTATATTTAAGAAAATGTTCATTGTGTATTTTAAAATTGTTCAACATATATTCACAAAAATGTACAATGTGTATTTAAATATTGTTCAATGTATACCACAGAAACATTCAATGTGTATTTAAATATTTATTCAGCGTATATCAAAAAAATTCAGTGTGTATTTAAAAACTGTTCAGCGTATGTCACAAAATGTGCAATGTATATTTAAAAATTGTTCATCATTTGAAATGTCAAATATTTTGTTCATGTTTTCAATAAATGTTGACGCTTTTAAAAGTTTGATCATATTTCTAAAAAAATCATGATTTACAAACGTTGTTAAGAAAATAAGGAAAAACGTTCATTTTTTCCCAAGAAATGTTGAAAACTTTTGAAAAAAGAAACGATCTGCCGTTGTGCATAGTAGTTTTACTGATCAGGCGATGCAAATTGTTCTTAAAGACAGGCGACGCTAATCTAACACTAGAGTACGTCAGTTCTATTTGTTTCGAAGAGCTATCCACCAGCAGGAGATCGCGAGTTCGAGCTCTTATTGCGCAACATTTTTTTGGTGAGTTCTTCATGCGCCTGGATTTTGCTAGCTCTAACTAGGCCGGCCCGTTTGCGGTTCTCTTCAGCGAAAGCTCAATGGCTTGACGCTCGCGGGCGTCATACAGGGGTCCCGTGTAGTACAGCCAGCCATAAACTACTGCAAGCCCAATATTGATAAGAATAAAAACGACCACAGAGGCCCATATAAGAGGCACGCGTGGCTGCATTTGCTGCGGATTTCCGTCACTGATTGTACATGCACGTCAGCATGTATTTGCGCGGCGTCGTGAAGGTTTTTTGATCGCCTCTCCAATTTCTTCGATCCAATCTAGCAACTCATACACACACGCATGATCAAGGCCCCAGCTTGATTCATTTGACTTCGTTTTTGCCGTAGGACGCAGCAGATCAGTGCGGAGTGAATCTGCCATATCGCCGTAGTGGTTGCCCTCAATCTCAATGTTTTAACCTCAGTCTCAACCTGGTGAATTGCAATTAATTTTTATTATTGTAAAAACAACACTTACAGTCTTGCAGGAGATCTTGCAGTCTGTATTTGGATATATAGCTGGAGATTGTTGCTACTATAATTTACTCCAATCATGGTCGCTCTTTTTTTTGTGTGTGCAAACATGTTGCCTCAAAAACACTTGTCTAGTTCTGAAAAAGCGAGTAAATGAGCAGATCAATTAACTGTCATTAATCTTGACACTACAGTATTATTGATGATTTTTGCATCAAAAAATGCACATAATCGTTGCTCATAATTACTGAAGGCATATCTCTTTTGTTGTGCTCTATAACTTCTGTGATATATTTGATCTAAAACATAGAGGATAACATTTTTGTCCAATATTATTTACTTTATTAGGGGATCAAAGTTACTAGGAAATTTTATTGTTGTTTATGATGGCTTTACAATCAAAGAGAAAAAGACTAGCACCATTGGGCTCATTAATGGAGTTCGCCCTAGAGCCTCTGAAACTTCAGGGCCGGCCCTGCTAGCCATGACCTGTTTTGTATATCGAAATTGCTAAGGACATGTACAATGGTGCTATCTTAGAAGTGCCACATAGGATAAATGATGAGGTGGAGGAGAGAGAACTCATAAGAAAAAGTTTATCTTCTCTTATTTAAGATAAGACAAGAGATGATCTCTTAGCACAATTTGTCTCACCATGTTTTAAGGAATTACTAGTTATTGAAGATAAGACTAAGATATAACTTATTCTAGACATACTATTTTGTCATCTCTAAATTACATGAAAGACTTAAGATAAAACTGTCTTATCAACCATTGTATATGCCCTAAGTAACATCTAGATGTTTTTACCCGTAAAAAAACATTTAAATATTTTTAAGCATGTCAAATCTACTCTCTTCGTCCTATAATATAAAAACATTTTTGACATTAGTATAGTGTCAACAACGCTCTTATACGCGACAGAGGGATTATTCCACTTCCCGCAAAAAAAAAGAGGGATTATTCCACTTCAAATCTCGTGCAGATTTAGATTCGCACCGCGTGTGTCCCTTGTCGCTAGTCGCGCACGTCGCTGTCGCATCGCCCACTCATGCGTTGCTTTTTTTCTTTTTCTTTTTCTTTTGAGGGGTATCTTTTTACTTTTGTTGGTCCAGCCTCTTGTGCATGGGCCGGCTGTTTTTTCTTGTCTTTTCTAGGCAATGTTGTAAGAATTCGAAGAGGATATCCTTTTTTAGGCCCATATTACTAATCGGTTCTGTTCATGTTTTTTTTGTCCGGCAACTCGACTCGCAACTCAGGCCATATACTTTTTTTTACTTGTCCCCCACTAGGAAAGCCCTAGTAGTAGCGTGGATTTTTGGTCTAGCAGTAGCGCGGGTAGGCGCGCTACTAGTACTGCGCTACAGCTAAACTTTAGCAATAGCGTGGTTCCTGCACGTGCTACTGCTAACTCAAATAGCCACTAGTAGGGAAAAGCCTAGCAGTAGCGCTGGTTTTTGGGCTAGCAGTAGCGCGGGAGACCACACTACTGCTACGACGCTACAGCTAAATGGCATCAATAGCGTTGGTTTTCCCGCGCTACTGCTAGGTATAGCAGTAGTGATGTTTGAAAAACGCGCTACTGATAGTTACTAGCAGTGTCGTTCTACCCGCGCTACTACTATTATTAAGTATTTTAATTTTTTATTTTATGTCGTAATAATACATCAATATACAAGTTTTCATACTGTAGCAATTTAGAGATTGTTATTACATCATAATGAGTTATTATATCATTGGGTGAAAGAACGGCGGATTAGATTCAAGCGGATGGAATCCAAACCAATGATATAATAACTCATCATCATCATCATTATCATAATATCATTAACAACTTATCATCGTAATACATCATTGTCATATAACTCCTCCTCATCATTATTTTCATCCATGAGACATTATATAACAACTTGGTCACTAGTCATAATAACAACTCCTCATCATCATCATCATAGTACTCATAATTACAACTCCTCCTCCTCATCACCATGATCAACTCTAACACATTGTAGCACATAATAACAACTTCTCATCATCATCATCATAGTCGTAATCAACACTAACTAATTGTTCTTAATACCTAGGACCTACTCCTCTCTCCTAGGTAAAATATCATAAAACAGATAAACCGGTCCATCTCCATAATGGAGAATGGAGATAAACCTATCTCCAACTTGTGGCTTGCGCACATTCATGTTGTCTCCAATTATTTGCATGTGCGCATTCATCACTTTGCTCCATTCTTTGATTTTGAGCCTTCCATCATTTAAAAAAATCGAGTATGCAGTGTGGTAAGCCTTCGAAGGAGTTGGTCGTAAGCTAACCATATGCATATCACCTTTGGTAAACAGCATGTCAGGCACAACCTCCTTTGGGAGCCTATGTCGAAAAACGTAATAGTAACATATATAGTTAGCAATGTAGTTTACTTAAGAAGAATGTATGCAATGAAGTTACCATCATTACAAAATCTTATCAAGTTTTTGGCAATGAAGTTACCATCAAGCAATTTATGGCCTAGTGGCGCGTATCCAGTAAAATTTGGGAGGATAGAGTTATTGGTTTGTTGGGAAACGTTGCATGAAAAACAAAAAAAATTCTACGCACACGCAATGATCTATCCATGGAGATGCATAACAAAGAGAGGGGGAGAGTGTGTCTACGTACCCTCGTACACCGTAAGCGGAAGTGTTAAACAACACAGTTGATGTAGTCGAACTTCTTCGCGCTCAAACCCATCAAGTACCGAACACACGACACCTCCGCGTTCTGCACATGTTCAACTTGGTGACGTCATCCATCTTCTTGATCCAACAAGATGGCGAGGTAGTAGATGAGTTCTGACAACACGACGGTGTGGTAACGGTGATGGTGAAGTGATCTTCGCAGGGCTTCACCTAAGCACTACGAAAATATGACTGAGGGAGTAAATGGTGGACGGGGGCGCCGCACACGGCTAAGACAATGTTGTATCTTGTGTGGCGCCCCTTCCCCACATATATATAGGTGGGAGAGAGGGAGGAGCAGCCATAGGAGGCGCCCAAGTAGGAGGAATTCTACTTGGGGTCCCTCCCAAGCCGCCCCCTTTCCTTATTTTGGAGTGCGGGGAAAGGCAAGGGAGGGTGCATGCCCCCCTTTCCTTTCTCCCATGAGAGGGAAAGGCAGGAGGGGCTAGCCCTCCCCCTTTTCCTTCCCTAGAGCTGGCCAAACAAGGGAGGGGGTGCACCAGCCCCCCATGGGTTCGTCTGTCCCCTCTTTTGGCACATAATGCCCATATCTTGCCGGGGGGGGGGGGGTGCCCGGAACCCCTTCCGGTGACCCGATTCCTTCGCGGTACGTCCCGAAGCACTTCTGGAATCCAAATACCATCGTCCTATATATCAATCTTTACCTCTTGACCATTTAGGGACTCCTCGTCATGTCCGTGATCTCATCCGAGACTCCGAACAACATTCGATCACCAAATCATATAACTCATACAACACTATATCGTCAACGAACGTTAAGCATGCAGACCCTATGGGTTCGAGAACTATTTAGACATGACCGAGACACCTCTCCACCAATAACCAATAGCGGAACCTGGATGCCCATATTGGCTCCTACATATTCTACGAAGATCTTTATCGGTCGAACCTTAGACAACATACGTAATTCCCTTTGTCCATCGGTATGTTACTTTCCCGAGATTCGATTGTCGGTATCTTCATACCTAGTTCAATCTCGTTACCGGCAAGTCTCTTTACTCGTTCCGTAATACATCATCCTGCAACTAACTCATTAGTCACTTTGCTTGCAAGGCTTCTTATGATGTGTATGAAGGAAATATGCCCTAGAGGCAATAATAAAGTTGTTATTTTACATTTCCTTATATCATGATAAATGTTTATTATTCATACTAGAATTGTATTAACCAGAAACTTGATACATGTGTGGATACATAGATAAAACACCGTGTCCCTAGTAAGCCTCTACTAGACTAGCTCGTTAACCAAAGATGGTTAAGTTTCCTGACCATAGACATGTGTTGTCATTTAATGAACGGGATCACATCATTAGGAGAATGATGTGATTGACAAGACCCATCCGTTAGCTTAGCATATTGGTCGTTCAGTTTTATTGCTATTGCTTTCTTCATGTCATATACATATTCCTTTGACTATGAGATTATGCAACTCCAGGATACCGGAGGAATACCTTGTGTGCTATCAAACGTCACAATGTAATTGGGTGATTATAAAGATGCTCTACAGGTATCTCCAAAGTTGTTTGTTGGGTTGGCATAGATCGAGATTAGGATTTGTCACTCTGAGTATCGGAGAGGTATCTCTGGGCCCTCTCGGTAATGCACATCATAAGAAGCCTTGCAAGCAATATGACTAATGAGTTAGTTGAGGGATGATGTATTATGGAACGAGTAAAGATACTTGCTGGTAACGAGATTAAACTAGGTATGAAGATACCGACGATCGAATCTCGGTCAAGTAACATACCGATGACAAAGGGAATAACATATGTTGTCATTACGGTACGACCGATAAAGATCTTCATGGAATATGTGGGAACCAATATGAGCATCCAGGTTCCACTGTTGGTTATTGATCGAAGAGGTGTCTCGGTCATGTATATATTGTTGGGGAACGTAGTAATTTCAAAAAATTTCCTACGCACACGCAAGATCATGGTGATGCATAGCAACGAGAGGGGAGAGTGTTGTCTACGTACCCTCATAGACCGATAGCGGAAGCGTTATGATAACGCAGTTGATGTAGTCGTACGTCTTCACAGCCCGATCGATCAAGCACCGAAACTATGGCACCTCCGAGTTTTAGCACACGTTCAGCTCGATGACGATCCCCGGACTCCAATCCAGTAGAGTATCGGGGAAGAGTTCCGTCAGCATGATGGCGTGGTGACGATCTTGATGTTCTACTGTCGCAGGGCTTCGCCTAAGCACCGCTACAATATTATCAAGGATTATGGTGGAGGGGGGCACCACACACGGCTAAGAGAACGATCATGAAGATCAACTTGTGTGTCTAGGGGTGCCCCTTCCCCCGTATATAAAGGAGCAAGGGGGAGGCGCGCCGGAGGAGTCCTACTCCTACCGGGAGTAGGACTCCCCCCTTTCCCTAGTTGGATTAGGACATGGGGGGAAGGAGGAGAGGGAAGAAAGGAAAGGGGGGGGGGGCGCCGCCCCCCTCCTTGTCCAATTCGGACTTGGGAGGGGGAGGGGCGCGCGGCAGCCCCTAGGCCTCCTCTCCTCTTCCTCCACTAGGCCCATTAAGGCCCATTAGGTTACCGGGGGGTTCCGGTAACCTCCCGGTACTCCGGTAAAATGCCGATTTCACCCGGAACACTTCCGATGTCCAAACACAGGCTTCCAATATATCAATCTTTATGTCTCGAACATTTTGAGACTCCTCGTCATGTTCGTGATCACATCCGGGACTTCGAACAAACTTCGGTACATCAAAATATATAAACTCATAATGAAACTGTCATCGTAACGTTAAGCGTGCGGACCCTACGGGTTCGAGAACAATGTAGACATGACCGAGACATGTCTCCGGTCAATAACCAATAGCGGAACCTGGATGCTCATATTGGCTCCCACATATTCTACGAAGATCTTTTATCGGTTAGACCGCATAACAACATACTTTGTTCCCTTTGTCATCGGTATGTTACTTGCCTGAGATTCGATCGTCGGTATCTTAATACCTAGTTCAATCTCGTTACCGGCAAGTCTCTTTACTCGTTCCGTAATACATCATCTCACAACTAACTCATTAGTTGCAATGCTTGCAAGGCTTAAGTGATGTGCATTACCGAGAGGGCCCAGAGATACCTCTCCGACAATCGGAGTGACAAATCCTAATCTCGAAATACGCCAACCCAACATGTACCTTTGGAGACACCTGTAGAGCTCCTTTATAATCACCCAGTTACGTTGTGACGTTTGGTAGCACACAAAGTGTTCCTCCGGCAAACGGGAGTTGCATAATCTCATAGTCATAGGAACATGTATAAGTCATGAAGAAAGCAATAGCAACATACTAAACGGGTGCTAAGCTAATGGAATGGGTCATGTCAATCACATCATTCTCCTAATGATGTGATCCCGTTAATCAAATGACAACACATGTCTATGGTTAGGAAACATAACCATCTTTGATTAACGAGCTAGTCAAGTAGAGGCACACTAGTGACGTTTTAGTTTGTCTATGTATTCACACAAGTATTATGTTTCCGGATAATACAATTCTAGCATGAATAATAAACATTTATCATGATATAATGAAATAAAATAATAACTTTATTATTGCCTCTAGGGCATATTTCCTTCAGTCTCCCACTTGCACTAGAGTCAATAATCTAGTTCACATCGCCATGTGATTCAACACTAATAGTTCACATCACCATGTGATTAACACCCATAGTTCACATCATCATGTGACCTATACCCAAAGGGTTTACTAGAGTCAGTAATCTAGTTCACATCGTTTATGTGATTAACACCTAAAGAGTACTAAGGTGTGATCATGTTTTGCTTGTGAGATAATTTTAGTCAACGGGTGTGTCACATACAGATCCGTAAGTATTTTGCGAATTCTATGTCTACAATGCTCTGCACGGAGCTACTCTAGCTAATTGCTCCCACTTTCAATATGTATCTAGATCGAGACTTAGAGTCATCCAGATCTGTGTTAAAACTTGCATCGACGTAAATTTTTACGATGAACCTTTTGTCACCTCCATAATTGAGAAATATTTCCTTATTCCACTAAGGATAATTTTGACTGCTGTCCAGTGATCTACTCTTAGATCACTATTGTACTCCCTTGCTTAACACAGTGTAGGGTATACAATAGATTGGTACACAGCATGTCATACTTTATAGAACCTATGGCTGAGGCATAGGGAATGACTTTCATTCTCTTTCTATCTTCTGCCGTGGTCGGGCTTTGAGTCTTACTCAATTTCACACCTTGTAACACAACCAAGAACTCTTTCTTTGACCGTTCCATTTTTGAACTACTTCAAAATATTGTCAAGGTATGTACTCATTGAAAAAACTTATCAAGCATCTTGATCTATCTCTATAGATCTTGATGCTTAATATGTAAGCAGCTTCACCGAGGTCTTTCTTTGAAAAACTTCTTTCAAAACACTCCTTTATGCTTTGTAGAATAATTCTACATTATTTCCGATCAACAATATGTCATTCACATATACTTATCAGAAATGCTGTAGTGCTCCCACTCACTTTCTTGTAAATACAGGCTTCACCGCAAGTCTGTATAAAACTATATGCTTTGATCATCTCATCAAAGTGCATATTCCAACTCCGAGATGCTTGCACCAGTCCATAGATGGATCGCTGGAGCTTGCACATTTTGTTAGCACCTTTAGGATTGACAAAACCTTCTAGTTGTATCATATACAACTCTTCTTTAATAAATCCATTAAGGAATGCAATTTTGTTTATCCATTTGCCAAATTTCATAATCATAAAATGCGGCAATTGCTAATATGATTCGGACAGACTTAAGCATCGCTACGGGTGAGAAGGTCTCATCGTAGTCAACACCTTGAACTTGTCGAAAACCTTTTTGCGACAATTCTAGCTTTGTAGATAGTAACACTACTATCAGCGTTCGTCTTCCTCTTGAAGATCCATTTAATTTCAATGGCTCGCTGATCATTGGGCAAGTCAATCAAAGTCCATACTTTGTTCTCATACATGGATCTTATCTCAGATTTTATGGCTTCAAGCCATTTTGCGGAATCTGGGCTCATCATCGCTTCCTCATAGTTCGTAGGCTCGTCATGGTCAAGTAACATGACCTCCAGAACTGGATTACCGTACCACTCTGGTGCGGATCTCACTCTGGTTTACCTACGAGGTTCGGTAGTAACTTGATCTAAAGTTACATGATCATCATCATTAGCTTCCTCACTAATCGGTCTAGTAGTCACAGGAACAGATTTCTATGATGAACTACTTTCCAATAAGGGAGCAGGTACAGTTACCTCATCAAGTTCTACTTTCCTCCCACTCACTTCTTTCGAGAGAAACTCCTTCTCTAGAAAGGATCCATTCTCAGCAATTAATAACTTGCCTTCGGATCTGTGATAGAAGGTGTACCCAATAGTCTCCTTTGGGTATCCTATGAAGACATATTTCTCCGATTTGGGTTTGAGCTTATCAGGATGAAACTTTTTCATATAAGCATCACAACCCCAAACTTTAAGAAATGACAACTTTGGTTTCTTGCCAAACCACAGTTCAGATTGTGTCGTCTCAACGGACTTAGATGGTGACTTAGATGGTGCCCTTTTAAACGTGAATGCAGCTGTCTTTGATGCATAACCCCAAAACGATGTTGGTAAATCTGTAAGAAACATCATAGATTGCACTATATCCAATAAAGTACGGTTATGACGTTCGGACACACCATTATGTTGTGGTGTTCCAGGTGGCACGAATTTGTGAAACTATTCCACATAGTTTTAATTGAAGACCAAACTCCTAACTCAAATATTTGTCTCTGCGATCAGATCGTAGAAACCATATTTTTCTTTTTACGATGGTTTTCCACTTCACTTTGAAATTCTTTGAACTTTTCAAATGTTTCAGACTTATGTTTCATCAAGTAGATATACCCATATTTGCTCAAATCATATGTGAAGGTCAGAAAATAACGACACCTGTCGCGAGCTTCAACACTCATCGGATCGCATACATCAGTATGTATTATTTCCAATAAGTCAGTTGCTCGCTCCATTGTTCCGGAGAACGGAGTCTTTAGTCATCTTGCCCATGAGGCATGGTTCGCAAGCACCAAGTGATTCATAATCAAGTGATTCCAAAATCCCATCAACATGGAGTTTCTTCATGCGCTTTACACCAATATGACCTAAACGGCAGTGCCACAAATAAGTTGCACTATCATTATTAACTTCGCATCTTTTGGTTTCAATATTATGAATATGTGTATCACTACGATCGAGATCCAATGAACTATTTTCATTGGGTGTGTAACCATAGAAGGTTTTATTCATGTAAACAGAACAACAATTTATTCTTTGACTTAAATGAATAACCGTATTACAATAAACATGATCAAATCATATTCATGCTCAATGCAAACACTAAATACCACTTATTTAGGTTCAACACTAATCCCGAAAGTATAGGGAGTGTGCGATGATGATCATATCAATCTTGGAACCACTTCCAACACACATCGTCACTTCACCCTTAACTAGTCTCTGTTTATTCTGCAACTCCCGTTTCGAGTTACTAATCTTAGCAACTGAACTAGTATCAAATACTGAGGGGTTGCTATAAACACTAGTAAAGTACACATCAATAACATGTATATCAAATATACTTATGTTCACTTTGCCATCCTTCTTATCCACCAATCACTTGGGGTAGTTCCGCTTCCAGTGACCAGTCCCTTTGCAGTAGAAGCACTTAGTCTCAGGCTTAGGACCAGACTTGGGCTTCTTCACTTGAGCAGCAACTTGCTTGCTGTTTTTCTTGAAGTTCCCCTTTTTCCCTTTGCCCTTTTCTTGAAACTAGTGATCTTGTCAACCATCAACACTTGATGTTCTTCTCGATTTCTACCTTCATCGATTTCATCATCTTGGAAAACTCGGGAGTCGTTTTCATCATCCCTTGCATACTATAGTTCATCACGAAGTTCTACTAACTTTGTGATGGTGACTAGAGAATTCTGTCAATCACTATTTTATCTGGAAGATTAACTCCCACTTGATTCAAGTGATTGTAGTACCCAGACAATCTGAGCACATGCTCACTAGTTGAGCGATTCTCCTCCATCTTTTAGCTATAGAACTTGTTGGAGACTTCATATCTCTCAACTCGGGTATTTTCTTGAAATATTAACTTCAACTCCTGGAACATCTCATATGGTCCATGACGTTCAAAACGTCTTTGAAGTCCCGATTCTAAGCCGTTAAGCATGGTGCACTAAACTATCAAGTAGTCATCATATTGAGCTAGCCAAACGTTCATAACGTCTGCATCTGCTCCTGCAATAGGTCTGTCACCTAGCGGTGCATCAAGGACATAATTCTTCTGTGCAGCAATGAGGATAAACCTCAGATCACGGATCCAATCCGCATAATTGCTACTAACATATTTCAACACAATTTTCTCTAGGAACATATCAAAATAAACACAGGGAAGCAACAAAGCGAGCTATTGATCTACAGCATGATTTGCAAAATACTACCAGGACTAAGTTCATGATAAATTTAAGTTCAATTAATCATATTACTTAAGAACTCCCACTTAGACAGACATCTCTCTAGTCATCTAAGTGATCACGTGATCCAAATCAACTAAACCATGTCCGATCATCACGTGAGATGGAGTAGTTTTCAATGGTGAACATCACTATGTTGATCATATCTACTATATGATTCACGTTCGACCTTTAGGTCTCCGTGTTCCAAGGCCATATCTGTATATGCTAGGCTCCTCAAGTTTAACCTGAGTATTCCGCGTGTGCAACTGTTTTGCACCCGTTGTATTTGAACGTAGAGCCTATCACACCCGATCATCACATGGTGTCTCAGCACGAAGAACTTTCGCAACGGTGCATACTCAGGGAGAACACTTCTTGATAATTAGTGAGAGATCATCTTAAAATGCTACCATCAAACTAAGCAAAATAAGATGTATAAAAGATAAACATCATATGCAATCAAAATATGTGACATGATATGGCCATCATCATCTTGCGCCTTTGATCTCCATCTCCAAAGTACTGTCATGATCTCTATCGTCACCGGCATGACACCATGATCTCCATCATCTTGATCTATATCAATGTGTCGTCACGTGGTCGTCTCGCCAACAATTGCTGTTGCAACTATTGCTATCGCATAGCGATAAAGTAAAGCAATTATTGGGCGCTTGCATCTTATGCAATAGAGAGACAACCATAAGGATTTTGCCAGTTGCCGATAACTTCAACAAAACACGATCATCTCATATAACAACTTATATCTCATCACGTCTTGACCATATCACATGACAACATGCCCTGCAAAAACAAGTTAGACGTCCTCTACTTTGTTGTTGCAAGTTTTACGTGGCTGCTACGGGCTTAGCAAGAACCGTTCTTACCTACGCATCAAAACCACAACGATAGTTTGTCAAGTTGGTGCTGTTTTAACCTTCACAAGGACCGGGCGTAGCCACACTCGGTTCAACTAAAGTTGGAGAAACTGACACCCGCTAGCCACCTGTGTGCAAAGCACGTCGGTAGAACCAGTCTCGCGTAAGCGTACACGTAATGTCGGTCCGGGCCGCTTCATCCAACAATACCGCCGAACCAAAGTATGACATGCTGGTAAGAAGTATGACTTATATCGCCCACAACTCACTTGTGTTCTACTCATGCATATAACATCAACACATAAAACCTAGGCTCGGATGCCACTGATGGGGAACGTAGTAATTTCAAAAAAATTCCTACGCACACGCAAGATCATGGTGATGCATAGCAATGAGAGGGGAGAGTGTTGTCTACGTACCCTCGTAGACCGATAGCGGAAGCGTTATGATAACGCGGTTGATGTAGTCGTACGTCTTCACGGCCCGATCGATCAAGCACCGAACTACGGCACCTCCGAGTTCTAGCACACGTTCAGCTCGATGACGATCCCCGGACTCCAATCCAGCAAAGTATCAGGGAAGAGTTCCTTCAGCACGACGGCGTGGTGACGATCTGATGTTCTACTGTCGCAGGGCTTCGCCTAAGCACCGCTACAATATTATCGAGGATTATGGTGGAGGGGGGCACCGCACACGGCTAAGAGAACGATCATGAAGATCAACTTGTGTGTCTAGGGGTGC
>NC_041392.1:665295980-665309634 GCF_002162155.2 Triticum dicoccoides | reverse complement strand
CCTCCTCTCCTCTTCCTCCACTAGGCCCATTAAGGCCCATTAGGTTACCCGGGGGTTCCGGTAACCTCCTGGTACTCCGGTAAAATGCCGATTTCACCCGGAACACTTCCGATGACCAAACATAGGCTTCCAATATATCAATCTTTATGTCTCGAACATTTTGAGACTCCTTGTCATGTCCGTGATCACATCCGGGACTCCGAACAAACTTCGGTACATCAAAATATATAAACTCATAATGAAACTATCATCGTAACGTTAAGCGTGCGGACCCTACGGGTTCGAGAACAATGTAGACATGACCCAGATATGTCTCTGGTCAATAACCAATAGCGGAACCTGGATGCTCATATTGGCTCCCACATATTCTACGAAGATCTTTTATCGGTTAGACCGCATAACAACATACTTTGTTCCCTTTGTCATCGGTATGTTACTTGCCCGAGATTCGATCATCGGTATCTTAATACCTAGTTCAATCTCGTTACCGGCAAGTCTCTTTACTCGTTCCGTAATACATCATCTCGCAACTAACTCATTAGTTGCAATGCTTGCAAGGCTTAAGTGATGTGCATTACCGAGAGGGCCCAGAGATACCTCTCCGACAATCGGAGTGACAAATCCTAATCTCGAAATACGCCAACCCAACATGTACCTTTGGAGACACCTGTAGAGCTCCTTTATAATCACCCAGTTATGTTGTGACGTTTGGTAGCACACAAAGTGTTCCTCCAGCAAACGAGAGTTGCATAATCTCATAGTCATAGGAACATGTATAAGTCATGAAGAAAGCAATAGCAACATACTAAACGATCGGGTGCTAAGCTAATGGAATGGGTCATGTCAATCACATCATTCTCCTAATGATGTGATCCCGTTAATCAAATGACAACACATGTCTATGGTTAGGAAACATAACCATCTTTGATTAACGAGCTAGTCAAGTAGAGGCACACTAGTGACGTTTTAGTTTGTCTATGTATTCACACAAGTATTATGTTTTCGGATAATACAATTCTAGCATGAATAATAAACATTTATCATGATATAATGAAATAAAATAATAACTTTATTATTGCCTCTAGGGCATATTTCCTTCATATATAGTTCTCGAACCCGTAGGGTCCGCACGCTTAATGTTCGATGACGATTTTGTATTATATGAGTTATGTGATTTGGTGACCGAATGTTGCCCGGAGGTCCCAGACGAGATCACAGACATGACGAGGAGTCTCAAAATGGTCGAGAGATAAATATTGATATATATAGGACGATGGTATTTGGACACCGGAAGTCTTCCGGGGGTACCGAGTGCATATTGGGTCACTAGAAAGGGGTTCCGGGCACCCCCGGCAAAGATACGGGCCTAATGGGCCAAGAGGGGAAACGCAGAACCAGCATGGGTTGCTGCGCCCCCATATAGGCCAAACCTGGAGGGGAAAGAAAGAGGGGAAGAGAGAAAGGAAGGGGAGGGATTCGGCGTCCCCCTTCCTTCCCTCCCCCTCCTCCTTCTCCCCCTCCAGAAATTATGGTAGGGGGGGGGGGAATAGGACTAGGGCCCCAAGTAGGATTCCTCCTACTTGGGCGCCCCCTTGGCTGCTCCCTCTCCCTCCCACCTATATATATGAGGGCGAGGCGCCTAGAACACACAACAACATCTGTTAGCCGTGTGCGGCGCCTCCCTCCACAGATTACACCTCCGGTCATATCTTCGTAGTGCTTAGGTGAAGCCCTGCGCAGATCACTTCACTGTGCTGACGGAACTCTCCCTCGACTCATTGCTGGATCAAGTGTTCGAGGGACGTCATCGAGCTGAACTTGTGCAGAACTCAGAGGTGCCATACGTTTGGTGCTTGATCGGTCGGAACGAGAAGAAGTTCGACTACATCAACCACGTTGTCAAACGCTTCCGCTTTCGCTCTACAAGGGTACGTAGACACACTCTTCCCCTCCTCGTTGCTATGCATCTCCTAGATAGATCTTGCGTGAGCGTAGGAATTTTTTTGAAATTGCATGCTATGTTTCCCAACAGTGTATTACCAAGAGGGCCCAGAGATACCTCTCCGATACTCGGAGTGACAAATCCTAATCTCGATCTATGCCAACTCAACAAACACCTTCGGGGATACCTATAGAGCATATTTATGATCACCAGTTACATTGTGACGTTTGATAGCACACAAGGTATTCCTTCGGTATCCGGGAGTTGCATAATCTCATAGTCGAAGGAATATGTATTTGAAATGAAGAAAGCAATAGCAATAAACTGAACGATCAATATGCTAAGCTAACTGATGGGTCTTCTCCATCACATCATTCTCCTAATGATGTGATCCCGTTATCAAATGACAACTCATGTCTATGGTTAGGGAACCTTAACCATCTTTGATCAATGAGCTAGTTAGTAGAGGCTCACTAGGGACACAGTATTTGTTTATGTATCCACACATGTATTTAAGTTTCCGGTCAATACAACTCTAGCATAAATAATAAACCTTTATCATGATTAAGGATAATAATAACCATTTTATTATTTCCTCTAGGGCATATTTCCATCAGTCTCCCACTTGCACTAGAGTCAATAATCTAGTTCACATCGCCAAGTGATTAATACCCATAGTTCATATCGCCATGTGACCAACACCCAAAGAGTTTACTAGTCAATAATCTAGTTCACATCGCCATGTGATTAACACCATAAGAGTACTAAGGTGTGATCATATTTTGCTTGTGAGAGAGGTTTAGTCAACGGGTCTGTCGCATTAAGATCCGTATGTATTTTTGAAATTTATATGTCTAGAATGCCCTGCATGGAGCTACTCTAGCTAATTTCTCCCTCTTCCAATATGTATCCAGATCGAGACTCGGAGTCATCCGGATTGGTGTTAAAGCTTGCATCGATGTAACTCTTTACGATGAACTCTTTATCACCTCCATAACCGAGAAACATTTAATCCTCTTTAGGTACCTAAGGATAATTTTGATTGCTGTCCAGTGGTCCACTCTTGGATCACTATTGTAACCCCTTTCCAAACTCATGGCAAGGTACACAACAGGTTTGGTACACAACATGACATATGATACGTCTCCAACGTATCTATAATTTATGAAGTATTCATGCTATTATATTATCTGTTTTGGATGTTTATGGGCTTTATTATACACTTTAATATTATATTTGGGACTAACCTATTAACCGAAGGCGCAACCCAAATTGCTGTTTTCTTGCCTATTTCAGTGTTTCGAAGAAAAGGAATATCAAAGGAGTCCAAACGGAATGAAACCTTCGGGAGAGTTATTTTTGGAACGGAAGCAATCCAGGAGACTTGGAGTAGACGCCAGGGAAGCTTCGAGGAAGCCGCGAGATAGGGAGGCGCGCCCCCACCCTCGTGGGCCCCACATGGCTCCCCTGACAGACTTCTTTCGCCTACATATATCAATATATCCTAAAAACATCAGGGAGCAGAATAGATCAGGAGTTCCACCGCCGCAAGCCTCTGTAGCCACCAAAAACCAATCAGGACCCTGTTTTTCGATACCCTGCCGGAGGGGGAATCCCTCACCGGTGGCCATCTTCATCATCCCAGCGCTCTCCATGACGAGGAGGGAGTAGTTCTCCCTCGGGGCTGAGGGTATGTACCAGTAGCTATGTGTTTGATCTCTCTCTCTCTCTCTCTCTCTCGTGTTCTTGAGTTGGAACGATCTTGATGTATCACGAGCTTTGCTATTATAGTTGGATCTTATGATGTTTCTCCCCCTCTACTCTCTTGTGATGAATTGAGTTTTCCCTTTGAAGTTATCTTATCGGATTGAGTCTTTAAGGATTTTAGAACACTTGATGTATGTCTTGCATGTGCTTATCTGTGGTGACAATGGGATATCACATGATCCACTTGATGTATGTTTTGGTGATCAACTTGCGAGTTCCGTGACCTCGTGAACTTATGCATAGGGATTGGCACACGTTTTCGTCTTGACTCTCCGGTAGAAACTTTGGGGCACTCTTTGAAGTTCTTTGTGTTGGTTGAATAGATGAATCTGAGATTGTGTGATGCATATCGTATAATCATACCCACGGATAATTGAGGTGACATTGGAGTATCTAGGTGACATTAGGGTTTTGGTTAATTTGTGTCTTAAGGTGTTATTCTACTACGAACTCTTGAATAGATCGATCCGAAAGAATAACTTTGAGGTGGTTTCATACCCTACAATAATCTCTTCGTTTGTTCTCCGCTATTTGTGACTTTGGAGTGACTCTTTATTGCATGTTGAGGGATAGTTACATGATCCAATTATGTTATTATTGTTGAGAGAACTTGCACTAGTGAAAGTATGAACCCTAGGCCTTGTTTCCTAGCATTGCAATACCATTTACGCTCACTTTAATTACTTGTTACCTTGCTGTTTTTATAATTTCAGATTACAAAAATCTATATCTACCATCCATATTGCACTTGTATCACCATCTCTTCGCTGAACTAGTGCACCTATACAATTTACCGTTGTATTGGGTGTGTTGGGGACACAAGAGACTCTTTGTTATTTGGTTGCAGGGTTGTTTGAGAGAGACCATATTCAACCTACGCCTCCCACGGATTGATAAACCTTAGGTCATCCACTTGAGGGAAATTTGCTACTGTCCTACAAACCTTTGCACTTGGAGGCCCAACAACGTCTACAAGAAGAAGGTTGCGTAGTAGACATCAAGCTCTTTTCTGGCGCTATTGCCGGGGAGGTGAGTGCTTGAAGGTATATCTTTAGATTTTGCAATCGAATCTTTTTGTTTCTTGTTTTATCACTAGTTTATTTTATAAAAGAGAAAAAAAACTGGAATTGAGTTTGCCTCATATGCTTTATCTTTTTAATCGTGAGAATGATGGAAAGGAAAGTTGTGCTCAAGTGCTAGAAGAAGAAGTCTCCAAAATGTTGGGCACTAAATCTTTGTATGATGAGCATGATTGCAATGTTGTTAGTATGAATTCCTTGGATACCTATGATGCTAATGATATGCAAAGCCACAAGCTTGGGGATGCTATGTTTGACGAAGATGATATTTTTTGTCCCCCAAGTTTTGATGAGAAAATTTATTATGATGATAGCATGCCTCCTATTTATGATGATTATTTGATTAAAGTGGGTTTGGAAGAGTGTCTACTTTAGGAAGTGATGATCCCACTATTTTGGAGGATGTTGAATCTTATTGCGATTATTATAGAAGTGGATTTGGGGATGTCATGACTTTATTTAGTAATGATTCCACTATTTCAGAAGAGGTTCCAATTGATTATGAGAACAAAGTTGCTACCTATGATGATTATTGTGATGACTTGTATGCTATTGAGAATAATGATATCCATGAAACTTGTCATCATGATTTGAACTTTCAATTGGATTATGCCTCACATGATAGTTATTTCGTTGAGTTTGCTCCCACTACTATTCATGAGAAGAAATTTTCTTATGTGGAGAGTAATAAAAATTCTATGCATGTGGATCATGGAAAGAATGCTTTATGTGATGGTTATTTTGTTGAATTCATTCATGATGCTACTGAAAATTATTATGAGAGAGGAACATATGCTTTTACATATTGCAATAATATCAAGTTTCCTCTCTATGTGTTGAAAATCTTGAAGTTATCCTTGTTTTACCTTCCTATGCAAGTTGATTCTTATTCCCACAAGTTGTTTTCTCACAAAATCCCTATGCACAGGAAGTGGGTTAGACTTAAATGTGCTAGTCATATTCTTCATGATGCTCTCTTTATATTTTAATTCTTATCTTTTATGTGAGCATCATTGAAATCATCATGCCTAGCTAGGGGCGTTAAACGATAGCGCTTGATTGGGAGGCAACCCAATTTTATTTTTGTTCTTTGCTTTTTGCTCCTGTTTAGTAACAAATAATTCATCTAGCCTCTGTTTAGATGTGGTTTATTCTTTTAATTAGTGTTTGTTCCAAGTAGAACCTTTGGGAAGACTTGGGGAAAGTCTTTGTGATCTTGCTGTAAAAAACAGAAACTTTAGCGCTCACGAGATTTGCTTCCATTTTTTAATGGAGAGTGATATTTAGTTAATTGTTTTTGCAGATGATTAATAGATAAATTCCTCACGTCCAGCAATTTATTTATAATTTTTGGGTTTCCAGAAGTATTCGAAACCTACAGATTACTACAGACTGTTCTGTTTTTGACAGATTCTGTTTTTCATGTGTTGTTTGCTTATTTTGATGAATCTATCGCTAGTAATAGAGTTTATGAACCATAGAAAAGTTGAAGTACAGTAGGTTTAACAC
This sequence comes from Triticum dicoccoides, assembly GCF_002162155.2. Taxonomy (NCBI): domain Eukaryota; kingdom Viridiplantae; phylum Streptophyta; class Magnoliopsida; order Poales; family Poaceae; genus Triticum; species Triticum dicoccoides. Next base: position 665,303,337 of record NC_041392.1, on the reverse strand, counting down.
CTATATAAACAAAGAATGAGTTCATTACAGTACCTTGAAGTGGTGTTTTGTTTTCTTTTACTAACGGAGCTCACGAGTTTTCTGTTATGTTTTGTGTTGTGAAGTTTTCAAGTTTTGGGTAAAGATTCGATGGACTATGGAATAAGGAGTGGCAAGAGCCTAAGCTTGGGGATGCCCAAGGCACTCCAAGGTAATATTCAAGGACAACCAATAGTCTAAGCTCGGGGATGCCCCAGAAGGCATCCCCTCTTTCGTCTTCGTTCATCGGTAACTTTACTTGGAGCTATATTTTTATTCACCACATGATATGTGTTTTGCTTGGAGCGTCAATTTATTTTGTTAGGATTTGCTTGCTATTATTTAGAACAATGTTTTGCATATTTTATTTCAATAAAAGTGGCATTGATGGCGTTTACTATGCCTATTTTGCAAGTCTACATGTTGCTGTTTGAAAACAGAAAGTTTACCACTGTTCCAAAAATTCCCTAGAAAAGTCAGAATGTGATAAAATGTTGAAACCTTTTGCATAATAAGATCTGATAAAATTACTACAGTAGGAATTTTCTTTCATAATTTTTGGAGCTAGGGAAGTATGGATCTTGCTGCATTCTTTACAGATTGTCCTATTTAGGCAGATTGCTGTTATGTTTGCATTGTTTGTATATGTTTGCTTATTTAATGATTCTATTTGAGGATATGACTATTAAATATGCAGAGGCATTTAGTATGCAATGTTGAATAATAATTTTAGTGATTTGCTACAGTAGAGTATGATAAGGTTTTTGCATTGGTTTATACTAACTTATCTCACGAGTCCTTGTTGAGTTTTGTGTGGATGAAGCTTTTGAGATTTAGGGAGACCATGATATGAGAGGAATTAAGGAGAAACAAAAGCTCAAGCTTGGGGATGCCCAAGGAATCCCAAGATAATATTTCAAGAAGTCTCAAGCGTCTAAGCTTGGGATGCCCCGGTTGGCATCCCACCTTTTTTCTTCAACAACTATCGGTTAGTATCGGTTGATCCTAAGTTTTTGCTTCTTCACATGATGTTTGCTATTCTTAGTGTTGACACCAGATTTTGGCACGGCAAAGAACTTAATTAAGATGGCCTCAAATGGAGAAGTGCTCAAAGTGAGAAAGTTCCGTATCGTCAAAAGGAAAAACTTTGAAATTTGGGCCATAGTCATCCGGTCTCATCTCTAAGGCTGAAGTTGTGTTTGAAGTACTTAGATTTTGTATTCAGAACACTATTCGGATGATTACACCCCCAAGACTGCCCCATATTGAAAACTGATCTACATGAATTGTCTTCGTCTCGTCGAAAAGATCGATTTTGATATAAAGATCGTCTCAATCCGAGGTCATATGCAAAAGTTAGAGCCCACACAGCGCGACCCTCCAGTGAGCAAAAATATGACGCCCGGAACCAGACACATATGTGGGTATGTCTGATGTGCTGCGTGAATAATTAGCTGTCTTGCACTAGCGATTTGACCCTCGAGATGACCTCTGATGAAAAAATGTTCAACATGAAAGTTGTTCATCTCGTCGAAACGGTCAAGATTGCTTTTGGGCTTGTTTCCATCCGAGGTCGTTGGTCACCACAAAAAGGACCCTCAAAGTACAGCCCGTTTAAACCGAACAGTTTTGGAAAGTTCAGATAAAACCAGTCTGAATTTGACTAGGGTTTTGGACGTGAATTGATGTAATTTTCTTGTAAGGAAAGCCTAGATAAATCCTTTGCTTGTACGGGAAGTCCAGCCACCTCTTATATATGTTGGGGGTGACGGCCGATTGAAACAACACACAATCGCAAAACACATCTACTTTTTACCCTAGTTTTACATCCCTCCCTTGTTCTTTCTCTATCGTTCTTCGTTCGTTCTTCGTGTTGAAGGGCAGGGATCCTCGAGGCTCTAGGGGCGAGCGAACCGACCTAGGGCAGCCCATAGCCGCTGCACGTCCAGACGGGGTCCCTCCCGGACGCATGGGGTTTCTGGTCCTGAAAAGCACCCGCCGGATTGCTTGCGTACCGCGCTTCCGGACGGGTCTCCTTCGACGTGAGCTGCGGTGCATCACCCTCGGCGTCGGAGGTACACGGTGACGTGTTCGTGTGCAAACACACTTTTTGGCGACTCCGCTGGGGACGAAGCGTTGAACGGTCTCCGGCCCGTTCTTGCTACGAAGAGATCGTCATCTAGGATTTGACATCTACAAAGGTAATATGAATACCCACTTCACTTATGTAGATGCAAATAATGCATATGTTGTTGCTAGATCGTCTAATGAGCATAATGTATCGGCTAGCCCTAGTTTTATCAATAATGTATCTAATTATGTGCAACAGCCGATTCAGAATAATCTTCATGCTTCAACTTCATATAATTTCAGCAACATGCAACATATGTATCCTAACTCCTATGCATCGGTAACCCCACAAATCTATATGCCGATGAACAACATGATGAGTTCAGTTAATCAAGTTGAGATACCCCATGTAGGAACTTCCAATAGGATGCAACAAAGTGTTTCAACTTTTTATTCATCGGCAAATAACTTGCAGTTTGTTAATCCAAACATGCCGGTGGATAGGGGAATTGGCCATGCTACTACTAGTTATTCAGCCAATTACCCTCAAACATCATATGCTACACCTCATGCTACTAATTTTCTAGCACCATACGCAACTGTTGATGTCCATAATTCGGCTCCCCACCTTCATGGTCATGGCCGAATAAGTGAAACTTCTACAGGAGCACAAATGCCTTCACCTACTACCGTGGCATATCATGTCCCCCAACACAATTACAGAATTTCGGTGACATATCATTACTGAAAGAGTCTAAAAGTGTCGGGGGGAAATGCTATCCAGATTGGATCATTAAAAAAAATCTTACGTCTTTTTGGGATGAATGCAATGTTGTTCTACATGAATTAATAAAAGAGGGAAAGCCTATTAATTCTACTTCAATCCAAGCTAGATTATGCCAAAAAGAGAAAGCATTGGGTGTGGATAGAATTATCAAAAAAGATGGTGATTCGGATGATAAAGTTAATTCGGCTATTGAAAAGACCGAATCAAATATTACGTATGCCGAATCTATTCTAGAAAAACAGGATGACAAGGTGTTGGGGAGCTATTCGAAAGAGGAACAACCTATCGTTCAAGTAACACAACCATCATGCTCTCCCGACGTGTTTGAAAAGGTATGTCTAGCAAGTGATTTACCTATCTTCTGATTTGGTCGCAGCTTTATTGTTGATGCTTATATAAGAGAAATTCTCATAAGTAATTTTGAAAGATCAATGATGAAGGGAAATTTACTTGTTAGCAATAAAACTGTTATAGAACATATTGGTCAGTCTATTGTGCCATTTATAAAGACCGATAGTGACCTATTATTGCAGCCAAAGTTTTCCCCATTGCTTTATCAAAATTTCATATCTGATTGGGTAGCTTTGCTTGTTTCTTACTTGGCTTGCACTTGGTCTCAATTGAGACATGTGTATTCTAACTATTTTCGTTTCATAAATTTAAAGCCAAGGTCAAATTCTTTTGAAAAATCCGATGCTAATATAATATCTTATCCAAATACATCGGAGATAGGGTGTAAAACACAATGCATAGCCGAATGGGGAGATTCTAAATCTGAACCATTCATTTTCTCAACTCCAAAGCCGTTTGCACACCAAGATCGGCTAGAAAATAAGAAGTATACCTTCAATTCAAGCATGTGTGATCAAATATTTGATTTGCTGCTAAAAAATAATTACATTAAAGTTCTTGATCACCATGTGAAGCCATCAATCCAAGGACGAATGTATTGCAAGTTGCATGATTCATCCAAGCATAATTTTGAGGATTGCAACATGTTTCATCGAATAGTTAAATCAGCCATTGATAAAGGACGATTAAAATTTGTTGGAACACCAAGGGATGACCAGTCTATTCTGATTGGTCCTAATGGAAAAAGGTTTTTGAATCGGCTGCTTCAAGACGATTCCTTTAAAGATGAGAAGGTAAAAACTACAGGTGATGGGATCAAGCTTTCAAGTAAAAAAGTTGTTCAAGAGCACAATGAAAATATTCTTGAAGGCATGAGTTCTATCGAAGATACAATGAAGACGCCAAGGACTGGGGGGCAACAAGAAAATCCAAAGATAGATGCAAGTCAAGACAAAGGAGATAAAAGCCGCAATAAGCACAAGTGCAAGAAATCCACGGTCACTTTTGCACAATTATTAGATAAATATCAAAAGAAGAGTGAAGAGAAAAGTGCTTATCAGCCAACTAATGGAAAAGCATCAAGATCACCCCCTAGGCGCAAACCCAAGGATTGGTATTGGCAAAATGAGAATTCTAATGCGATATATTCATATCCATATTTTGTGCTGCCAATGCCAATGCCATGGATACCTTCCTATGATCATGTAAATCCATATCCATCGTGGGACAAGTATGACACACGGGCGCATTCTTCATCTTATTTTAGACCATCTCACAAACATTATGCAGCTCCAAAAAGATCAACACTTGAACAATCACATGTCGAAGACCGTTTCAATAATAAGGAATCGGTCCGGAGCTCAAGGAACAAGAAAGAGGTGGTCAAACAAATTTATCGTGTTAAAAAAGATGGTCGTAAGAGTGCTACTTCAGATTTGATCTCAAATGAGAAGGAGCCAATTAAAGTATTGACATTGGCTAGTAATGGCGATGAGGCAAGTCAATCAAGTACCAAATCTGAAGAGAAGAAGTTGAGAGTGCACATGGTAAAACAAGAATTGCCATTGCTTCAAACAAAATCACAGCCAGGGTGCCCACTCGGCTTATCATATTGGCAAAATAAGAAATTACAAAAACTTAGTGCACAAGAACTTGAAGAAAGGAATATGGCATGGGTTCCCAAAGGAAGTATTCAAAATAAGAATTATGTGCAATCTTCCTTTACAAGGAGTGCGGCAAATGTGAAGAAGGAAAAGAGTGAAAACTATGAAGGACCAAGCCGAAGGTTTCAACATCTTCGGTCCACACATTATCCATTTTCTTCAACAATGTCGTTGATGCCTATACCATGGAATTTCTCATCAGGTATGATTGGTTACCCTCATTGGGCTTATTTTAAACCATGGATGCAATATAATTTCTTACATCATGAAAGGGTATTACCAAATCATCATATGTTTGATTAGCTTTCCTTTTGTTGCTAATCCAAATGGCCGATATATACTTATCGTCCTAAGCACATAAAATGGCCGATGGAGTGTTGACATCGTCCTTAGGAAAAGCATCATGCAAGTTATTTTTCGGCACACAAGTTTGCCGAAAAACAGGGGGGCATGTGTTGATACCAGATTTTGGCACGGCGAAGAACTTAATTAAGATGGCCTCAAATGGAGAAGTGCTCAAAGTGAGAAAGTTATGTATCGTCAAAAGGCAAAAAATTGATATTTGGGCCATAGTTATCCGGTCTCATCTCTAAGGCCGAAGTTGTGTTCGAAGTACTCAGATTTTGTATTCAGAACACTATTCGGCTGATTACGCCCCCAAGACTGCCCCATATTGAAAACTGATATACATGAGTTGTCTTCGTCTCGTCGAAATGATCGATTTTGATATAAAGATCGTCTCAATCCGAGGTCATATGCAAAAGTTAGAGCGCACACAGCAGGACCCTCCAGTGAGCAAACATATGACACCCGGAACCACACATATGTGGGTATGTCTGATGTGCTGCGTGAATAATTAGCTGTCTTACACGAGCGATTTGACCCTCGAGATGACCTCTGATGAAAAAAACGTTCAACATGAAAGTTGTTCGTCTCGTCGAAACGGTCAAGATTGATTTTGGGCTCGTTTCCATCTGAGGTCGTTGGTCACCACAAAAAGGATCCTCAAAGTAGAACCAGTTTAAACCGAACAGTTTTGGAAAGTTCGGATAAAACCAGTCTGAATTTGACTAGGGTTTTGGATGTGAATTGATGTAATTTTCTATTAAGGAAAGCCTAGATAAATCCTTTGCTTGTACGGGAAGTCTAGCCGCCTCTTATATATGTGGGGGTGATGGCCGATTGAAATAACACGCAATCGCAAAACACATATACTTTTTACCCTAGTTTTACGTCCCTCCCTTGTTCTTTCTCTCTTGTTCTTCGTTCGTTCTTCGTGTTGAAGGACAGCGATCCTCGAGGCTCTAGGGGCGGGCGAACTGACCTAGGGCAACCCATAGCCGCCGCACGTCCAGATGGGGTCCCTCCCGGGCGCGTGGGGTTTCCGGTCCTGAAAAGCACCCGTCGGATTGCTTGCGTACTGCGCTTCCGGACGGGTCTCCTTCGACGTGAGCTGTGGTGCATCACCCTCGGCGTTGGAGGTACACAGTGACGTGTTCGTGTGCGAACACTTAGATGCCATTTTATTTTGTTTTTCTTGCTGTTTGAAGAAAATATCAAGATCTGAAATTATTAAATGGGAGAGTCTTCACATAGCTAAATAATTATTTAACTACTCATTGATCTTCACTTATATCTTTCGGAGTAGTTTGTTATTCATTCACGTGCTTCACATATATCCTATGGGTAAATGGTTGAATGAATTGAATATAATAAATCTAAAATTATATATGTTTCATATGCTTATCCCATGGGGAGTAATGACTTAACATATAAGAAGTAGAGGTGGTAAATTTATTGAAGGTTAGCAAACATTGTATTGGTCACTTGAACAATTCATGAAAAAATATTGAGGGAAGAGAGATTTCACGTATAAATATACTATCTTGGTCATCTTTTATGATTGTGAGCACTCATTAAAATATGACATGCTAAAAGGTTGATGTTGGACAAGGAAGACAATGTAATGGGTTATGTTTTCTTATATCCAAAATAAAGTATATTGTCATGGATCATTCAACATGCTGAGCTTGCCTTTCCCCCTCATGCTAGCCAAATTCTTTGCACCAAGTAGAGATACTACTTGTGCTTCCAAACATCCCTTAAACCAGTATTGCCATGAGAGTCCACCATACCTACCTATGGATTGAGTAAGATCCTTCAAGTAAGTTGTCATCGGTGCATGCAATAAAAATTGCTCTCTAAATATGTATGATCTATTAGTGTGGAGAAAATAAGCTTTATATGATCATGTGATGTGGAAGCAATAAAAGCGATGGACTGCATAATAAAGGTCCCTATCACAAGTGGCAATATAAAGTGACGTTCTTTCGCATTAAGATTTTGTGCATCCAACTATAAAAGCGCATGACAACCTCTGCTTCCCTCTGCAAAGGGCCCATCTTTTATTATTGTCTTATACCTTATGCAAGAGTCATGGTGATCTTCACCTTTCCTTTTTACATTT
>NC_041392.1:665269147-665295541 GCF_002162155.2 Triticum dicoccoides | reverse complement strand
GGCATCATGAACTATTATTGTTGACATTACCCTTGAGGTAAAAGGTTGGGAGGTGAATCTATAAGCCCCTATCTTTCTCTGTGTCTGATTAAAACTTTGAACCCATAACTATCACGTGAGTGTGAGCAATTGTGAAAGACTAAATGATAGCTGAGTATGTGAAGTTTGCTGAATCAAAGCTCTGACATAGACCCTTCCTGAAAATAAGATGAATTGTAATTGTTTGATGACTAATAACACGGTTTATTAGTCTTCAAGAAAGTTTATGATCTATACTTTAACATGTGAATAGTTTGTTACTTGATCATGAAAAGTCTTATGAGTTGAGCTACTGTTATGATATATAATGATGCTAGAAAAGGTGATTGAAATTATCATTGATCAAACTTGTGCACCTGCTAGCATTCACACTTCATAAATTATTTCTTTTATCATTTACCTACTCGAGGACGAGCAGGAATTAAGCTTGGGGATGCTGATACGTCTCCAATGTATCTATAATTTATGAAGTATTCATGCTATTATATTATCTGTTTTGGATGTTTATGGGCTTTATTATACACTTTTATACTATTTTTGGGACTAACCTATTAACCGGAGGCCCATCCCAAATTGCTGTTTTCTTGCCTATTTCAGTGTTTCGGAAAAAAGGAATATCAAACGGAGTCCAAACGGAATGAATCCTTCAGGAGAGTTACTTTTGGAACGGAAGCAATCCAGGAGACTTGGAGTAGACGTCAGGGAAGCTTCAAGGAAGCCATGAGGCAGGGAGGCGCGCCCTACCCCCCTGGGCGCGCCCCCACCCTCGTGGCTCCCCTGACCGACTTCTTTCACCTATATATATCAATATACCATAAAAACATCAGGGAGCATAATAGATCGGGACTTCTGCCGCCGCAAGCCTCTATAGCCACCAAAAACCAATCGGGACCCTGTTTCGGCACCCTACCGAAGGGGGAATCCCTCACCGGCGGCCATCTTCATCATCCCGACGCTCTCCATGACGAGGAGGGAGTAGTTCTCCCTCGGGGCTGAGGGTATGTACCAGTAGCTATGTGTTTGATCTCTCTCTCTCTCTCTCTCTCTCTCTCTCTCTCTCTCGTGTTCTTGAGTTGGCACGATCTTGATTCGCGAGCTTTGCTATTATAGTTGGATCTTATGATGTTTCTCCCTGCTACCTCTTGAGCACTGTGTTGGATTTCCCTGAAGAGGAGAGGATGATGCAGCAAAGTAGCGTAAGTATTTCCCTCAGTTTTTGAGAACCAAGGTATCAATCCAGTAGGAGGCTACGCGCGAGTCCCTCGTACCTACACAAAACAATAGCTCAGCGCAACCAACATGCTTAGGGGTTGTGAATCCCTTCATGGTCACTTACGAAAGTGAGATCTGATAGAGATGATAAATAATATTTTTGGTATTTTTGGTATAGATATGCAAAGTAAAAAGTAAAAGGCAAAGTAAAAAGCAAAGCAATAATAAAGTGATGGAGATTAATATGATGAGAAAGTGACCCGGGGGCCATAGGTTTCACTAGTGGCTTCTCTCAAGAGCATAAGTATTCTACGGTGGGTGAACAAATTACTGTTGAGCAATTGACAGAATTGAGCATAGTTATGAGAATATCTAGGTATGATCATGTATATAGGCATCACGTCCGAGACAAGTAGACCGACTCCTGCCTGCATCTACTACTATTACTCCACTCATCGACCGCTATCCAGCATGCATCTAGAGTATTAAGTTAAAAACAGAGTAACGCCTTAAGCAAGATGACATGCTGTAGAGGGATAGTTTCATGCAATATGATAAAAACCCTATCTTGTTATCCTCGATGGCAACAATACAATACGTGCCTTGCTGCCCCTTCTATCACTGGGAAAGGACACCGCAAGATCGAACCCAAAGCTAAGCACTTCTCCCATGGCAAGAACAACCAATCTAGTAGGCCAAACCAAACTGATAATTCGAAGAGACTTGCAAAGATAACCAATCATACATAAAAGAATTCAGAGAAGATTCAAATATTATTCATAGATAGACTTGATCACAAACCCACAATTCATCGGTCTCAACAAACACACCGCAAAAAGAAGATTACATCGAATAGATCTCCACGAGAGAGGGGGAGAACATTGTATTGAGATCCAAAAAGAGAGAAGAAGCCATCTAGCTACTAACTATGGACCCGTAGGTCTGAAGTAAACTACTCAAAGTTCATCGGAGGGGCTTGGATGATGATGTAGAAGCCCTCCGTGATCGATGCCCACTCCGGCGGAGCTCCGGAACAGGCCCCAAGATGGGATCTCGTGGATACAGAAAGTTGTGGCGGTGGAATTAGGTTTTTGGCTCCGTATCTGATCGTTTGGGGGTACGTGGGTATATATAGGAGGAAGAAGTACGTCGGGGGAGCAACATGGGGCCCACGAGGGTGGAGGGCGCGCCTGGGGTGGGGGGGAGGCACGCCCCCTACCTCGTGGCCTCCTGTTAATTGGCTTGACGTAGGGTCCAAGTCTCCTGAGTTGTATTCGGTGAGAATATCACGTTCCCGAAGGTTTCATTCCGTTTGGACTCCGTTTGATATTCCTTTTCTTCGAAACCCTAAAACATGCAAAAAACAACAATTCTGGGCTGGGCCTCCGGTTAATAGGTTAGTCCCAAAAATAATATAAAAGTGGATAATAAAGCCCAATAATGTCCAAAACAGTATATAATATAACATGGAGCAATCAAAAATTATAGATACGTTGGAGACGTATCAAGCATCCCCAAGCTTAATTCCTGCTCGTCCTCGAGTAGGTAAATGATAAAAACAGAATTTTTGATGCGGAGTGCTACTTGGCATAATTTCAAAGTAATTCTTCTTAATTGTGGTATGAATATTTAGATTCAAAAGATTCAAGACAAAAGTTCATGTTGACATAAAAATAATAATACTTCAAGCATACTAACAAAGAAATTATGTCTTCTCAAAATAACATGGCCAAAGAAAGCTATCCCTTCAAAATCATATAGTCTGGCTATGCTCTATCTTCACCACACAAGGTATTTAAATCATGCACAACCCCGATGAAAAGCCAAGCAATTGTTTCATACTTTTGACATTTTCAAAACTTTTTCGATCTTCACGCTATGAGCGTGAGCCTTGGATATAGCACTATATGTGGAATAGAATGGTGGTTGTGGAGAAGACAAAAAGAGGGGAAGATAGTCTCACATCAACTAGGTGTATCAACGAGCTATGGAGATGCCCATCAATAGATATCAATGTGACTGAGTAGGGATTGCCATGCAACTGATGCACTAGAGCTATAAGTATATGAAAGCTCAACAAAAGAAACTAAGTGGGTGTGCATCCAACTCACTTGCTCACGAAGACCTAGGGCATTTTGAGGAAGCCCATCATTGGAATAGACAAGCCAAGTTCTATAATGAAAAATTCCCACTAGTATATGAAAGTGACAGAATGAGATACTCTCTACAATGAAGATCATGGTGCTACTTTGAAGCACAAGTGTGGTAAAAGGATAGTAACATTGTCCCTTCTCTCTTTTTCTCTCATTTTTTGGGCCTTCTCTTTTTTATGGCCTCTTTTTCCTTTTTTTTAATTTTTCGTTCGGAGTCTCATCCCGACTTGTGGGGGAATCATAGTCTCCATCATCCTTTCCTCACTTGGGACAATGCTCTAAAAATGATGATCATCACACTTTTTATTTTTCTTACAACTCAACAATTACAACTCAATACTTAGAACAAAATATGACTCTATATGAATGCCTCCGGCGGTGTACCGGGATATGCAATGAATCAAGAGTGACATGTACGAAAGAATTATGAACGGTGGCTTTGCCACAAATACGATGTCAACTGCATGATCATGCTAGCAATATGACAATGATGGAGCGTGTCATAATGAACGGAACGGTGGAAAGTTGCATGGCAATATATCTCGGAATGGCTATGGAAATGCCATGATAGGTAGGTATGGTGGCTGTTTTGAGGAAGGTATTTGGTGGGTGTATGATACCGGCGAAAAGTGCGCGGTATTAGAGAGGCTAGAAATGGTGGAATGAAGGAAAGTGCGTATAATCCATGGACTCAACATTAGTCATAAAGAACTCATATACTTATTGCAAAAATCTAGAAGTTATCAAAGCAAAGTATTATGCGCATGCTCCTAGGGGGATAGATTGGTAGGAAAAGACCATCGCTCGTCCCCGACCGCCACTCATAAGGAAGACAATCAATAAGTAAATCATCCTCCGACTTCATCACATAAAGGTTCACCATACGTGCATGCTACGGGAATCACAAACTTTAACACAAGCATTTCTCAAATTCACAACTACTCAACTAGCATGACTCTAATATCACCATCCTCATATCTCAAAACAATTATCAAGCATCATTTTTTTCTTAGTATTCAACGCACTCAAAAGAAAGTTTTACAAATCTTGAATACCAGGCATATTATTATTAAGCAAATTACCATGCTATTAATACTCTCAAAATAATATAAGTGAAGCATGAGATATCAATAGTTTGTATAAAAACAAATCCACCACCGTGCTCTAAAAGATATAAGTGAAGCACTAGAGCAAACTTATATAACTCAAAAGATTTAAGTGAAGCACATAGAGTATTCTATCAAATTCCAAATTATGTATGGCTCTCTAAAAATGTGTGTACAGAAAGGATGATTATGGTAGACTAACAAGCAAAGACTCAAATCATAAAAGACGCTCCAAGCAAAACACATATTATGTGGTGAATAAAAATATAGCTCCAAGTAAAGTTACTGATAGAAGTAGACGAAAGAGGGGATGCCTTCTAGGGCATCCCCAAGCTTTGGCTTTTAGGTGTCGTTAGATTATCTTGGGGGTTCCATGGGCATCCCCAAGCTTAGTCTCTTGCCACCCCTTGTTCCATAATCCATCAAATCTTTACCCAAAACTTGAAAACTTCACAACACAAAACTTAAAGTAGAAAATCTCGTGAGCTCCGTTAGCGAAAGAAAACAAAAGACCACTTCAAGGTACTGTAATGAGCTAATTATTTATTTATATGGGTGTTATACCTACTGTATTCCAACTTCTCTATGGTTCATAAACTATTTTACTAGCCATAGATTCATCAAAATAAGCAAACAACACACAAAAAACAGAATCTGTCAAAAACACAACAGTCTGTAGTAATCTGTAGCTAGCGCAAGATCTGGAACTCCAAAAATTCTAAAAAAAATTTCTGGACGTGTGGAATTTATCTATTAATCACCTGCAAAAAGAATTAACTAAATATCACTCTCCAAATAAAAATGACAGCGGTTCTCGTGAGCGCTAAAGTTTCTGTTTTTACAGCAAGTTCAACAAGACTTTCCTCAAGTCTTCCCAACGGTTCTACTTGGCACAAACACTAATTAAACACAAAAACACAACCAAAGCAGAGGATAAATAATTTCTTTATTACTAAACAGGAGCAAAAATCAAGGAATAAAAATAAAATTGGGTTGCCTCCCAACAAGCGCTATCGTTTAATGCCCCTAGCTAGGCATAACAAGCAAGAATAGATCTAGGTATTGCCATCTTTGGTAGGCAATCCATAAGTGGCTCTCATGATAGATTCATATGGTAATTTTATTTTCTTTCTAGGGAAGTGTTCCATGCGCGTTTTTAATGGAAATTGGAATCTAATATTCCCATCCTTCATATCAATAATTTCACCAACCATTCTAAGGAAAGGTCTATCGAGAATAATAGGGCAAGAAGGATTACAATCTATATCAAGAACGATAAAATATACGGGCACATAATTCCTATTTGCAACAATAAGAACATCATTAATTATTCCCATAGGTTTCTTAATAGTGGAATCCGCAAGATGCAAGTTTATAGAGCAATCATCAAAATTACGGAAATCTAGCAAATCACACAAAGTTTTGGGAATAGTAGAGACACTAGCACCCAAATCACAGAAAGCATAAAACTCATAATCTTTAGTTTTTATTTTAATTTTAATAGTAGGTTCCCACTCATCATAAAGTTTTCTAGGGATAGAAACTTCCAATTCAAGTTTTTCTTCATAAGATTGCATCAAGGCATCAACGATATGTTTAGTAAACGCTTTATTTTGACTATAAGCATGAGGAGAATTTAGCACGGATTGCAACAAGGAAATACAATCAATCAAAGATCAATTTCCATAGTTAAATTCCTTGAAATCCATAATAGTGGGTTTAGCAACATCTAGGGTTTTAATTTCTTCAATCCCTCTTTTATCAAATTTAGCATCAAGATCAAAAGATTCAGAATTATAGGAACGCCTTCCAGGTAGAGGTGGATCATATTCAGTCCCATCATTATCAAGATTCATATTGCAAAACAAAGATTTAATAGGGGACGCATCAATAACTTTTAGATCTTCATCATTATTTTCATAGGAATCCAGTTTAGCGGCCATCTTATTGACTAAGGTAGCTTGCATATCCGAAATTTCAGCAGTTAATTTTTCAAGACGAGCAATGTGGGATCTTATACCATCAAGTTCTTTAGACATATCATCGAGCTCTTTATTCATATAACTCATAAAACCTTTTTGTTCCTTAATTTCATTTCTAAAGAAATTATTATCCTCAAATTGCAAAACCATAAACTTCCTGACGTTGTTTTCGATCTCCTCTAACCTTTTAAGGTGAAGATCACTGAATCTAGGAAGAGCCATTTGGACAAACAAGCAAACTAACACACAAGCAAACAAAAAGCAAATGGGTAAAAAGAGGCAAATAGAGAGGGAGAGGGAGGATAGAGAGAGAGAGGGCGAATAAAACGATAAGGGTGAAGTGGGGGAGAGGAAAATGAGAGGCAAATGGCAAATAATGTAATGCGGGAGATAGGGATTGTGATGGGTACTTGGTATGTTGACTTTTGCGCAGACTCCCTGGAAACGGCGCCATAAATTCTTCTTGCTACCTCTTGAGCACTGCGTTGGATTTCCCCGAAGAGGAGAGGATGATGCAGCAAAGTAGCGTAAGTATTTCTCTCAGTTTTTGAGAACCAAGGTATCAATCCAGTAGGAGGCTACGCGCGAGTCCCTCGTACCTACACAAAACAATAGCTCAACGCAACCAACGCGCTTAGGGGTTGTCAATCCCTTCATGGTCACTTATGAAAGTGAGATCTGATACAGATGATACATAATATTTTTGGTATTTTTGGTATAGAGGTGCAAAGTAAAAAGTAAAAGGCAAAGTAAAAACCAAAGCAATAATAAAGTGATGGAGATTAATATGATGAGGAAGAGACCCCGGGGCCATAGGTTTCACTAGTGGCTTCTCTCAAGAGCATAAGTGTTCTACGGTGGGTGAACAAATTACTGTTGAGCAATTGACAGAATTGAGCATAGTTATGAGAATATCTAGGTATGATCATGTATATAGGCATCACGTCCGAGACAAGTAGACCGCTACTATTACTCTACTCATTGACCGCTATCCAGCATGCATCTAGAGTATTAAGTTAAAAACAGAGTAACGCCTTAAGCAAGATGACATGATGTAGAGGGATAGTTTCATGCAATATGATAAAAAACCCATCTTGTTATCCTCGATGGAAACAATACAATACGTGCCTTGCTGCCCCTTCTGTCACTGGGAAAGGACACCGCAAGATCGAACCCAAAGCTAAGCACTTCTCCCATGGCAAGAACAACCAATCTAGTAGGCCAAACCAAACTGATAATTCGAAGAGACTTGCAAAGATAACCAATCATACATAAAAGAATTCAGAGAAGATTCAAATATTATTCATAGATAGACTTGATCACAAACCCACAATTCATCGATCTCAACAAACACACCGCAAAAAGAAGATTACATCGAATAGATCTCCACGAGAGAGGGGGAGAACATTGTATTTAGATCCAAAAAGAGAGAATAAGCCATCTAGCTACTAACTATGGACCCGTAGGTCTGAAGTAAACTACTCACACTTCATCGGAGGGGCTTGGATGATGATGTAGAAGCCCTCCGTGATCGATGCCCCCTCCGGCGGAGCTCCGGAACAGGCCCCAAGATGGGATCTCGTGGACACAGAAAGTTGCGGTGGTGGAATTAGGTTTTTGGCTCCGTATCTGATCGTTTGGGGGTACGTGGGTATATATAGGAGGAAGAAGTACGTCGGTGGAGCAACAGGGGGCCCACGAGGGTGGAGGGCGCGCCTAGGGGGGGGGGGGGCAGGCGCGCCCCCTACCTCGTGGCCTCCTGTTAATTGGCCTGACGTAGGGTCCAAGTCTCCTGAGTTGTATTCGGTGAGAAAATCACGTTCCCGAAGGTTTCATTCCATTTAGACACCGTTGGATATTCCTTTTCTTCGAAACCCTAAAACAGGCAAAAACAGCAATTCTGGGCCAGGCCTCCGGTTAATAGGTTAGTCCCAAAAATAATATAAAAGTGGATAATAGAGCCCAATAATGTCCAAAACAGTAGATAATATAGCATGGAGCAATCAAAAATTATAGATACGTTGGAGACGTATCACTCCCCCTCTACTCTCTTGTGATGAATTGAGTTTTCCCTTTGAAGTTATTTTATCGGATTGAGTCTTTAAGGATTTGAGAACACTTGATGTATGTCTTGCATGTGCTTATCTATGGTGACAATGGGATATCATGTGATCCACTCAATGTACGTTTTGGTGATCAACTTGCGAGTTCCGTGACCTCGTGAACTTATGCATAGGGGTTGGCACACGTTTTCGTCTTGACTCTCCGGTAGAAACTTTGGGGCACTATTTGAAGTTCTTTGTGTTGGTTGAATAGATGAATCTGAGATTGTGTGATGCATATCGCATAATCATACCCACGGATACTTGAGGTGACATTGGAGTATCTAGGTGACATTAGGGTTTTGGTTGATTTGTGTCTTAAGGTGTTATTCTACTACGAACTCTTGAATAGATCGATTCGAAAGAATAACTTTGAGGTGGTTTCGTACCCTACAATAATCTCTTCGTTTGTTCTCCGCTATTAGTGACTTTGGAGTGACTCTTTGTTGCATGTTTAGGGATAGTTATATGATCCAATTATGTTATTATTGTTGAGAGAAGTTGCACTAGTGAAAGTATGAACCCTAGGCCTTGTTTCCTAGCATTGCAATACCGTTTACACTCACTTTTATTACTTGTTACCTTGCTGTTTTTATAATTTCAGATTACAAAAACCTATATCTACCATCCATATTGCACTTGTATCACCATCTCTTCGCCAAACTAGTGCACCTATACAATTTACCATTGTATTGGGTGTGTTGGGGACACAAGAGACTCTTTGTTATTTGGTTGCAGGGTTGTTTGAGAGAGACCATCTTCAACCTACACCTCCCACAGATTGATAAACCTTAGGTCATCCACTTGAGTGAAATTTGCTACTGTCCTACAAACCTTTGCACTTGGAGGCCCAACAATGTCTACAAGAAGAAGGTTGTGTAGTAGACGTCAACATACTTTATAGAACCTATGGTTGAGGCATAGGGAATGACTTCCATTCTCTCTTTATCTTCTGCCGTGGTCGGGCTTTGAGTCTTACTCAACTTCACACCTTGCAACACAGGCAAGAAACCTTTCTTTGACTGATCCATTTTGAACTTCTTAAAAATCTTGTCAAGGTATGTGCTTTGTGAAAGTCCTATTAAGCATCTCAATTCATCCCTATATATGTTGATGCCCAATATATAAGTAGCTTCACCAAGGTCTTTCATTGAAAAATTCTTATTCAAGTATCCTTTTATGCTATCCAGAAATTCTATATCATTTCCAATCGATAATATGTCATCCACATATAATATCACAAATGCTACAGAGCTCCCACTCACTTTCTTGTAAATACAGGCTTCATCATAAGTCTGTATAAAAACCATATGCTTTGATCACCTCATCAAAGCGTATATTCCAACTCCGAGATGCTTGCACCAGTCCATAGATGGGCTGGAGCTTGCATATTTTGTTAGCATCTTTAGGATCGACAAAACCTTGTAGTTGCGTCATATACAACTCTTTTTTAAGAAATCCATTAAGGAATGCAGTTTTGATGTCCATTTGCTAGAGTTCATAATCATAAAATGCAACAATTGCTATCATGATTTAGACGGACTTAAGCATAGCTACGGGTGAGAAAGTCTCATCATAGTCAACCCCTTGAACTTGTCGAAAACCTTTCGCGACAAGTCGAGCTTTGTAGATGGTGACATTACCATCAGCGTCTGTCTTCTTCTTGAAGATCCATTTATTCTCAATGGCTTGCCGATCATCGGGCAAGTTCACCAAACTCCACACTTAGTTCTCATACATGGATCCTATCTCAGATTTCATGGCCTCAAGCCATCTATTGGAATCTGGGCTCATCATAGCTTCTTCATAGTTCGTAGGTTCGCCATGGTCTAGTAACATGACTTCCAGGACAGGATTACCGTACCACTCTAGTGCAGAATGTGCTATGTTCGACCTACGAGGTCCAGTAGTAACTTGATCTAAAGTTTCATGATCATCATCATTAGCTTCCTCTCTAGTTGGTGTAGGCATCACGGGAACGGATTTCTCCAATGTGCTACTTTCCAATTTGAGAGAAGGTACAATTACCTTATCAAGTTCTACTTTCCTCCCACTCACCTTTTTCAAGAGAAACTTGTTCTCTAGAAATGTTCCATTCTTGGCAACAAAGATCTTGCCTTTGGATCTATGGTAGAAGGTGTACCCAATTGTTTCCTTAAGGTATCCTATGAAGACGCACTTTTCCGATTTGGGTTCGAGCTTATCAGGCTAAAGCCTTTTTACATAAGTGTCGCAACCCAAACTTTAAAAAATGACAGCTTAGGTTTCTTGCCAAACCATATTTCATATGGTGTCATCTCAACGGATTCCGATGGTGCCCTATTTAACGTGAGTGCGGTTGTCTCTAATGCATAACCCCAAAACGATAGTGGTAAATCGGTAAGAGACATCATAGAACGCACCATATCCAATAAAGTAAGGTTGCAATGTTTGGATACACCATTTTGATGTGGTGTTCTAGGTGGCGTGAGTTGTGAAACAATTCCACATTGTTTAAAAACGAAGGCCAAACTCGTAACTCAAATATTCTCCTACACGATCAAATTGTAGAAACTTTATTTTCTTGTTACGATGATTCTCCACTTCACTCTGAAATTCTTTGAACTTTTCAAATGTTTCAGAATTGTGTTTGATCAAGTAGATATACCCATATATACCTGCTCAAATCATCTGTGAAGGTCATAAAATAACAACACCCGCTGCGTGCTTCAACACTCATTAGACCGCGTACATCTGTATGTATTATTTCCAATAAGCCATTAGCTCGCTCCATTGTTCCGGAGAACGGAGTTTTAGTCATCTTGCCCATGAGGCATGGCCCGCAAATATCAAATGATTCGTAATCAACTGATTTCAAAAGTCCATCTGCATGGAGTTTCTTCATGCGCTTTACACCAATATGACCTAAACAGCAGTGCTACAAATATGTTGCACTATCATTATCAGCTTTGCATACTTTGGCTTCAATATTATGAATATGTGTATCACTACGATCGATATTCAATAAACCATTCACTTTGGGTGTATGACCATGGAAGGTTTTATTCATGTAAATAGAACAACAATTATTCTTTGACTTAAATGAATAATCGTATTGCAATAAACATGATCCAATCATATTCATGGTCAACGCAAACACCAAATAACATTTACTTAGGTTCAACACTAATCCCAAAGGTAGAGGGAGTGTGCGATGGTGATCGTATAAACCTTGGAATCACTTCCAATACATATCGTCACTTCGTCCTTAACTAGTCTCTGTTCATTCTGCAACTCCTGTTTCAAGTTACTAATCTTAGCAACTGAACCGGTATCAAATACCCAGGGGCTACTACGAACACTAGTAAAGTACACATCAATAACATGTATATCAAATATATCTTTGTTCACTTTGCCACCCTTCTTATCTGCCAAGTATTTGGGGAAGTTTCCGCTTCCAGTGACCATTTCCTTTGTAGTAGAAGCACTCAGTTTCAAGCTTAGGTCCAGCTTTGGATTTCTTCACAGGAGTGGCAACTTGCTTGTCATTCTTCTTGAATTTCCCTTTATTTCCCTTGCCCTTTTTCTTGAAACTAGTGGTCTTGTTAACTATCAACACTTGATGCTCTTTCTTGATTTCTACCTTCGCCGATTTCAGCATCGCGAAGAGCTCAGGAATCGTTTTCGTCATCCCTTGCATATTATAGTTCATCGTGAAGTTCTAGTAACTTGGTGATAGTGACTAGAGAACTCTGTCAATCACTATCTTATCTGGAAGATTAACTCCCAGTTTATTCAAGCGATTGTAGTACCCAGACATTCTGAGCACATGCTCACCGGCTGAGCTATTCTCCTCCATCTTGTAGGCAAAGTACTTGTCAGAGATCTCATACCTCTCGACACGGGCATGAGTCTGAAATACCAATTTCAGCTCTTGGAACATCTCATATGCTCTATGGCGTTCAAAATGTTTTGAAGTCCCGGTTCTAAGCCGTAAAGCATGGCAGACTAATCTATTAAGTAGTTATCATACCGAGCTTGTCAAACGTTCATAATGTTTGCATCTGCTCCTGCAATAGGTCTATCACCTAGTGGTGTATTAAGGACATAATTCTTCCGTGCAGCAATGAGGATGATCCTCAAATCATGTACCTAGTCCGCATTATTGCTACCATCATCTTTCTACTTAGTTTTGTCTAGGAGCATATAAAAAATAAGGGAGCTAAATTGCGAGCTATTGATCTATAACATAGATATGCAAATACTAGGAGGACTAAGTTCATGATAAATTAAGTTCAATTAATCAAATTACTTAAGAAATACCACTTAGATAGACATCCCTCAAGTCTTCTAAATGATATGTGATCCAAATCAACTAACCCATGTCCGATCATCACGTGAGATGGAGTAGTCATCAATGGTGAACATCTCTATGTTGATCATATCTATTATATGATTCACATTCAATGTTTTGGTCTCCAGTGTTCCGAGGCCATGTCTGTACATGCTAGGCTCGTCAAGTTTAACCCAAGTATTACACATGTGCAAAACTGTCTTGCACCCGTTGTATGTGAACGTAGAGTCTATCACACCCGATCATCACGTGGTGTCTCGAAACGATGAACTGTAGAAACAGTGCATACTCAGGGAGAACACTTTTATCTTGAAATTAAGTGAAGGGATCATCTTATAATGCTACCGCCATTCTAAGAAAAATAAGATGCATAAAGGATAAACATCACATGCAATCAAAATATGTGACATGATATGGTCATCATCATCTTGTGCTTTTGATCTCCATCTCCAAAGCATTATCATGATCTCCATCGTCACCGGCTCAACACCTTGATCTCCATCGTTGCGTGGTGGTTGTCTCGCCAACTATTGTTTCTACAACTATTGCTAATGCATTGTGATAAAGTAAAGCAATTACGTGGCCTTTGCACTTCATACAATAAAGAGACAACCATAAGGCTCTTGCCGGTTGCCAATAGCTTACAAAACATGATCATCTCATACAATAACGTTTATCACATCATGTCTTGACCATATCACATCACAACATACCTACAAAACAAGTTAGACATCCTCTACTTTGTTGTTGCAAGTTTTACGTGGCTGCTACAGGCTTCTAGCAAGAACCGTTCTTACCTACGCATCAAACCACTACAGTGTTATGTCAAGTCTTCTGTTTTAACCTTCTTCATGGACCGTCCGCAGTCAAATACGATTCAACTAAAGTAGGAGAAATAGACACCCGCCAACCACCTTTATGCAAAACTAGTTGCATGTCTGTCGGTGGAACCGGTCTCACTACAAAAAAAGACACATCCGTGACATTTTGGGCCAGACGATTTTTTCTGTCATGCTTATGACACTTCTATGAAGATAATTGTGACAAAACTCAGTATCATCATAGATGTGGTGGGCTCCTACTTCTATGACAAAAAAATCATGACAGAAAATGGGCTTTTCATCCTGGGAGGGCCAGAGATGCAGCTGCATGGCATTCTTTGGGCCGTCCATGATGGAAAAAACCATGGTAGAAGCGAGGGCGAGGAAAATATTGAGGAGTTCCCAGTTACGGTGGGTGGTCAGGGGCCAAGCGATGTGCGTTTCTCTCATACACGTACGCGCGTGGGTGTGAGGCATTAGGCTCTAACTGGACCCAAGCAAGGCGTTCGCCTACTGGACCCGAGCGATTGCACTACAGGCTATGCATTACTGAACCCGAGCAATCGATTGATTGCTGTTAACTGAACCCGATCGAGCGATTCCTTTGCTACGGCTGCTAACTAAAGCCGATCGATGCTGCCTCTAGATGAACAGTGAGCGTTGTTGGAGGGGGGGGGGGTTGGATGAACATGACCCCATGATAGTAGAGGCCGTTGCTCCTGGATGAACAGGACCCCGACCGAGCCGGTTGGAGGTGGATGAACAGGACCCCATGGAGGGCGGGATGAACAGGACCCCATGGAGGGCTGGATGAATAGTAGCCGGTGGAGGGCTGGATGAATAGTAGCTCGTGGAGGGGTGGTTGAACAAGACCCTGTGGAGAGGGCTGGTTGAACAATAGCCGGTGGAGGAGTGGTGGAGGCTGGATGAACAGGAGCCCGCAGATGAATAGTCGCAGGTGAAGGCTGGAGGAGGTCCACAGTGGATGGACAGTAGCCCGTGGAGGCTGGAGGAGGTCGACACTGGAGATGAACAGTATCCCGTGGAGTCCCGTTTTGTGGTACGCCACACCCCTCCCGATGAACAGGACCCGCGTTTCGACCGTAGCACTCCAACACATGACCGTTTCCTCCGTTTTATGGTATGCACACCCCTCCTGATCAATAGGACCTGTTTTGACCGTAGGAGGTCCAAGAGAAATCCGTTTCCTCCGTCTTGCGATATGCCAGACCCCTCCCGAAAAATTTCGACCGTGGCCAGTCGAACACAAGGCCGTTTCCTCCGTTCTGTGGTATGCCAGGCCTCGTTTCGATCGGCTGTCCGTACATGCCAGTTGGCTCCCGATGAACACGACGTATTCCGTTGCCTCCTGATGAACACGGCGCTGTTTCTCCGTTCTGACCCAGCCGGTTCGTTGCCCGATGAACAGGACGCCTTTGCTGGCATCCGTTGCCTCTCCATGTACACAAGCCCTGGCCGTCCGTATATATATGCGCGAGTAAGCGCTCGAGACCCCGCCCGTATGTACGTACGTGGCCGTATTTTTTGCCCTGTGGCTGTACATACGTGTACATGACTTAGACGGGACTGCGTGAGCTGCTATGTCAGGTGCTCTACAACGACACGTGTTGCTACTTACTCGGCCACGGTTCATACTTGCAGAGAGACCGATCGACCAGTATGTACGTACACGTTCGCGACCAGAATGACAACGCTACATACGCTTCAACCAGGTGGGCCCCGACTGTCAGGAACTTCCTTGCGTGCGAAGATGTAGCTGGTGGGTCCCATGAGACAGGGGGAAACATTTTTTTCATGAAATAGAAATAGTAGGTTGGAAAAAGCGGTAGGCGTAAGTGAGGTGGTTGTCCTTCGCCTAGTGCCTAGGCAGTGCTTAAATGCCCTAGGTGTAGCCTAGGCGATTATATAATTTTTACTATCAGGGTGTATATGTGGTTATTATATGTGTATTCTATTAATTTAGGGCATATAAGTACATTAACGATCAGCTACTACGATTGGAATATGGCCCTTTTGGCATATCAGTGCAATATGTCATGATTTCTTGCTTGGGTAGACAATTTCTTACTTGCGCTGCCTAGACTTCTGCTTATGCCCTAGGTGAGGCGTTGGGCCATTGCCTAGCGCCTAGGCGTGCCTAAGCGCCTCCTAGGCACTGCCTTTTCCAAAATATGGTGGCCCGTCTGGTGGGTCCCTGCTGTCAGGTGGATGAATCATTATTTTGCGTGTAATAAGGAGGCATTTCCTTGCGTGCGGCCATGGACCCAGCTGTCAGCCTCTCCACTTACAGTCCACTTCTGATGGATGTCGTTCATTGACCATGTTGACCATGCCGCGCCGAGAGCACCATGGTGGTGGACGACGGCGAGGCCTAGGAAGGGAACGACAAGGAGCCAGGGAAGACTCGGCAGTTGTTTCCCACGCGGAGGGGAGTACGAGGGTTTCCTGGTTCGTTTGCCGTCGCCGGAGAATAACATCAGGTGCTGGTGAGTAAAGGGATGGCTAGGCCAGCAATGGGAGTACGGTGGGGAGATGAGGCCTGCGCGGCAGCACAGCCAACCACTGGAGGAGGGAGCAGGCAGTCCCGCAGGCGCTTGTTTGAGCGACTGGAGCAGGAAGAGCAGTGATTGAAGAAGCACGACGGCCGTTGGATGGATATCCAACAGTCACTGCTTGTGCGTCAACCTTTTTTTAGGAAAGCCTCAAATCTGTGGAAAACAGCATACAACCCATCTGCCATTATTTCAAATAATTTACAGCCCATTTCCTAATTCTTAAGGTTTTTTGAGCCCATATTCTTTTTGTTAGCATTACAACCCATATTGTGGCCACGGTTAAAAAATTATACGAAATTTTGCATATCTTGGTGCTGTCCGAACTGTTTTTAATCCTGAAATTTTGAGTCACATTCAAACTGATTTAAAAAATAAATGTATATCAATATAAAATCCAACAAATTGTCCACGCATAAAAAACAATGAAATTTAAAATCTCGAAATGAAAAAAAGAAATTTGAAACTAATTGCCGGTTTGATGTGTTTAAAAAATATATAGCCCATTTCTCATTACTGATAGGCCATTTTCTAGGCCAGCCGAATGAAGCTTTTCTCGTCTTGAAAGATTTGTAGCAAAATAGACCTGACAAAGCAACTTACTTGACAAAGCACAAAAATACTGGGCTAGCCATTTTCAGAAAGAAAAAAAAACTACATGGCTGGTCTATGGTAAACATAAAATAAGAGGTTGTCTAGACAGGCCAGAGTGCCCCACACAGCCTAGTTGTGTAGCGACCAGACCTCAAACAGTCTGATCTTTGTGCTCCGGTGTCATCCCTGGATCAGTAATGCTGACACCACATAGTACTCGGAGGATTTATAGCAGAGTAGCAATCACACACTTATTACATCGAGTGTCTCAAAAGAGAGCTTATCACAATAAATATGGCTTAAGGCCATCTAATAATGATAACAGCGGAAGGCTTGGAAGATAAGTGAGTCCATCAACTCCAACGACATCATTGAGTATAGAACCACGACCTAAAAACTCCTTAATCATCATCTGAAAAGTCTGCAACATTAAGGTTGCATCCCGAAAACGGGTCAGCACATGGAATATGCTGGCAAGGTAACACATAGAGAGTAATGGAATGAAACAGCTATACTATATGCATATTTGGCTGGTGGAAAGCTCTATGGTTACAGTTTTTGCTAAAGCCAATTTTTCCCTACTTCAAAGGAATAAAATTTATTTAACTATCATGGTAGTTGTTAAACATTGAGAATGGTTGACCGCATTCTCAATCCCAATTAAGCATCATCATTAAACATAACCCAACAAAATTAATTTAGAGTAACATGTTGAGATTCACATGATAATCCAAGTACTAGATACTCAAGATGTCCATAACCGGGGACACGGCTAACCATGATTAGTTTGTTACACTCTGCAGAGGTTTGCGCACTTTTCCCCACAAGACTCGATCTCCTCCGTTGGATTTCTCGCACTACATGGTGTTTGAGAAACGGATGACCGAGACATAGTCTTTCAGAAGCTCTAGCACCTTACAATCGGGTAGACCGTACCACCTACATCCCCTACATCTGCTAGTCTACCATTGTAAGAGTTCGCACAACTTAGTCAACTATGCTAGAGCCCATAATAGCTTGTGGCTGCACACGGAAGTTTCTAGTATGAATAGTCTTATGATCCCTTTGAGCCTGGGTGGCGGTCCAAAAGAAAATAGGCAAGTCCTGGAATACCCAGGTGCCTCAATCCACCCAGATGTGTGTTTAAGTTGCCACCTTAGATAAACCATTAATTATCAATCTCATATCTGTCAATGGATTTCACTCACCCAATCCACGTCTACTAGCATAGCATGGCATGATAAGCAAACGTAGAAGTAACTCCCAAAGGTTTGATAATAAACAGGTAATAGGTATTACCTCATCTACTTCCCATCCCACAATTTAATTAGATCCTAATCATGCAATGTGTGAGGATTGATCTAATGCAATAAAACTGGGTAGTAGAAAAGGTATGATCAAAGTGTTACTTGCCTTGCTGATGATCCGGGAAACCTAACGATTCGAAGTAACATGCGGCGCACTCCGGATATTATATCGCAAACAAACAAACGAGCATACAATAAGTACTCATCTAATGCACAGGTAAAACTCAAATAAGAGATCTAACCAGAAGGTTCAACTTAAGAACTCTGGTTGGCAAAAGAATCAAATCGAACGAAGCAACGAAAGTCAAACGGCGAAAGAAAAGAACTTCATTCTAGCAATCTGGACCTAGGGCAATTTTTATAGTAGAAAAATCTTGTTTAAGTTGGTTAAATAGATAGAGGGTTTCGAGACGAATCCCTAGGCACTTGAATCGCCTGATTCCGATAAACGAGCGAAAAGTTAAACTAAAACGAAAATCGGATCAGGAATCGCGATCAGAAAAATCGCGGATTTAATCCGAGAAAAGAAAACCGAAGAACAGATTAACGAACAAACGTTCGTTATCTGGAACTAAACGATGAACGCGTTCGTTAAAACAAACGAACCGGTGAACATTCACTAATTATGTAAACCAGAGAAATAAACCGATCTAGGGTTTCGAAAAAAAAACCGAGGCGGTTTCTTAAAAAAACCGAACGGCGATTGGCGGCGGCTATACCTCCGGCGAGGTACTCCAGCGGGCGGGGCGGGGCTCCGGGGCGGCGGCAACGACAGCGGCACAGCAGCGGCGGCGGCGGCGTGCGACAGTAGCAGGCGGCGGGGGCGGCTGCGGCTGGCGGGCGGCGGGGGACTGAGATCCAGTGACTTCACTTGGTGAAGTCACGTTGCAACTTTAGGCTCTTCATCTCCATCCAAAACAAATCCAATGGTCCATATCACACAAAGGCAAAAGCCCTCAGCACTTAGCAGTTTTGGATAGTGCAGGCTGAAGAAAAGAGTTTGCGGGAATCTGCTCCGCTCTCCCGCGCCGCGCCGGCGTCTCGGACAGGGAGAGGGCGCTGCTCCGCCGCATCAGAGAGGAAGGGGAATCGTACCAGACCGCAACATCGGGGAGAGAGAGCAAGGGACTTGCGCCGGCCGCCGCATCGGAGAGGAGCCGCGCCGGCCGCCGCATTGAAGAGGAAAAGGAGCCGCGCGGCCGCACCGTCGCTGGAGGAGAGGGAGAGGTGGGCTGCCGCCGGAGGAGTGGGAAGGCCACGCATGCCGCCGTCGCCGTTGGACCTCTGCCATCCCGCATCCAGTCGAGGTAATGTGTCCCCGATTCATACAGATACAGTAAGAGTTAGGTATGTACAGAGCAGTTCTTGTACAACTTCAGTTTGAATTGCTTGGGTGCAGAATGGTAGTCAGTTTGGTTACTCATGATGCATGTACAATACAAATTGCTTGGAATAGTTTGCACGTACACTCTGATGAAATTTTGTCCTCTGATTTTAGACTTTCATTTGGAATTTCTGAAATTGAGTGCTCTCTGTTGTGCTATTTGACAGAATTCAGTGTTGTGCTTCACAATTGACTATTGTGAGATGGCAGAAATTGGCAAGGGAATACCTCAAGTTGGTATGAGATTCAGAAATGTGGATGAGGCTTGGGCATTTTGGGTTGCATATGGGGGTCACACAGGCTTTGATGTGAGAAGGAGATATGCAAACAAAAGAGTATAGGCCATTTGGTGTTTTTCTTGAGCTCAATCAGTTCAGAGAAACTACTATTTTCGGTGCTGCCTTGCTGTTTGATGAAACAAAGGACTCATTTATATGGCTATTTGAGACTTTTCTAGTTGCACATAATGGAAGACAACCTAGAACTATTTATACGGATCAAGATGCGACAATGGGAAAAGCTATAGAGAAAGTATTCACGGAATCATATCACGGGTTGTGCACCTTTCACATTGTGATGAATGCTGTCAAACATTTATCTACAGTCAAGGGTGAAGAGAAAGATGTAGGAGAGGTCGAAGAGGAAGATGAAGGGGAGGTGGAAGAGGAATCTCATATTCTCTCTGATTTTAGTGCTTGTATGTTTGGCTATGAGGAAAAGGCAGCATTTCAAGAAGCATTTGACAACATGCGACATAAAGTGCATAAGCAAACTTGGTTAGATAGTATCTACAAGGTGAAAGAAAAATGGGCTGAATGTTATATGAGAAATGTCTTCAGTTTGGGAGTGAGAAGTACACAACTAAGTGAGAGTTTCAACAATGCGTTGAAGAACCATTTGAAATCTGATTTCCATATTGTCCGATTCTTGATGCATTTTGAGAGAACGGTTGAAGTAAAAAGAAGAAAGGAATTGGAATCTGAATATGAGGCAAGAAAAAAGTTGCCAAGAATAAAAATGTGCACTCCGATGTTGGTGCAAGCAAGCAAAGTGTACACTCCCACTATTTTTGAAGCTTTCCAAAGTGAATATGAAAGATCCATGGCTGCTTCCACTAGAGTGTTGGATGAAAATAACAAATTCGTTGTTGCTATTGGGAGGTTGCATGGTGATTTGACTTATGAGGAGGAGGAGGAGCGCATAGTGATTGGTGATCCTTTGAACCAAACAACTTCATGTAGTTGTCAAATGTTCAAAAGGGCGGGAATATTGTGTGGACATAGTTTGAAAGTTCTTGATTTGATGAATATAAAGACATTGCCAACACATTATGTCCTAAAGATATGGACTAGAGAAGCACGCAATGGAAGTATACAAGATAGGCAAGGAAGGAAAGTGGTAGAAAATCCAAAATTGGAAGGTCAACTTTGGTACAAAGATACGTCTCATAAATTTCATGATATGGCATATAAAATAGCCAACTCTCCCGAATGTCGTTTGTTGCTAGAAAATGCACTTGATTCTCTTTGGCCACAACTAGAGGATAAACTCAATGCATCAGCTACTAGTGCTACGATTGGATGTTCCATTGACCAAGAAAATGTTGATCCAAATGTGCAGCAAGCCAATGACTTTCTTAGTTCTGCAAAACTGAAGAAAAAGGAGGTTTCATCTAAAAATTTAAGGAGAAAGCAAACTTGGTTTGATAAGTTACGCAAGGGGCGAAAGCAACCTAAATCAGCGGCAACAACAAAAAAGAAGCAAAGGTCAGCTGCAGTATGTATGTACTATCTGTTCTTATTCATTCCTAAACTAACAAAATGATTTTTCATTTACATTGGCAGCAACAACAACAAAAGAAAAAAGACAGTGTGCAGCCTCAAGTGCAAGTGGAGAATGATGGCACAAACAAAGGAGGGAGTCCCATGGGAGAAAGTGAGAAGCGTCAAGAATACGATGCAATCGACAGCTTTACCAAGCTTTTGACAACTTCACGAGTTGACGATGATATCTTCATGATGGTCTGATCTAGTATGTTCAAAGTTGCTAGGTAGTATTTTGGACAGGGTTAACTACAGTATTTTGGGGATTAACCAGTCTTTTTTGGCCTAAGTGTACAAGTGAAATGGCCTGCTTTTGTGTACTTGAATGATTACTCGACATTGGCATTTCTTGCTGTAGCATTTGGATGTTCTATGATGCAGCCTTTCAATGTCAAATGCCACTCTATATCTGTTTCATGAGTATTGTCAGTCAAAAATATGTATGTGCATGTATGATCTTTTTAGTTCAGCTAAGTGGAAGGTACAGCCAAATGATAACCTTGCTTAATGTATGTTGAAACGGCTATAGACCTATAGTTTATATATTCAAAAATGAAGATTAGATAGTTGGCATGTAATCTGTTTTAACTGAATCCTACGATGAGTCTTCTGTCGCTGCTGGGCTGCAAAACTGACCAAGTGCTAAGGGCTTTTGCCTTTGTGTGATATGGACCATTGGATCTGTTTTGGATGGAGATGAAGAGCCTAAAGTTGCAACGTAACTTCACCAAGTGAAGTCACTGGATCTCAGTCCGGCGGCGGGGCGGGGTGAGGTGAGGGCGGCGGGGTGGCTTGGTATTTAAGAGAAGGGGGGGGTGGCTGCCTTGGTGAGGGGGTCGGGCGGCGGTGAGGCGGCTCCGGTTCGGACTCCTCCCGAGTCCGGCGGCTGCTCGAGCGGGAGGCGGCGGCGGCTGGGCCCTTGGCCCAGTCGGGCGCGGGTTTTTTTTATTCCGCTCGGAAGAAAAAGAAAAAGAAATACTAAACGGAATCCAAAAATTCCGAAATAAATTTTCACGGGCTTCTAAAATCAAGCCTCACAAGGTGAACATTTATTTGGGACCTAAATGCAATTTTGAAAAATGCACTTTTTTCCTAATTCAAATAAAACATCGAAAAACTCCGAAATAAAATCTTATTTGATTTTACTATTAAATCCTCAATATTTCTTTATTTTGGGAAAGTCATTTTATTCCCTCTCTCATATTTTTGTAATAGAAATATTTGATGATAAAATAAATAAAACCAAATGATCCTATTCTCAAAATTTGAGAGAACTCAAATATGAAAATACCGAAATCCCCAACTCTCTCCATGGGTCATTGAGTTACGTAGAATTTCTAGGATCAACCAAATTGCAAAAGAAATATGGTATGCATTGATGATCTAATGTATAACATTCCAAATTGAAAATTTGGGATGTTACAAGTTGACACCTTGCTTCCGTCTCAAAAACAAATTAGATAAATGCCACTCTAATTTTGGCGATTCATAAAAATGCCACTACAATTTCCAAACTTTGAAAAATGCCACTTCAATTTTTGCAAACTTTGAAAAATGCCACTGCAATTTTTGCGAACTTGGAAAAACACCACTCCATACTTTGAAAAATGCACTGGAAATGGCATGAAATGGCATTTTTCAAAGTTTGGAAGTTGCAGTGGCATTTCTAGGAATCACCAGATTTGGAGTGGCATTTATCAAATTAACCCGAAAAAAATAACTGGGTACTTCCTTACGTGCGAATTAAGGAGGCACCTTTTGTGTGTGAAGATATAGTTGGTGAGTCCGACCTGTCAGTGGGGGGAACATTTTTTCGCGAAATACAGAGGCCCTTCCGGTGGGTCCCAGCTGTTAGGTGGAGGAACCATTATTTTACGCATAATAAGGAGGCATTTCCTTTCGTGCGGCCGTGGACCCAGCTGTCAGCCTCTCCACGTACAGTCCACTTCCGATGGATGTCGTCCGTTGACCGCGTTGACCACACCGCGCCGAGAGCACCAGGGCAGTGGACGACGGCGAGGCCTAGGAAGGGAACGACACAGAACTAGGGAAGACTCGGCAGTTGATTCCCACGTGGATGGGAGTACGAGGGTTTACAGGTTCGTTTGCCGTCGCTGGAGAATAACAACAGGTATGGGTGAGTAGAGGGATGGCTAGGCCAGCGATGGGACTACAGTGGGGCGGTGAGGCCTGCGCGGCAGCATATCCGGCCATGGGAGGAGGGAGCAGGCAGTCCCGCCGGCGCTTGTTTGAGCGGCTAGAGCAGGAAGAGCAGAGATTGAAGAAGCACGACGGCCGTTGGATGGACATCCAATAGTCACTACTCTCGTGTGTTGACTAAGTTGACATGACGTTGTGTGTGCGTCAACCTTTTTTTAGGAAAGCATACGCGTCAACCTATAGTAGGCGCACAAGTCAGCCTCAAATCTGTGGAAAAGAGCATACATCCCATCTGCCATTATTTTTAATAATTTACAACTCATTTTCTAATTCTTAAGAATTTTTTGGAGCCCATCTTCTTTTTGTTAGCACTACACCCCATATTGTGGCCATGGTTAAAAATTATACGAAATTTTGCATATTTCGGTGCGGTCAACTGTTTTTAATCCCGAAATATCGAGTCACATTCAAACTATTTTGAAAAATAATTTATATAAATATAAAATCCAAATAATTGTCCACGCATAAAAATCAATGGAATTTTAAAATCGTGTAATGAAAAAAAATTGGAACTAATTCCCGGTTTGATGTGTTTTAAAAATGTGCAACCCATTTCTGGGCAAACCAAATGAAACTCTCCTCGTCTTGAAAGATTTGTAGCCCAGCAGGGCTGGTAAAGCAAGTAGGCCTCGTTTGGGTATTTCTTTAAAAATATAGAACTGGGCTAGCCATTTTCAACAAGAAAAAACACAACTAGGCTCATGATGTGGTAAACATAAATAAAACCCTGGCTAGACGGGCCACAGCTCCCGCACAGCCTCGTTGTTACCCTGATCGCTAATACTAGTATAAATAACAACTGCTTGTTCCTAAAAAAGTAAATAACAACTGCACGACCTGCTGGGTCCCTGGTGTCAGCCGCTCATTGTGTAATTCTCTCATTTATTGACTACGTTAACAATGACGTGAGCCCCAGATGTCCAACCATTAGGAGGAACCATTTTTTGGGCTTGTAATAATAAGGCACTTGCTTACGTACTGCCATGATGCTGGTGGGTCCCTACTGTTATCCTCTCCATGTACAGTCATCTCCTTGTTCCTCTCGGTTGTTGACGACATTGACGACACAAGAGGGCGGCGCACCACGCATGGCGAGCGAACCAAGGTGGAGGACGACGGCGAGGCCTCGAACGGAACGAACAAGAGCCGTGGAAGATGCGCCGGTCCAGTCGCAGGCGGAGGGGAGTAAAAGGGTTGACTGGTTCGGGTGCGGATGCGTGTTGGGGCTGACGTTGTCGGAGAATAACAGGACGTGTGGGGGAAAAGAGGGAGGGACTGGCCAACATTGGAGGGTACGGTAGGGCGGCGGAGGCGCAGCCAACCATGGGAGGCAGGAGCAGGCGGAGCCGACGGGGTGGTTTGGTTTGGGCGACTTGAGGAAGAAGACAAGAGATAGAAGATACACGGCAGATGTTGGATGTCAATCCAATGGCTGGTAGGCAGAATCGTTTGTTGACTAGCTAGTAAGTCGATACCACCTTTGGATAGGCTATTTCCTTGTGGGTCCCAAATGTCAAAATCCAAATCTGTCGCGGTCATGCAGCCTTTCCTATGAAAATTTACAGCCCATTTGGTGTGCTAGTTTGAAATAAGTTTGTGGGTGCTGGTGGGGGCTAATCACTTGGCTTCTGTAATGCACAGTGAGCTCAAGCAGCCGGTGAGAGTGATGTTATTTCCCTTTGTTTGGATTTTTGTAACACCCACGATGCGATTATATCTCCCACGTATCGGAGCACGACTTAGAGGCATAACCGCATAGTAGGCATGTCGCAAGAGGGGTAATCTTTACACATCCCATGTACTGAATAAGAAGGGATAAAGAGTTGGCTCACAATCGCCACTTCACACAATACATAAATATAGCATTACATCATCCAGAATACAATCAAGGTACGACTACGGAACCGAAATAAAGAAAGACCACCCCTAATGCAATAGATCCCCGATCGCCCCGACTAGGCTGCACTACTGATTAACTGGAAAACGAAACAAAGCAACAAACACGATCGTCATCGAGCTCCCACTTGAGCTCGGTTGCGTCACCTGCATGGTCATCATCGGCACCTGCAACTGGTTTTGGAAGTAATCTATGAGTCATGGGGACTCAGCAATCTCACACCCTCGTGATCAAGACTATTTAAGCTTATGGGCAGGAAAAGGTAGTGAGGTGGAGCTGCAGCAAGCACTAAGCATATATGGTGGCTAACTTACACAAAATAGAGCGAGAAGAGAAGCAAATCACGGTCGTGAACTAGAAGTGATCCTGAAACTACTTACGTTCAAGCATAACACAAGAACCATGTTCACTTCCCGGACTCCGCCGAGAAGAGACCATCATGGCTACACACGCGGTTGATGCATTTTCATTAAGTTAAGTGACAAGTTCTCTACAACCGGATATTAACAAATTCCCATCTGCCCATAATCGCGGGCACGACTTTCGAAAGTTCAAAACCCTGCAGGGGTGTCCCAACTTAGCCCATCACAAGCTCTCATGTTCAACGAAGGGTATTCCTTCTCCCAGGAAGACCCGATCAGACTCGGAATCCCGGTTACAAGACATTTGGACAATGGTAAAACAAGACCAGCAAAGCCGACCGATGCGCCGACAATCCCGATAGGAGCTGCACATATCTCGTTCTCAGGGCAACACCGGATAGGTCAAGCTACGAGTAAAACCAACCCTGAAGATTCCCCGAGGTGGCCTTGCATGCTGCTCGTTTCGAACCAACACTTAGAGAAGCA
>NC_041392.1:665266439-665268808 GCF_002162155.2 Triticum dicoccoides | reverse complement strand
GTTGTTAGGGCAAATGTAAAACCAAGGTTGGGCCTTGCTGGAGGAGTTTTATTCAAAGCGAACTGTCAATGGGTTCCCATTATAACCCAACCGCGTAAGGAATGCAAAATCAAGGAACATAACACCGGTATGACGGAAACTAGGGCGGCAAGAGTGGAAGAGAACACCAAGCATAAGGCCGAGCCTTCCACCCTTTACCAAGTATATAGATGCATTAAATAAATAAGAGAGATATTGTGATATCCCGACAATAATCATGTTCCAACATGGAACAAACTCCAATCTTCACCTGCAACTAGCAATGCTATAAGAGGGGCTGAGCAAAGCGATAACATAGCCAAACAATGGTTTGCTAGGAAAGGTGGGTTAGAGGATGAACATGGCAATATGGGAGGCATGATATAGCAGGTGGTAGGTATCGGAGCATAGCAAAAGAGCGATCAACTAGCAAGCAAAGATAGAAGTGATTTTGAGGGTACGATCATCTTGCCTGCAAAGTTCTTCGAGAAGACGAAAGCTTGATCCTCGTAAGCGTACTCAACGGGTACCTCGAACACGAACTCGTCTCCCGGCTCTACCCAAGGCAAGAACACAAGCAAAGGAAACAACAATCAACCACGGTGCAATGCACAAGAAACATGATGCAAAACATGGCATGATATGCGGGATGTGATATGCAATGCATATGCATGCTTCACAAGGGAAATATTGAACCAGGCCTCAACTTGGAAAACCAAGTGCGCCGCTGGAAAGATGAGATGATTTCGGTCGAAATCGATATAAAGATCACCGGAATCGGATGCACGGTTTGCAAATGGCAAGCAAAACAATAATGGCACAATCCTGCGATTAACAGCATGATGCCATCTAAATGCAACAAGAAACTAAGCTACTGCACTCCAACATAGAAACAATGCACATGGCAGTGATCTAGTCAAGATGCTTGACAAAAGATGAACACTGAGCTGCGACTAAATCACACAAGAGCAGGTTCAAACAAGCATGGCAAAAGTGCAAAAGATATTAACATCACAGACTTAGTGAAAATACTAACATGTCAGGAATTAACATCTGGAAGCAATGTTTAGAGCAAGATAACAACATGCTACAGGATCAGATCATAGCAATACAAGGCATGGCATGAATCTACTCAGAGCATATAACAAAAGTCCCTTACTGACCATAAGGCAAAAAGGATCAGAAGATATGATGGCACCCATGTAAACATAGCAAGTTTCGTTAACAGATTCAGACTTAGTAGAAAACTGGACATGGCAGAAACAGAATTATGAAGGCATGTTTGCGAGCTCGATTCACTCAACACAAGGCATTGCATGACAAGCTAAGCATACTACCAGCAAGAAGACATGATCAAGAAGCTAAACATGGCAATAACAATCTCATAGCATGCATGGATCAACTACAACAACCTTGGCAAAATTGATTAACACGTAAACAATCTTCCAGGAACATTTTATAGCAAAAGTAGAGCAAGATTGAGTCATGCTAGGGCACTCCATAAATGCAAACAAGGACATGGATGGATAGAGCACAACCATATGCCCAAATCATCCTTACTGAACATAATCAAAAGAGGCTGAATCACTCTGTAGCAACATGAATACATGTCATTAAAATAACAGCGGGGAAATGACTTAGTGAAATTCTAAGTCCCTGAAATCAGCAACATTACGAGAGCTACTTTGCATGCTTGTGCTAGTCACCACATTGATCACAAAAATACATGGCATACACCCCTGTAAAGATGGCATGGCATATCCCAAAACACCTGTAGAGCTCATAGCCATATGCAGCACACAATAATCATGGCAAAAAATGACAAATGCTCATAAACTGATAAGAAATAGGAACTAACATTTTATAGCACTCTTGCATCAACTATTAGGGCATCAATATGGACTCAAACAAGCATGGTGCAATGGAACAAAATGAAGAGGACATCTAGATGAAAAAATTTATATCTCATGCACGCAAAATGGAGCAACGGTGATGAAGTTATGATGTGATGAATAGGGGCTCAGAATGTTAGAAAACATGGACTTAGGATATGTCGGATTTCGAGGATGGCCGGGGTAACTCACCTGGGATGAGGAGGACGACGGACGGCGGGGCTTGGGGACGGCCGGAGATGCTCGTGGAGGCCGGATCCGGTCCGGCCCGACAGGATCTGGCTGACGAAGACGAGGGGGCACGGTGGAGGAGATCCCCGGTGCCGGGCGGAGGCGAGTTCCGACACGGCGGACGCGGCGCCGCAGGAGGCGAAGCCGCGCGGCACGGCGAGCGGGGTCCGCGGCGGCGGCGGGAGGCGACCGGTGGGAGGCGGAGCCGAAGTGGCGGCTGCGGGAGGC
>NC_041392.1:665260560-665265891 GCF_002162155.2 Triticum dicoccoides | reverse complement strand
GGTCGGGCTCGTGCGGGCCCATGCTGGGCTCGGCGGGCCGCGGCCGCGGGGAGGAAAGAGGGAGGCCGGCGGGGTGCCACGTGGCGGCGCGGGAGAGGCTGCGGGCGACGGGGACGATGACGTGGCACGATGCGATTGGCCGGGGCGATGTGGCTGGAGGCGGTGGACGCGTCCGGCGGCGGAGTGGACATGCCCGGTGGCGCGAGGAGGAGGGAGACTAGGGTTTCATCCGCGAATTTTCGGGGAGGCACACATATTTATAGGTAGAGGGAGCTAGGAGAGTCCAAATGAGGTGCGGTTTTCGGCCACGCGATCATGATCGAACGGACGAGGGGATGGAGGGGGTTTGGATGGGTTTTGGGCCACTTTGGAGGGTGTTGGGCTGCAACACACACGAGGCCTTTACGGTTCCTCGGTTAACCATTGGAGTATCAATCGGACTCCAAATGGCACGAAACTTGACAGCCGGTCTACCGGTGCTATACCAAGGCTGCTTGGCAAATCTCGCTCCATTCCGAGAAAGTTTAACACCCACTCACAGAAAGAGGCAAAAGGGGGCGCCGGAGGTCATAGGAGTGTCGGAATGCAAAACGGACAACGGGGAAAATGCTCGAATGCATGAGACGAACACGTATGCAAATGCGATGCACATGATGACATGATATGAAATGCATGAAACGCAAACAAATGACAAGACAACAACAGCGAATAACTGGAAGACACCTGGCGCAACGGTCTCGGGGCGTTACAACACTCCACCACTACGAGAGGATCTTGTCCCGAGATCTAGGATGGCACCGGAGGGAAAACGTAAGAGGAAGATAGCAGGTAAAACTAAGTTACCTCTTTGACAAATGAGTGAAACCAAAGAACCTTGGAAGGTTGAACAAATTGAAAGAAAGAATGCAACGGAGATGAACAAAGTTGATAACTCTCCATTAGAAAAGAGGAACAAGGTAGAACCAATTCGGGCAGCACTCCGGTTGAAAAGCGATGCAAGACTTGATAAGGTGAAAAGAACTTGAGCAGAGGACACAACACTCCGGTTAAA
Organism: Triticum dicoccoides; assembly: GCF_002162155.2. Lineage (NCBI taxonomy): Eukaryota > Viridiplantae > Streptophyta > Magnoliopsida > Poales > Poaceae > Triticum > Triticum dicoccoides. The sequence goes on along the minus strand of NC_041392.1, from coordinate 665,264,840 downwards.
TGGATAAGCACGAAAAAGAACACGATCCTCACAACTAGAGATGATGAGAGAATAGAGAAACATCACAAAGCCTCCATAAGAAGAAATAATATAGATCATTGAAATGAAAGGATGGAGAAGAAAAAGGTCAACTTATGCCACAAATGAGCTTGAAGATCACCCTTCCAAGAAATTTTAAACGAAGTTGTTGGAAAACCAACAAAGAAAAGGATAAGCTTGATATGGACTTATAGAAGACATCTTAAAGTTATGAGGTGACAACTTGCCACTACCGGAAACAATGGATTTGAATTTGTATGAACAAGGAGACGAGAAACTATTTCACCGGGAGGATAGAAGAAGAACTTGGGTCATTTATGAGCATCATAAATACCAACAATCCTTAGGGAAGGCTTTAGGTGAAATATAACCCAAGATAACTACAATGACGAGATTGATGAATTTAAAAATATATCATACTTGACAACTTGTGAATCATGAAACACGAAGGGAAATTATCAAGAATGATATAACACCATTCCAAAAGATAAGGCAGAAACAATTGCACTCCGGATTGCAAGATGAAAAAAAACTTGCGCTCCTCTGAAAAGAATCTCGATGAACACTTCGAGAAGAAATTAAATCTTTAAAGAACCATCATGTAGAGCCTCCATGAAGAACTCCGGTAAAAAAGGATGATCAAACGGAAGGAAAGAGAGGTTGAAAACACAAGGTGAAGCCTTGAAATGATTGGATGAAGCTTTGCGACAAGATAAAGTGGAAACTTGGAACTCTGGAAGGAAAGATAAAGCATCTCGAACTGAGAATGTGATATGATGAACCACTCCGGAAAGCAGGAAATTAGATCACTTGGATGAAACAATAATAAGGATTACATTATGCGTATCCTTCACCAATTAAATTGATGACAAACAACGGATTTGGCATACTACTTATTCTCGTAGAAAGGATTAAGATAGATATAGCGCCAATTTGATAAGGTCTTCAACCATCCACCGGTAGGATTGAAAAAAACGAATGAATTGATATTATAACGAAGGAAGAGAGATCTTGAACGAACCACCGTAAGAATTGAAAACGGAAGTAGCAAAGGCACAATTCATCAGGAAGAATGGGAAAATGAATGAAGATACTTGCTAGCATTTAGATACATGAGAACGAAGAGATCCTGAACTGATTAGAGGATATTTGAACGATGCACCGGTAAGATTTGGAGAATGAGAGCTGAAAGCTGGAATGAATAATCTCGAAATGATGGCCTTCGGTGAATCAAACTGAAAAGGCTCCTGATTTGCTCCGGAAGGGTGAAAAGAATAGCTCACAATCGAAAATAATTATGAGAGGATGACATCAAGCTAGAATCACAAATCTTCGAGAGAATGGACAAGATTGAGAGAGAAAAAAAAATCTCCTTCGGTCTTCAAATCCGAGAATGACGACGAGAAACACCACCATGAATTGTTGAGATACTCCGGGATGAAAATTAGAAAGGTTGAACCAACAATGAAAAGAGTTATAAGATTTTGGAGAAACCAACTGACTGATGATAATTCATTCTTACGTCAAACTTTGAAAGATCTGAGAATAACTCCAGTAAAATTAGAAGAGTCAGGTAAGATCCTAGAAAGAGACCTGTGGGTTAGGGCCCACTCAAAGAAACACCATTGAATGATTGCTTGAAAAGAGAGCTTGCACCGGTTGAGTTAAATGGCTTGAATGAGATTACAACCTCGAAATAGGTTGAGCGGATCTTGAATGAAAAGACGAGCCTTCTGAGATATCTTCAGCACTCCGGAACAAATGAACAATGAGAGATGAACGATTAAAAGGTGTGCCGGTATGAGAAAACATTTAAAACAAGGAAAGGATATGATCAACAAAACTTGAATTGGATCCACCGGAGAAAAAGAACGAATAATGATGAACTTGTAGAGCATCTTCATGAGAATCACCGGATAAGAATATTGACGGAAAAGAATGGAGAGACTTCACATCAATAAGATGGATACTTGATTAAGAAATCCGAGTCCTCGAAGAAAAAGGGTGGGTGGGAGGGAAAAACAAAGGCAACTTGAGGACAGATGAAACGAACAACGTCGGGAAAACCGAGAGGTGATCTTGCGGATGTTGAAAATGATCGGATCCACTTGAAGAGAAGCACGTCGGTTGAAAAGGATTGACACGGCAACCTCGATGATCAAGAAGGATTAGTATTCACATAGAAGTATGAGAACACCGCTTAGGAAAGGTATGGATTCCACATTTGACTTCGAAGCAACTCGAATACCACAACTCAAAACAAAAACAGAGGATTGGCTTGCAGAAAAAGCCGGAACAAATATATGATAGAGATCTCGTCCGAAGTTTTCATGGTGGGGCCCACACGGGCTCGATCGTATAGCACCATCATGTACAAGGCAGTGCACATGACATATGAAGCGTCCCTGAGTCATCATAGCCAAGGACTCTTTAAGACACAACGAGACCATTGTAAAATCAACCGTGGATAGGCGGACTACTAGACGTCGAACCCCAATTTCATATCATACATCTGTCGGAAAGATATCCTAGGAGATACTTGAATTCCCACTTATAAACACCCAAAACTTTCTGGTTATGCAATCAGGTGTTGGGGATACAGGGGAAGCATAATATCTCACCCAAACTAACAATACCTACATCTAGCTGTATCCATCCTTCAACACATAACTAAGCAACCTTCGGAAATCGTTTACCTCAACCTTCGAAAAGCATCCGTTATACGAGTTATGGCAATACTCCCAAACTGCCACCCCAGTACTGGGTGGCGTCGAGGTTATCTCACCAACAACTGCATAAAAGAGATTTTCGATGTAGGCGAAACTCAAGTATTCCAGAACTGCAACGATAAAATTGTGACGACAACACCTCGGAGCTCAACTCCCCGGGACAGTGCCACAACCCCTAAATGTCAGGAGGCACTAAGAACAATGTTCTTGTCACAAAACCATCAAAACGATTCCAAGATACCCGCGTGATCCTAATTTTTTAGTGAAATTTGAGAAGAGAATAGTCAAAACTCTATGCCAGGAGGCCTCACCAGAGCGACGAAGGGACTGAGGAGTAAAAAGAATCCTACTCTCCTATATATATAATCCTATAAGACTCAAATAATTTTTCTAGACTCAACAACGCCAACGATTCAATCAAGCAGGGGGCTACTAAGTCGGGGAAGGCTCTGATACCAACTTGTAACACCCACGATGCGGCTATATCTCCCACATATCGGAGCACGGCTTAGAGGCATAACCGCATAGTAGGCATGTCACAAGAGGGGTAATCTTTACACATCCCATGTACTGAATAAGAAGGGATAAAGAGTTGGCTTACAATCGCCACTTCACACAATACATAAATATAGCATTATATCATCCATAATACAATCAAGGTCCGACTACGAAACCAAAATAAAGAAAGACCACCCCTAATGCAATAGATCCCCTATCGCCCCGACTGGGCTCCACTACTGATCAATTGGAAAACGAAACAACGCAACAAACACGATCTTCATCGAGCTCCCACTTGAGCTCGGTTGCGTCACCTGCACGGTCATCATCGGCACCGGCAACTGGTTTTGGAAGTAATCTATGAGTCATGGGGACTCAGCAATCTCACACCCTCGCGATCAAGACTATTTAAGCTTATGGGTAGGAAAAGGTAGTGAGGTGGAGCTGCAGCAAGCACTAAGCATATATGGTGGCTAACTTACGCAAAAGAGAGCGAGAAGAGAAGCAAAGCACGGTCATGAACTAGAAGTGATCAAGAAGTGATCCTGAAACTACTTACGTTCAAGCATAACACAAGAACCGTGTTCACTTCCTGGACTCCGCCGAGAAGAGACCATCACGGCTACACACGCGGTTGATGCATTTTAATTAAGTTTAGTGACAAGTTCTCTACAACCGGATATTAACAAATTCCCATCTGCCCAGAACCGCAGGCACGGCTTTCGAAAGTTCAAAACCCTGCAGGGGTGTCCCAACTTAGCCCATCACAAGCTCTCACGGTCAACGAAGGATATTCCTTCTCCCAGGAAGACCCGATCAGACTCGGAATCCCGGTTACAAGACATTTCGACAATGGTAAAACAAGACCAGCAAAGCTCCCAATGCGCCGACAATCCTGATAGGAGCTACACATATCTCGTTCTCAGGGCAACACCAGACAGGTCAAGCTACGAGTAAAACCAACTCTCCATTTTCCCCGAGGTGGCCCCGCAGGCTGCCCGTTTCGTACAAACA
>NC_041392.1:665217482-665260304 GCF_002162155.2 Triticum dicoccoides | reverse complement strand
AAAGATGACCCTTGAGTCTGCAGAACCCAAGGGAAGGTGATAGGTTGTTAGGGAAAATGTAAAACCAAGATTGGGCCTTGCTGGAGGAGTTTTATTCAAAGCAAACTGTCAAGGGGTTCTCATTATAACCCAACCGCGTAAGGAATGCAAAATCAAGGAAGATAACACCGGTATGACGGAAACTAGGGCGGCAAGAGTGGAACAAAACACCAGGCATAAGGCCGAGCCTTCCACCCTTTACCAAGTATATAGATAGATTAAATAAATATGAGGGATATTGTGATATCCCAACAATAATCATGTTCCAACATGGAACAAACTCCAATCTTCACCTGCAACTAGCAACGCTATAAGAGGGGCTGAGCAAAGCGGTAACATAGCCAAACAACGGTTTGCTAGGAAAGGTGGGCTAGAGGCTGAACATGGCAATATGGGAGGCATGATATAGCAGGTGGTAGGTATCGCAGCATAGCAAAAGAGGGAGCAACTAGCAAGCAAAGATAGAAGTGATTTCGAGGGTATGGTCATCTTGCCTGCAAAGTTCTCCGAGAAGACGAAAGCTTGATCCTCGTAAGCGTACTCAACGGGTACCTCGAACACGAACTCGTCTCCCGGCTCTACCCAAGGCAAGAACACAAGCAAAGTAAACAACAATCAACCACGGTGCAATGTGCAAGCAACATGATGCAAAACATGGCATGATATGCGGGATGTGATATGCAATGCATATGCATGCTTCACAAGGGAAAGTTTGAACCAGGCCTCAGCTTGGCAAACCAAGTGCGCCGCTGGAAAGATGAGATGATTTTAGTCAAAATCGATATAAAGATCACCGGAATCAGATGCACAGTTTGCAAATGGCAAGCAAAACAATAATGGCACAATCCTGCGATTAACAACATGATGCTATATAGAATGCAACAAGAAACTAAGCTACTGCACTCCAACATAACAACAAAGCACATGGCAGTGATCTACTCAAGATGCTTGACAAAAGATGAACACTGAACTACGGCTAAATCACACAAGAGCAGGTTCAAACAAGCATGGCAAAAGTGCAAAAGATATTAGCATCACAGACTTAGTGAAAATACTAACATGTCAGGAATTAACATCAGGAAGCAATGTTTAGAGCAAGATAACAACATGCTACAGGATCAGATCATAGCAATACAAGGCATGGCATGAATCTACTCAAAGCATATAACAAAAGTCCCTTACTGACCATAAGCCAAAAAGGATCAGAAGATATGATGGCACCCATGTAAACATAGCAAGTTTCGTTAACAGATTCAGACTTAGCAAAAAACTGGACATGGCAGAAACAGAATTATGAAGGCATGTTTGCGAGCTCGATTCACTCAACACAAGGCATTGCATGATAAGCTAAGCATACTACCAGCAAGAAGACATGATCAAGAAGCTAAACATGGCAATAACAATCTCATAGCATGCATGGATCAACTACAACAACCTTGGCAAAATTGATTAACACGTAAACAATCTGCTAGGAACATTTTATAGCAAAAGTAGAGCAAGGTTGAGTCATGCTAGGTGTCGGAGTAATGGGCCACGGGTAGGCCAACCCGAGCCCCACGACCTTTCAAGACATCGGGGCAGGCTGTGCCCCTCAAGACAATAGAGCGAAGAGCCGCCTCCTGGGGAGTCTACGGCAAGGCGGCCGACTGCCCGCTCACGGCCGAGTCCCGGGGATGACTTCTAGAGAAGCCGACTTTGGGGAGTCGGCCGGCGACTCCAACAAACCTGGCCTCATCGAGGGGGACGGGGCAGGGGCGTGGCTACAATGAAGCCCACTCCCCGCCCCTTACCAAGGGCAGGCATGGCTACAGCGCGCCGTACTTGGGAAGATCTCCCCGCGGCGTGGCACTGTTGCCCAGCCGGCCCTGACATCAACACCACTGTACCTGGTCCTGCGCCCACGACGGCTTGTCTATACGGCCTGGAGGCAGCAGGGCCCACCAGCCAGCGAGACCTCGGGAGACGGCGGGGGCACCGCCAGTCGGACCCAACTGGAGTCGGCCCGGGGGAGTCAGCCGAGCCCTCCCCGGGCCCACGCGCCATTAATCAATAAGAGACGGGGAGTGGCCACAGTGATCGCCCGCCAGGCGGCGGGGCTGTTGCCACGACCCCATGCCCAAGCTTGCTTCATCAGGAGCACGGCTATAGTAAACAGCAGCCGACAAGACCCGCCCGCGGCGGACGCGGCCTGTCGGCTCCGTACCAGACCAGTCGGCGGGCCCCAGCAGTCGGTGGAGACGTCGGAGGTCGGAGACACTAACGGCTGGGCCCGCGCCCAGTCACATTACCATTGTACCCCTAGGGGGTAGGCCTATATAAAGCCCCCCAGGGCACCCACGCAAAGGGTTGGATCCCAGTAGTTCGATACCTCACCAGATAGAGGGAGAGAGCTAGCCTTGCCCTCTCCTACCACCATACACAGCTCAAGGAGCAACTGTGTAAACACTTGACCATAGTGATCCTGCGGAGACCCCGCAGAGCAGCAATAGGGGTATTATCTCCCCGGAGAGCCCCGAAGCTGGGTAAGATTTGTCGGCATGCATGTCTTCGCCTCAGCCCGTTTCCAAGCACCGGCGACGTTCTACTCGCCCCCACCATGATAAGCCATCCGTTGGCATATGTCGCACCAAACCCCCGACATTTGGCGCCCACCGTGGGGCATGGTGCACCGCTGTCCGGAGATCTATTTTGGACGGGAACCCTTTTCCTCCCTGGCGAGCGCAGCCAGCCAGGCACGCCAGACGAAGTTTGCGTCGACGCGTTGCGCGGCGTGGAGATCGCCTGCGCAGCCAGCTCCTTGGCCGAACTTGTCGGCGAGGTCCGCCTCTCCGACGAACCTGCGTCTGACGCAGGCGTAGGCGGCCCCGAAAACCTCCTCGCGGGCCTCCTCGATCAACTCCACGTTTCCGGCGAGCCTGCCATAGACTTGGAGTCCGTAGGCTCCACCGACCCAATGCTGGTGGACTCTGACACCGCGTCGGTCGATGCTTTCCCCTCCAACGTGGTGGTCTACGACGAACCTCTCCCCCACGCGGAGAGCGATGGGAGCACCGTCACTGAGGTGCTGGTCATCAGTCATGACGAGTTCCCTGGTGGAAGGGCGCCCGACTCACTCGGCGCGGCGCTGCAAGACCTAGCTGCGCCCATTCTGGAAGATGCTGACGCGGAGACGTTAGAAGCACGCCGCCTTCAGCTTGTTGAAGGTGCGAAGAAGCCAGCCAGCATGAGACGCTTGTCAGAAGCTTACCAGCGGGAGATGGATCGCGCTGTTGGCGGCTCGCCGGCTCCGGCAGGGCCCAGCCGCCTTGGCGCGGTTCAGCAGCGCGGCGTAGCCATCGCCAGCCTGTTTGGGGCTAGCCGCCCCGTGTATGCCACGCCAGCGGAGAACATCCGAGCCGCCCAGGCAGCGGCGGATGAGCTGGACAATTTCGAGGGCGAAGAGCGCCGCCTCATGATGGAGCGAGTCCAGTGGCTCCTTGACGCGGCCGCCGCGCAGAACAAGGCCGGCTGCCGCACGGAGGCGCCGCAGCGGCCAAACGACGACCCGCACCGAGATCAAGGCGCGACGTCTCGGACACCGACTGCCGGTGCCTGAGGAAGAAAGGACAAGGAGCCAGCTGTCAGCCACAGTCGGACTCGGATTACCATAGAGCGCGACCGAGACGGCCGCCCGAGAGCAGTGGAACGACGGGACGATTGTCCGCCTCCCCCTCCCCGCAAGGAGAGGCGAGTCTCCCCGCCGACTGTTGACCATCTGACTCTCGGTGACCGCTTTGGCCGCCGAGAGAGAGTTGGGGAGAATGACGCCCGCCACTGGATCGACCGACTTCACCGGTCCCTGGCGCTGGAAGAAGAAGACGCGCTGGGTCCGCCTTGTTTCGGGCCCCGCATTCAGGACGAGCCCTTTCCCAGAGGGTTCACGCTCCCAAGAGACACGCCCAAGTATACCGGCTCCGTGAAGCCGGAAGACTGGCTAGTCGACTACTCCACGGCTGTCAGCATAGCAAACGGCAACAAGCGTGTCACCGTAAAGTACGTTCCGCTCATGCTCCAGGGCACGGCCCGGACATGGCTGAACAGCCTAAAGCCCCGCAGCATCAACAGCTGGGTCGACTTCACCGAAGCATTTGTTCGCAACTTCACCAGCACGTACAAGCGTCCTCCCAAGCCTCGCCAGCTCTCCCTATGCGTGCAAGGTCCTGATGAGTCGACTCGCGACTACCTCACGCGTTGGGCTGAGCTCCGGAACTCCTGCTAGGGCGTGCACGAGGTGCAGGCCATTGAGTACTTCACAGCCGGATGCCGAGAAGGCACCCTCCTCAAGCACAAGCTCCTCTGCGACGAGCCAGAAACCCTCGACGAGCTGCTGATCATAACGGACAAGTACGCTACGGCCGACTCCTCCATGAAGACGGAAATTCAAATCAGCATGACTCGCAAGGTGGATCCTCAGGATCCAAGAACTCCGGCAGCAGATGCCGGCCGGCGACAACAGCAGGGCGACCACAAGCGCAAGGCCCCGCAACCGGCTTCCAACAGCCGGCAGGTCGCGACTGTCGAAGCCCAGCAGCCTCCGCCCAAGCGACAGAAAGGCGGCAAGCCGAACGAGTAGCCGGCCTTCTCCTACGAGCAGACCTTGGATGGACCTTGCAAGTTCCACAGCGGCGCGAAGCCATCGAATCACACCACCCGGAAGTGTCACTGGCTCACCAGGATCGCCAAGGGAGACGGCCTCCTGCCACCCCCGCCTGCTGGGCAGCCGCCTCCGCCTTCGCCCCAGCAGCCGGCAGTCAGGCCAGTCGGCGCAGTACAAGACGAGTACCCTGAAGAGCACGGAGCCTACGTGGTGTTCACCAGTGTGGCTGACGATCGATGCAGCAGGCGGCTGCAGCGACAAGAGGTGAACGCGGTGGCCTCAGAGACGCCAATGTTCATGCACTGGTCAGAGAGGCCCATCAGCTGGAGCAGGGCTGACCACCCAGAAGTGATGCCGAGTCCGGGCTCCTATGCCTTGGTCCTGGACGCCACCTTTGCCACGGACAAACGGGCCACACGTTTTTCGCAAGTTCTGATAGATGGGGGCAGCAGCATCAACATCCTATACAAGGACACCATGGAGAAGTTAGGAATCAAGCAGAGACAGCTTTAGAACAGCTGGACTGTGTTCCACGGCATTGTTCCTGGGCTTTCCTGTTCACCAATCGGCAAGATCCTGATTGTCGTCTTCTTTGGGGACAAAGATCACTTCCAAAGAGAGTCTGTTTGGTTTGAGGTGGTGGACCTTGAGAGCCCATAACATGCGCTACTTGGCCGGCCCGCCTTGGCCAAGTTCATGGCGGTCCCCCACTACGCCTACCTCAAGATGAAGATGCCCAGTTCCAGGGGAATTCTGACTGTGGCCGGCGACCACCAGAAGTCGTCCGCTTGCGCGGCCAAAAGAAGTCGGCTGGCCGAGTCCCTGGTGATTGCGGCCGAGAAGCGACTCCTTGAGCGAGCTGTGGTGATGGCCGGCAAGCAGCCGGAGATATTGCCCGACCCGAAGGAGTCGGAAGCCGAAGGTTCGTTCAAGCCGGCCAAAGAGACAAAGAAGATACCCTTGGATCCGGAACACCCAGAGAGGTACGCCGTCGTAGGTGCAAACCTCGACAGCAAATAGGAAGGCAAGCTCGTCGATTTCCTCCGTGAGAATCGGGACATCTTCGCATGGTCTCCCAAAGACATGCCAGGTGTGCCGACGGAATTCGCCGAGCACAAGTTACATGTCTGATCTGATGCAAAGCCGGTCAGGCAGCTCCTGTGCTACTTATCAGAAGAGAAGAGAAGAGTTGTCGGAGAAGAGATATCCCAACTCCTAGCAGCCGGCTTCATTATGGAAGTTTTCTTCCCAGAGTGGCTGGCAAATCCGGTCCTGGTGCTAAAGAAGAACAAGCAATGGAGAATGTGTATTGACTACACGAGCCTCAACAAGGCCTGCCCCAAGGACCCGTTTGCTCTGCCGAGAATTGATCAGGTGATAGACTCCACAGCCGGATGCGAGCTGTTGAGTTTCTTGGATGCGTACTCAGGATATCACCAGATCAAGCTGAACCCAGCTGACAGATTGAAGACCGCCGTCATCACGCCGTTTGGAGCATTCTGCTACCTCACCATGATGTTCGGCTTGAGGAATGCCGGCGCCACCTTTCAGCATTGCATGCAAAAGTGCCTCCTCAAGCAGCTCGGTAGGAACACCCACGTTTACGTGGACGACGTGGTGGTGAAGACGGAAAAGCGAGGAACATTGCTGGAAGACCTTTGAGAACCTGCGCCGGTTCCAGATCAAGCTCAACCCCGAGAAGTGTGTCTTCGGAGTACCAGTCGGCCAGCTGCTAGGTTTCCTGGTCTCTGAACGCGGCATAGAATGCAACCCAGTAAAAATCAAGGCCATCTAGAGAATGGAGGTACCTAGCCGACTGCTGGATGTGCAGAGGTTCACCGGCTGCTTGGCGTCCATCAGCCGATTCATCAGTCGGCTGGGCGAGAAAGCTCTCCCCTTATACCAACTCATGAAGAAGACCACTTTTTTCGAGTGGAACCATAAGGCGGACGAAGCTTTTCACCAGTTGAAGAAGATGCTGACTACTCCACCCGTCCTGGCGGCTCCAACTCCCAAGGAACCTATGCTCCTGTACATCGCTGCCACCAGCCGACTAGTCAGCAAAGTCATTGTAGTAGAGCGCAAGGAGGAAGGCAAGGCGCTACCTGTCTAGAGACCAGTATATTATCTGAGCGAGGTACTGTCGACCTCCAAGCAGAACTACCCCCACTACCAGAAGATGTGCTATGGCGTGCACTTTGCTGCCAAGAAATTGAAGCCTTACTTTCAAGAACACCCAATCACGATGGTCTGCACGGCTCCACTTGCCGAGATCATCGACAGCCGTGATGCCTCTGGTCGAGTGGCCAAGTGGGCCATAGAGCTGGCTCCTTAGACCATCTACTACCAGCCCCGCACCGCTATCAAATCACCAGCACTGGCCGACTTCCTCGTCGACTGGGCCAAGACCCAGTACCTACCTCCAGCACCTGACTCCACCCATTGGCGGATGCACTTTGACGGCTCCAAGATGCGCACCGGCTTGGGAGCCGGCGTCGTCCTCACCTCTCCCAAAGGCGACAAGCTCAAATATGCACTGCAAATCCATTTTGCCGCCTCCAACAACGTGGCCGAGTATGAGGCGCTCATTCACGGGCTCCGGCTTGCCAAAGAACTTGGCATCCACCGGATCTTGTGTTATGGCGACTCGGACTTAGTGGTCCAGCAGTCGTCTGGCGACAGGGACGCAAAAGACGCAAACATTGCGAGCTACCGTTTCCTCGTGCAGCAACTCAGCGGGTATTTCGAAGGGTGCGAGTTCCTCCATGTGCCAAGAAACGACAACGACCAAGCAGACGCCTTGGCACGAATCGGCTCTACCCGCCGAGAAATACCATCTAGCGTCGCCCTTCAACGCCTCCTCAAGCCGTCTATCAAGCCTTCACCAGAATCAGACTCCATCTTTGTGTCGACTCCTCCCGAAGACGGCGGACCCGACTCCAGAGTTCTGGCAGTCGGAACAGGGACTTTGGCAGGCGACTCCAAAGCTGCCACAGTCGAGCCCGGCCCGGGGACTGCGGTGACGGACTTGAAGATTCCAGAACTCGGCCCAAGGACCGAGCCAGTCGGCCTGGGGACTTCATCAGCCCAACAAGCGGTTGTTGACTCCAGCCCGCCGCCTCCCAGCCCAGCCGCCCTTGTCCAACTGGCAGTTCTGATAGTCGACGAAATAGCAGCACCCTCATGGGCCCAACCCATCCTCAAATTTCTGGTAAACAAAGAGCTACCAACTGATGAGACCTCAACTCGGCAAGTACAACACCGGGCAGCAGCCTATACCATAATCAACAGAGAGCTGGTCAGGCGCAGCATCACTGGTGTCTACCAGCGTTGCGTAGAGCCAGGGCAAGGCCAGGCGGTCCTCAAAGACATCCATCAAGGCGAATGTGGCCACCATGCGGCTTCAGGATCACTCGTCGCCAAAGCCTTTCGGCACGGTTTCTTTTGGCCGACTGCCTTGGAAGAGGCCAAGGAGTTGGTCCAAAAATGCAAAGGGTGCCAGAAGTTCAGCTCCAAGCCGCACCAGCCGGCTTCCGCGCTCAAGACCATCCCCATTGCTTGGCCTTTCGCTGTTTGGGGCCTAGACATGGTGGGACCATGCAAAACAGCACGAGGTGGTCTGACTCACCTACTTGTCGTAGTGGACAAGTTCACCAAGTGGGTGGAAGTAAAGCCAATTAAGAAACTGAACGGTCCGACTGTCGTGACCTTCATCACCGATATCACAATTCAGTACGACATACCACACAACATCATCACCGACAACGGCACAAATTTTGCCAAAGGCGCCTTGGCCCGTTTCTACGCAACACAGGGCATCCGACTGGACCTAGCGTCCGTCGCCCACCCGCAGTCAAATGGCCAAGTGGAGCGAGCAAACGGCCTCATCATGTCCGGCATCAAGCCTCGATTGATCGAGCCTCTGGAGCGCTAGACCGGCTGCTGGCTCGACGAGATGCTAGCCGTCTTCTGGAGTCTACGCACGACTCCAAACAAGTCAACCGGCTTCACGCCCTTCTTCCTCGTCTACGGTGCCGAAGCCGTCATCCCAACGGACATAGAGTTCGACTCCCCACGAGTCACCGTGTACACCGAGGAGGAAGCAGAAGAAGCACGACAAGACGGCGTCAATCTGCTGGAAGAGGGCCGGCTGTTGGCACTCAGCCGGTCCAGCATCTACCAGCAAAGCCTGCGCCGATACCACAACAGGAAGGTCAGGCCAAGATCTTTCCAAGAAGGCGACCTTGTACTCCGGCTGATCCAGCGAACAGCCGGCCAGCACAAGCTTTCGCCGCCTTGGGAAGGCCCTTTCATCATCAGCAAAGTACTAGGCAACGACTCCTACTACCTGATCGACGCTTAGAAGCCCCGAGCACGCAAGAGGGACGACTCCGGCAAGGAGACAAAGCGGCCATGGAACGCAAATCTTCTCCGAAGATTTTACAGTTGATGCAGTATGTACCATGCTACCTTTTGTATTAAAACACCAAGACTTCGGGCCCCCCGAGACGAGCTCGGGGACTGCCCTCTTTTGTCTGTATGATAAAAATTATGCCTACAAGTATGTTACTCTTTGTCATGCCGCTTGGCACCGGGCTCGACAAGTCGGCCCGGGGACTTGCCGCCTTGCACTATGAAATGCTTCCTGCAGCCGGACAAGTAGTGTGTAACATCTAAGCCGTCTTCTGTCAGAAGCCGCAGCTCACAGAGCGACTGTATGGTGGGCAGAGGTAAGGTAGAATGGGTGATCGCACGAAAAATGGCTAGGGACTCAAAGCGTAAAACATAGCTCAAGACGGCTTCCAATCCCTTCCCGCAAACTGACTCTCGGACAGTCAGATTATCGTTTTCTATCCAACTTGCTCAAAAAATCTTAAAATCGGCTAAGTACTTGCTTTCCCAAAGTAGCCTAGCACTTGATCCAGCAACAGTCTGCAGAGCAGCTGTCCGATTGGCAAGGCAGGCAACTAGGAGAAAGCGGCAAAGGAAAACAGCCAAAAGAACAATGAGCAAGAAAAGATAGACACATATATATATAACACAGGACCTTGGCCGAATTGTCAAGCAGAGGTTCAGAATACACCCCGCGGGTGGAATTGTGCGAATTAACAAGTTCTTCAAAAGACTACTGAAGCAGATAAAACAAAAGACACAGCGGCAGCTTAGGAGGCGGCAGACGGAGTCGGGGGGTCAGGGGAGGCGCCAGCGTCAGTCGTCGGGGCGGTCGGCCGGCTAGTCTCGGCTTGATCGCCTCCGGCAGCAGTCGGATCGGTCGCACGCGGCTCGTTGCTGGAGGCGCGGTCGGGCTGAGGCTGGCCATCTGCTCCATCTTCTGGTGCCTCTGCCTCGCCCTCACCCTCCGCCTCGTCCTCCTCCTCGACGCTAGAGCCGATCACCTCTGCCGAGTCTTCGCCATAGTCTGGGTTCATCCCAAACCACTCCGGCGGGACCTCCTCGCTGTCTTCAGACCGCTCTGGGATGAAGATGCTCGTATTGGTGTACTCGGCGATCGCCGCAGCACGCTTGACGAGAGCATCTGCCGCAGCCGCCAGCTCCGGCTGGGCCTCTGACCGAAGCGTGGCCAACCGGTCTAGATCCAGCCCCGGGTACCACGCCTTGACGAACTCCAAGGCCCGGCGCGCTCCAGCCTGGGCAGAAGAGCCCTTCCAGGCCTCGAGGCGACCAGCTGTGACCTCCAACCAGTTGGCCGTCAGGCTGGGGGTGCACAGAGCCTGCATATCCGGCCAAAGGGCGGAGATCACCTGGGCGCCGACGCGCTGAAGCCGGCGCAGCATCCGGTGAGCCGGCCGGAGGCGATCCTCGATACTCAAGATGTGCTCATCAAGAGTTCGGGGGCATCAGCGGCGATCTCTGCGCCCTCTGCCCTCCGACTTGCACGATCGGCCTCGATGGCTTGGATAGCGGCCTGAGACTGCCCAGGGAAGAAGTCTGCAAAAGACACGAAGAAACAAAAAAAAGAAGCGAGTCAAAAACCAGGAGTCGGCACGACCTAGGTCGGCGGCTCAAAGAAAGAAAACAAAGAGACTCACCATCAACGATGTCTTCGATATCGTGGAAGCCAAAGGACAGCATCGCTTCCTTGTCAGACCAGGAAGAGCGCTCACTCGCGAACTCGGCCAGGAGGGCGGCCTCCGTCTCCTCCACCTCCCTCTGCGACTTCGCGAGCAGCCCCTTCTGCTTTGCCAACCGAGTGGTCAGCAGATCGCGCTCCATGGCGAGCTTGCCGCACTCCTCCCCTTTGGCGAGCAGGGCGGAGTTGGCTTCGCTCAGCTGCTGTTGAAGAGCAGCGTTGGCCCCTGAAGGAAAGAAAGAAAGACAGCAGTCGTCAATAAAGTAGGTCGCCGGGGAGATGGCCCGACTGCTCAGCAGTCGGCCCGAATCTCGGGGACTACAGCCCGCGGGTGCGCTAGCGCGCCCCCGCAGAGAAGAGAAAAAGGAGAAGGACTTACTCCGGCTCTTTGCCAAGTCGGCGGTCCGCTTGCCCAACTCTTCAACATTACGGTTAAAGGTGGTGATGCGGAGGTTGTGGTAGTCCTGCAACAAGCATTTCAGACAAAGTTAGTACCCAGAAGTTCATCAAATTGGAGTTCCGGACCGCCTGCTCAGCAGCTGACCCAAAACTCGGGGACTACACCCAGTGGGTGCACTGGCGCGCCCCCACAGAGAGGAACAAGAAAAATAAAGGCCCAAAGAAAAGACATACCCAGACGGCCGCCCATGACGCTAGGAACGCCTTGGTGCAGCTCTGGAGGGCGTTGCCCTCAGCGCGGAGCTTCGCCTGGACGTCCAGGAGCGCCCGGTTCAGCGGCCCTGTGCCGCCTCCCCGCACCCACCCAACAGGTGCGGCGCTTGTCGCCTCGGCGTCTGGTGCCGCGGAGCTGGCGGTGCCGGCCTCCAGGGGGCAGGGTGCCGAAGTCGCCTTGTCCAGACGACGGTGCGCTGGCGAGCCGACCTGGAGAAGCAGCCGCGCCACGGCCTCTTCTTCGGTCGGCGGCACCGGAGGGTCCGCTGGCTGCTCGCCTCGCACGCCGTCAGACGGCGGCGGAGGCGGCGGCGGAGCGTTCGCGCCCGGAGTTGAGGGCTCGCCGCCTTCCCTCTCCTCGACGAAGTTCTCCCCGCCGGCTCCTCCAGTCTGCCCCGTGAACTCCGGCGGCGGCGGCGGAGAGTTCAGCGGGGTAACAAGCAAGGCCGCCTGGCGGCGTGCAGCTTCCTCAGCCCGCTGCTTCGCCGCAGTGGCGGCTTCGGCCTCCGCTAGTTTTTTCTTGGTGGAGGCCTCTGCCCTGTCGGCCTCCGCCTTCTCCAGGCGGAGGGCTTCTTCTTCATCGCGCTTCTCCTGCGCATTCCGCTCCGTCGCCTCCCGGAGGTCGGCAGCGGGGTCTATCCGCCGAGTGGTGGCGGGCGTCTTCGCTGACCCCATGACGGAGGCGGCGACGACCCGCTCAAGAGAGAGGGGAGCCCTGAAGAAAGAAGGACGAGCAGAGACTCAGACAAAACACGAAGAAAGAATAAAACTTGAAGTCAGAATACTTACGCGGAGACCAACGGCGGCTTCTTCACTTCCTTATGGAAGCGGATGGCCTTCGCGGCTGCCTCGTCCCGCCGGGTCGCCGCAACCGAGCCCTTGGGCTTCTTCGGCCGGCTGCCAAACAAAGTCGGCGCAGCCCGGCGTTTCTTCCCGCCGCCTGGAGCGCCGACGTGGCAGAAGAGCCCGCGCCCGGCTGGCTGGCTCCTGGCCGATGGTGAGGGGCGACTCCTCCCTTGGCGTCGTCTTCAGGCCAGTCGGCAAAGGTAGCCGAGGGCCTGAAGTCGCCTGTTGTTCCTCCTCCTCCCTCGGCGTCGTCTTCCAGAGCCGCCACCCCCAGATCGGGGTCGTCGACGTCGCTCTCCGCCCGATCGGCGGCGAACTCATGGGCCGGCCCCGAGGTGCCGGCTGGTGGGTGAAGAAGGGGATTCTAACCAAAAAGCAGACTGATTAAAACAAGACTTGGCAAGAAGAAGACAATTTAAAGAAAAGAAAGGCGACTCACCACGGGCGGGGGGTTGGGGCGGGAGTATGGCTCCTTGCCGAATCGCCAGTCCTCCGGGAGCCTGCTGTCCGAGAGGTAGTTCACCATCAGGGCCACCTCTTCGTGAGGCATGTCCTTGGTGCACATCTGACTCGGGTCGTGGCCCCCGCTCATCTAGCATATCAGGTGAGGGCGGCCTTGGAGTGGGAGAACTCGGCGCGAGACGAAGGCGGCCAGCAGGTCCGGGCCAGTCAGACCCTCCGACTGCGTCAGCACTCGGAGTCGCATGATGGCGCCGGCTCCCGCAGGCGTCAGCGACCTGGCCCGATGCGACCAGTTGGGCAGTCTGCCAGCCGGCGGGCCAGCTTCGAAAGCCGACAGATTAACCAGTCGCCCCTCGCGGCGACGTTCCTGATGTAGAAGTAGGACCGCTGCCACATCTTCACCGACTTCAGCAGCGAGATGGAGGGGAAGTGGTTGTCGGCTCCTGTCCTTCGCACGACGATGAAGGCGCCGCACTGAGCCGGCACGCCCGCGACCTGGGTGCCGAGCTTGGAGAAGAAGAACTCCCCCCAGAGCTCGAGGGTGGGGAGGACTCCAAGGAAGCCCTCACACAGAGCCACGAAGGTGGACAGCAGCACCACTATGTTGGGGGTGAGGTGGTGCGGCTGGAGTCTGTAAAACTCCATGATTGACCGGAAGAAGCTGCTCGCCGGCAGCCCCAGCCCGCGCAGGCAGTGCGAGCGGAAGATGACCCGCTCGCCCTTCCACGGGGCGGGGGAAATCTCCCCCTCCGGCGCGAGACGCACCTGCACGCGATCCTCGCCGGGAAGCCGATGGGTCCGGTGGAGGAACTCGATATGGTCTTTGTGGACCTCGGAGCCGTCCCTAGTGCCGGAGCGCACTGGGGGAGGCGCGGCAGCGGAGGAAGAGCTCATCGCGAAGCTATCGCCGCGGCGTTCGCCGGAGCTTGGGCGTGCGGCAATGCGAAGGAGAGAAGAGGAAACAGGAGAGCGAGGAGCTGCGAGGAGGAAGAAGCGAGGGGTAGTGGGAAGGAGGGGCGCGCGTCCGCCCCCTCTTCCCCCTACTTATAGCCCTATGGGCTGCGAAGCCGAGGGGGTGGACGTGGGGATTTACTGCGCCCACAGCCCCAAGACCCCCACGACCCATGTAAAGTTACTGTGCGCAGTAACTTCACGGGAATCCCAACCGCCCGCCAGGGCCGCAGCGGATCCGCTCGAGCGCCGAGGCGCAGTAGTGGCGGGCCCCACCTATGGGCCTGTCCCATCGCGCGCGTGGGATGGCAGAGCGGCCTGGCCACGTTCCCTCGTGTGACAGGCCAGGAAAGGGCGGTGGCCTGGAAGCTTAGCTAGCATGCCACTTGAAATGCCGCCGCGACGTTCGAACTACTGAGCAAGTCAGAATTGAGTGAGTCCGAGTTGGGCGAGTTTGACTCCTTCTAGTCAGCCCGGCGGAAGTCAATCAAGACCATGTGTTGTGCCCGGAAAGAGAAACTGCTGAGGCTTCTCGGCCGATTGTCTGCGGTGCCTCACCAACTTCGGGGACTACTGTCGGAGTAATGGGCCACGGGTAGGCCAACCCGAGCCCCACGACCTTTCAAGACATCGGGGCAGGCTGCACCCCTCAAGACCACAGGGCGAAGAGCCGCCTCCTGGGGAGTCTACGGCAAGGCGGCCGACTGCCCGCTCACGGCCGAGTCCCGGGGACGACTTCCAGAGAAGCCGGCTTTGGGGAGTCGGCCGGCGACTCCAACAAACCGTGACCTCATCGAGGGAGACGGGGCAGGGGCATGGCTACAATGAAGCCCACTCCCTGCTCCTTACCAAGGGCAGGCATGGCTACAGCGCGCCGTACTTGGGAAGATCTCCCCGCGGCGTGGCACTGTTGCCTAGCCGGCCCTGACATCAGCACCATTGTACCTGGTCCTGCGCCCACGACGGCTTGTCTGTACGGCCTGGAGGCAGCAGGGCCCACCAGCCAGCGAGACCTCGGGAGACGGCGGGGGCACCGCCAGTCGGACCCAACGGGAGTCGGCCCGGGGGAGTCGGCCAAGCCCTCCCTCGGGCCCACGCGCCATTAATCAATAAGATACGGGGAGTGGCCACAGTGATCGCCCGCCAGGCGGTGGGGCTGTTGCCATGACCCCATGACCAAGCTTGCTTCATCAGGAGCACGACTACAGTAATCAGCAGCCGGCAAGACCCGCCCGCGGTGGACGCGGCCTGTCGGCTCCGTACCAGACCAGTCGGCGGGGCCCACCAGTCGGCGGGCCCCAGCAGTCGGTGGAGAAGTCGGAGGTCGGAGACACTGACGGCTGGGCCCGTGCCCAGTCACATTACCATTGTACCCCTGGGGGGTAGGCCTATATAAAGCCCCCCAGGGTACCACTCAAAGGGTTGGATCCCAGTAGTTCGATACCTCACCAGATAGAGGGAGAGAGCTAGCCTTGCCCTCTCCTACCACCATACACAGCTCAAGGAGCAACCGTGTTAACACTTGACCATAGTGATCCTGCAGAGACCCCGCAGAGCAGCAGTAGGGGTATTATCTCCCCGGAGAGCCCCGAAGCTGGGTAAGATTCGCCGGCGTGCATGTCTTCGCCTCATCCCGTTTCCAGGCACCGGCGACGTTCTACTCGCCCCCACCATGATAGGCCATCTGGTGGCATATGTCGCACCAAACCCCCGACACTAGGGCACTCCATAAATGCAAACAGGGACATGGATGGATAGAGCACAACCATATGCCCAAATCATCCTTACTGAACATAATCAAAAGAGGCATGGATCACTCTGTAGCAACATGAATACATGGCATTAAAATAACAACAGGGAAATGACTTAGTGAAATTCTAAGTCCCTGAAATCAGCAACATTACGAGAGCTACTTTGCATGCTTGTGCTAGTCACCACATTGATCACAAAAATACATGGCATACACCCCTGTAAAGATGGCATGGCATATCGCAAAACACATGTAGAGCTCATAGCCATATGCAACACACAATAATCATGGAAAAATGACAAATGCTCATAAACTGGTAAGAAACAGGAACTAACATTTTATAGCACTCTTGCATCAACTATTAGGGCATCAAGATGGACTCAAACAAGCATGGTGCAATGGAACAAAATGAAGAGGACATCCAGATGAACATTTTTATATCTCATGCATGCAAAACGGAGCAACAGTGATGAAGTTATGATGCGATGAACAGGGGCTCAGCATGTTAGAAAACAAGGACTTAGGATATTTCGGGGTCAACCTTCTAGATCTGGATCTTGCATGGATTTCGAGGATGGCCGGGGTAACTCGCCGGAGATGAGGAGGAGGATGGCCGGCGGGGCTCGGGGACGGCCGGAGATGCTTGGGGTGGCCGGATCCGGTCCGGCTCGACCAGATCTAGCCGGTGGAGATGAGGGGGCGCGGTGGAGGAGATCCCCGGCGTTGGGCAGAGGCGAGTTTCGGCGCGGCGGACGCGGCGCCGGAGGAGGCGAAGCCGGGCGGCGCGGTGAGCGGGGTCCGCAGGCGGTGGCGGGAGGCGACTGGTGGGAGGCGAAGCCGAAGCGGCGCTGCGGGAGGCACGGTGGAGCGCTCGGGCTTGCGGGGCTTGGTGGCGGGCGCGGGCAGGCTCGCGTCGGCCCGCGATAGGCTCGGCGGGCCACGACCATGGGGAGGAGAGAGGGAGGCCGGCGGGGTGCCACGTGGCGGCGCGGGAGAGGCTACGGGCGGCGGGAACGATGATGTGGTGCGATGCGATTGGCCGGGGCGACGTGGCTGGAGGCGGTGGACGCGTCCGGCGGCGGAGTGGACATGTCCGGTGGCGCGAGGAGGAGGAAGACTAGGGTTTCATCCGCGAATTTTCGGGGAGGCACACATATTTATAGGTAGAGGGAGCTAGGAGAGTCCAAATGAGGTGCGGTTTTCGGCCACGCGATCGTGATCGAACGACCGAGAGGATGGAGGGGGTTTGGATGGGTTTTGGGCCACTTTGGAGGGGTGTTGGGCTGCAACATACACGAGACCTTTACGGTTCCTCGGTTAACCGTTGGAGTATCAAACGGACTCCAAATGGCACGAAACTTGACAGGCGGTCTACTAGTGTTATACCAAGGCCGCTTGGCGAATCTGGGTCCATTCCGAGAAAGTTTAACACCCGCTCACGGAAAGAGGCAAAAGGGGGCGCCGGAGGACATAGGAGTGTCGGAATGCAAAACGGACAACGGGGAAAATTATCAGATGCATGAGACGAACACGTATGCAAATGTGATGCACATGATGACATGATATGAAATGCATGACACGCAAACAAATGACAAGACAACAACAACGAATAATTGGAAGACACCTGGCGCAACGGTCTCGGGGTGTTACAGATTTGTTACAATATTTCACTCTAAATTAAACGAATGTCAAGCCATTTTCCCTTTTTCAAAGAAAATATGACAGTCACAGATGAGTTGAAAAGGGCAAGAACATATAACTCCAGCTTAAAAACTGTACAAAAGCACGAGGGTTAATTGTTCATCAGGTTTATACAAAACCCAAGTTGAAAAGGGCAACAACATCTAACTCCAACACTGTTTTCGGCAGTCACTGTCAAATGGACCGGTCAGGTCCATAGAATGAACATCCTGGGTCATAAAATTTACTGGATTATGACCACAATATGTTGTAAATAGAAGCCCGGCATGTTCAAAAGCTCTTTTTCCCACCTGAAAGTCCTTTTTTGCTCTTTGATAAACTTAAGCCTGATGGATAATGGTAACCTCGCATTCAGCAGGAAGAATGTGACAAATCTAGTGTTTGCATGGTTGGCTACATATTGTTCTAGTGTTATTGTCTTCAATCGAATATCATGAGAACTGAGAAAATCTCGGTGCTTACGAATCCACCGACTGGTAATAACTTTCTTACCTCGTCCTGTTGCCTAAATAGACATGAAGATTGAAAACAGTTAAGGTCTAAAAAAAGAGTGTCAAAAAAGCAACAGCTGAACAGTTAATTGTAGTACACTATATGCGTGCTACAAATGTGCGTGAAATTATCACCTTTATATACAACTTCTCCAGACATGGAAAGCATTGCAGCAAGCCAATAATCTTGTTCAGATCAAAACTATTCATTTGGATATATAAGATCTTGACAGAATCTAGCACCATTGATAGGATATCCATGGAGAAACTCTTCATTGAGCATAGAACATAATATTAGTACAAAATGTGTACTCCAATATGGTATATAACTTATGCACAGAAATTTAAAATGTAGCTTATGGTTACAAGTGTAGATGATAATATAAAGTACCTAAAGAACTATGGAGCCAAACACCATATTGAAATGAGCACAGAGATCATGTATTACACCCAAGGTCTCTAGTTTAGGCGCAGAGAGGACTGTTATTTGTGACGGTGAATAACTAGAATCAAGGATCAACCTTTGAAGTGAAGGGGCATCTTGGATCATGAGATGCCTTCCGTCAAAAGAAAATCCAATTCTTACAGGGTTAGGTGATGACCCACAAGTATAGGGGATCTATCGTAGTCCTTTCGATAAGTAAGAGTGTCGAACCCAACGAGGAGCAGAAGGAAATGATAAGCGGTTTTCAGCAAGTTATTCTCTGCAAGTACTGAAATAAGTACTAACAGATAGTTTTGTGATGAGATAATTTGTAACGAGCAACAAATAACAAAAGTAATAAAGTGCAGCAAGGTGGCCCAATCCTTTTTGTAGCTCTAGGATCGAAAGTATGTCTAGAGGGGGGTGATTAGACTACTTGACCAAATAAAAACTTAACCTTTTCCCAGTTTTAGTTCTTGGCAGTTTTTAGCTATTGTAGGACAAGTCAAGCAATCATCACACAATTCAAGCAAGCATGCAAAGAGTATATTGGCAGCAGAAAGTAAAGCATGCAACTTGCAAGAATGTAAAGGGAAGGGTTTGGACAATTCAAACGCAATTGGAGACACGGATGTTTTTCCCGTGGTTCGGATAGGTGGTGCTATCCTACATCCACGTTGATGGAGACTTCAACCCACGAAGGGCAACGGTTGCGCGAGTCCACGGAGGGCTCCACCCACGAAGGGTAATGGTTGCGCGAGTCCACGGAGGGCTCCACCCACGAAGGGTCCACAAAGAAGCAACCACCCACGAAGGGTCCACGAAGAAGCAACCACCCACGAAGGGTCCATGAAGAAGCAACCTTGTCTATCCCACCATGGCCATCGCCCACGAAGGACTTGCCTCACTAGCGGTAGATCTTCATGAAGTAGGTGATCTCCTTGCCCTTACAAACTCCTTGGTTCAACTCCACAATCTTGTCGGAGGCTCCCAAGTGACACCTAGCCAATCTAGGAGACACCACTCTCCAAGAAGTAACAAATGGTGTGTTGATGATGAACTCCTTGCTCTTGTGCTTCAAATGATAGTTTCCCCAACACTCAACTCTCTCTCATAGGATTTGGATTTTGTGGAAAGAAGATTTGAGTGGAAAGCAACTTGGGGAAGGCTAGAGATCAAGATTCATATGGTAGGAATGGAATATCTTGGTCTCAACACATGAGTAGGTGGTTCTCTCTCAGAACATATGAGTCTGAATTGTGTATGTGTTCTGATGGCTCTCTCCATGAATGAAGAGAAGGTGGAGGGGTATATATAGCCTCCACACAAAATCCAACCGTTACACACAGTTTCCAATCTCGGTGGGACCAAATCAACAAACTCGGTCGGACCGAAAAGGTAAACCTAGTGACCGTTAGAGATTTTCGGTGGGACTGACATGCAACTCGGTAGGACCAATATGGTTAGGGTTTGGGCATAACGTAATCTCGGTGAGACCGATTACACAAACTCGGTGAGACCGAGTTTGGTAATAAGCTAACCAGAGAGTTGGTCAGGCAAACTCGGTGGGACCGATTTGCTCTTTCGATGAGACCAAAAGGTTACAAAAGGGAAACAAAGAGTTTACATTGCACTCTTGGTGGGACCGATTCGCTCTTTCGGTGAGACCGAAAAGTTACGAAAGGGAAACAGAGAGTTTACATTGCAATCTCGGTGGGACTGATTCGGTCTTTCGGTGAGACCGAAAAGTTACGAAAGGGAAACAGAGAGTTTGCAATCCCATCTCGGTGAGACCGAGATCCCTATCGGTAGAACCGAATTGCTAGGGTTTGGCAGTTGCTTATGACAAGTGAAACTCGGTGGCGCCGGATAGAAAGAATCGGTAGGACCGAGTTTGGCTTAGGGTTTAGGTCATATGTGGATATGGGAAAGTAGTTGAGGGTTTTGGAGCATATCACTAAGCACATGAAGCAAGAGGCTCATTAAGCAACACCTCATCCCTCCTTGATAGTATTGGCTTTTCCTAAAGACTCAATGTGATCTTGGATCACTAAAATATAAAATGAAGAGTCTTGAGCTTTTGAGCTTGAGCCAATCCTTTGTCCTTAGCATTTTGAGGGTTCCACTTTCACATCCATGCCATGCCAATCATTGAGCTTTCCTGAAATAGTCATCTTGGAATAGCATTAGCTCAATGAGCTATATGTTGTTATGAATTACCAAAACCACCTAGGGATAGTTGCACTTTCAATCTCCCCCTTTTTGGTAATTGATGACAACATATAGATCAAAGCTTCGACAAATGATAATAAGCATGAAATATATCATCGTTTTGAGAAGTATGTGACAAGTAAGAGCTCCCCCTAAATTTGTGCATATTTAAAATTTGCTTTGGACTGCAAATGCACAAAGAGTTAGAGTCATGGGTTATTCTTCCATGTCACATACATCTTGGTGGAGCGCTTAAAATGATAAGAATGAAATACATGCACTCATCACCAAGAATAGTGAATGATCACATAAGATAGATAAGATGATAATATTAAGCAAACATTAAGTGTAGCTTATGATCAAACACATGATCATCAATGTCTCACGAGCAATGACATAGTATCTCACACAAAAGCAAACAAAGATCGAAAAACCACCAAATAAGACAAGAGAGAATAAAAGCAACACTCTCTCTCGAAGCCTATGATATATACATTTTCTCCCCCTTTGGCAACAAGTTACCAAAAAGTTCCTAGAAAATGCATAGTGCTAAGTCGACACTCAGGCTTGATCTTCAGGTGGTGGTGGAGTCCGGAGCACTCCAAGGACGAAGCCTTCTGTAGACGTGGTCGGAGTCGAGGCTGAAATGGACGCTGGAGCTGGTGGAACTGAGGCTGTAGCTGGTGCAGACGTGGTGGCTCTGGGGTCAGCAACTGGCACTGCAGACGACCTCGGACCTCGTGGCACTCTGGCAAAGGCATCAGTTGTAGTCTTGCCTCTCCTCTCCTGCATGTCATCCTGGAGCTGCTCCATTGCAGTATGAATCTCTGTCACTTTGACATCCAAGTCATAGAACTTTTGTTCCATGATCCTCTCTAAGCTTGCCTGGTTCTGAGTTAGGGTGGCTAGTCCTTGCTCAATCCACAGGGTGGATGCAATCAAGTAACCAAGCTACTCTTGTTTGGTTTTTAGGAAATATTCAGATGCCTCCTCTTGAGTAGGCATCTTGGCAGCTTTCTCCTTCCTCGCCTTCTCCTTCTTGGCTTGTGCTTGGGCAGATGATGGCTCATTCTTAGTCATGACCACTTGATTATCTTCAAAGTCTGGACGGATGGGCAGGTGTTCCTTGTCCAATAAGTATATGCCCGTGCCCATCTTAGAGTTGATGAGCTCCTGAATCTGTGGGGCATATCCACAGCTCCTCTTCTGGTCTGCTGCTGTCCTCTTGATTGTTTCAATCATAAGGCTCATGACTTTGAATTTCTGTGGCACATCAAAGATATGAAGCAAGTTGATCGCGTGGCCCCTGACCATCTTGTGATCTCCAGACTTGGGCAATAGGGTGTGCTTAAGAATCTAGTTGATGGTTGGCAGCCCTGACAGAAGATAGTGTACTGAGCCAAACTTGAACGTATCAAGTGCTTCATTTGGAATCTCCTTGTACATGTTTGACATTGAGTTGTGGTCCATCTTCTTCTTGGCATAAATGTCCAAGTCATCGTCATGCTCTTCTAGGGCATTAATCAGCTGAGCCCATTCAGCAACTGTAGACTGGTACCTCGTACCCTCTGACATCCATACAATCCTGCCATCTGGATAGAAATGGGCTGTGGAGTAGAACTGCATGATGAGTTCCTCGTTCCACTTTGTGAGCTTCTGCCCAACAAAGTCCTCTACTCCACATGCCTTGAAGCTGTCCTGCACTCCAGGGTAGTACTCTTCGTTGTCCTTGATGTATTGCCAATCAACCCATCTCATATCACAGACAATTGGCTTCTTGTCTAGCAGCACTGTCTCATAAAAGTCTTGCTGCTCCTTGGTGTGAAACCTGTAGTCAACTGCAGTCCTTCTCCTTGAAGCATATGGGTCTGCTTCTCTCCACTTCCGGAGCCCTGAATCTCTCCTGGGTTTCATATCCTCAGCCACAGGATGAGCATCATTGTGGTCTGGTATCTTGGGCTTGAGCTTTCTAAGAACATTCTCTTCTTCTTCTTCTGCAGCTTCAGGCACTGGGGCCTTGTTCTTCTCAGTAGCTGAGATGCTTCTTGTGTTCCTCTTTGGCTTTGGCTTTGGAGCTGGCTTGGCCTTGGAAGCAGCTGCCCCTGTTCTTATGGCATCACCCATCAGCTTGGGTGCCTTAGGTGCTGGTGCAGCTACCTCTTCTTCTTCCTCCTCATCTTCCATGATGGAAGCCTTGCCAAGCACTCTGGCTACAGTTTTCTTCACCCTTTCTTTCCTCTTCTTGCCTTCAGCAGCAACTGGCTCAATGGGAGTGGTCTTCTCAGTTGAAGCTCTGGCCTTTGACATAGGCTGCCTGCCTGCTGGCCTTTTGATCTTCATCCCTGGTTTTATGCCCTGTGCTGGCTCAACTCTCTTGGAAGTTGCTTCCTCTTCTGCCACATAATCCTCATCTTCTGAGTCTGAGGTTCTCTTCTTTCTCTGTCTTGTGGCAGCTTTAGGTAGATTGCTAGGGGTGCTCCTGCTGCCATCATCTGAGGAACTTGAGGGACTAGTGCCCTCACTCATCTGCACTTGCTGCTCTGACAAGTTCTGGCTATCACTTTGGTCTGACATGATGCAAACTCTGACTGCTGACCCTGTGAATAGGTTATAGATGAGATAGAGTGGATAAGCATCACAAAATGCAGAGATTTTTGCAAAAGAATAATTCAAAAGCTTAGTTTTAGTTTCCCACTGAAAGCATCTCGGATCTACCGATTTCTAAACTCAGTGATACCGAAGCAGTTTTGGCACCTAAACTAGTGAACTCGGTCAGACCGAGTCACAGTTCGGTGGCACCGAGACTGCTAGGGTTTCGCAGAGTTCCAAAATCGGTCACACCGATAAGTAATTCTCGGTCAGACCGAGTCTCACTTGTGCAATGGCATAAGCCAAATCGGTGGGACCGAGTTTTTCAACTTGGTGGGTCCGAGATGGTTTTGGCGGAAACCTAACCCTAAAATTTTCGAATTAAACCTAATCTACGAGTTCATTGACTGGATAGAAGTTTAACAAACGTGGCAAGAATCATGATGATCACAATGTGCTAAGAATCGGAATGGGGAATAGCACAAAGATCGAGTCCATACCTTAGTTCGGCGGAGACTCGCTACGGCGGCAACGGTGGGGTTTAATTTCCGTTGACGGCGACGGAGACCAGCGACTGGAGGCGGCTGGCGGCGAGGAGACGATCCGGAGACCAAGTTGGCAGAGCAGGCTATCGCGCGGGCGAAGGGGTTCGGAGAAATTTCCAAATTTTTGCCCGTGACTGTATATAGCCCGACCCTGTCGGTGTGACCGAGTTGAACAACTCGGTGGCACCGAGATGCAAAACTGTATACAGTTGTTGCAACTCGGTGTGACCGAATGGTTCAAATCGGTTGCACCGAAATCGAAAACCTAGATCAACTTAATGATCTCAGTAGGACCGAAAGTAGGGTATCGGTCAGACCGAGAATCATAAAGAGGTTTTGGAAGTTTAAGTCTATGACGAATTGGGGACTCCGAGCGCTCCTCACACAGAGTGGTTCGAATCTGACTTGATCAAATTTTGTGATGCAGCATGAATAGAGTTTGAGACGAGAAAAGCGTAGATAGCTAGAGGAGGTTCTTAGGCATTCTTGTCCATCCACTTGGCAAAAGGAAATAAAACCAAACAATCAAAACAACAAGTGGATGTCCTCGAATGAGTAAAATATGCAACCAGCATGCTCACACAATAAGATGGCAAATGAAATATGTGACAAGGCATGCACAACCAATTCTAGCATCTATCAAGCAATTTGCGATGACAAGGTCATCTATATATGAGTATATTGACTTAGGAGTCAAGTGAGAACACTTGATCATAGGTCATACTCATCGTTTAAGCTCAAGTGGGGTTACCACTTTTACATAAAGCATTGTTGTGTTCACATCTTTAGAGTTGCTTTAGTTCAAGTCTTAGAGTAAAGCTCCCCCTAGATGTGATATCCCCCCTTAGAGGGATGAACTAACCTCGGGTTTTGTCGATGATGACTTCATGTAGATGTTGAAGATGTGGATTCTCAATGTTGATGTAGATCACTTGGAGCTATCCATTTGAGTGAATTGCACTTTCAATACCTACATGGGTTAGTCCCACAAGGAACAAACAAGGATATCCATAGACATAGAGTGATGCACACACAAGATGATGTCCATGAAATCTTTTAGGTTACCTTGTCCCTTGTCTTACCAACAAGAGGGTTTGTGACTCCTTGAACTAGTGCAAGATGTGGAAGTTGATTGCACTTGTTCTTGCCAAAATGATAAGAGTGAAGTATGTTGGCGGAGTCACCCTCAAGAACTCTCTAGTTCTTCTTCTTTTGGATCCATACCATCTTGATGGGAATCCTTGGAGTTGTAGTCGTACTTGATGAAGTGGAACTTGAAGTAGTCTTGGGAATCCACTTGACTAAGGTCTTAGGATCTTCTTCAAATGCATCAATTTCCTCTTGAAGCTTGTCCTTGCCTTTTTGCTTGTAGTCTTGTGGTGGAAGATCATCTTGAGTTTGTGTCCCCTTGAAAGAAGTATCATACTTCTCTTGTTGAGCAACAAACTTTGTCTTGGGGTATTGATCTTCTTCCCACTCAACTCCATTGGCATTGAACTTTCGTTCAAAACCAACACCTTGATTCTTCCGGTGCATTCCTTGCTTGCGCACAATTTCCTCGAATTGCTTACTCCCGGCAAGGCTTTTGTACACTCCTTTCTCTATAATTCCCTTCAATAAGCTATTTTCTTGCTCAAGTGTAACTTGGCTAAGAGAATCATTAGTGGAATCAAGAGAACTACTAGAAGCAACAATTGGATTTAGCATGATCATTGTTACTGCTTGAGGAAGAATCTTTCTTGTTCTTGTTACTAGACTTGACTTGAGGCATGTAAGTGGATAAGAGTAAACGCTTGGCAATGTAAGAATAACTTTTCTTGCGGAGATCATCATTGATTGCTTTTAAGAACTCCTGCTCTTGGTCAATATTGAGCTTTTCAAAGCATAATTTCTCATGAGCTCTTAAAAGTTCTCGATGATCTTCGAAGATAGTTTCACGAGCTAACTTAAGAGTGTTTAGTTCTTTAGTTAGAGCCTCAATCTTCTCCTTATCATTGTCATTCGTTTTATCTTGATTAGCATGATTAATTGACGTTTCATCATAGTATTCATCACTAGAGTTGTCAACAAGCAAATCATCACCTAACAAGTCATCTTCATCACTATTGAAATCAACATACTCGGGGTGTGTTACCTTAGGACCTTTGGCCATGAAGCATCTTCCAATTCCTTCATTTGGTGAGTCAAATATGTCGTAGGAGTTGGTTGGCACAAGTGCTAGACCGGCAACACCTTCATCTTGAGTATCTTCGGAGTCGGAGTGATAACTTCTCTCGGAGTGGCTGTCGGAGTCGGAGCCGGATACCCATTCACCAACATGAGCTTGATGTCTTCGTTTTGTGTAGCTCCTTGATGATTTTTCCTTCCTTTCCGAATCCTTGCTTCTCCGTGAGTATCTTCGTTCATAACGATCATCTCTACTCCTTCTCTCTCTTGGTGGTGATTCTTTGCTTCTTCTTTTTGGAGAATCTTCTCTTCTCTTGTAGGGAGCCGTACACTCATTGGAATAGTGTCCGGGTCTTCCACAACTGTAGCAGTTTCGCTCTCGACTAGAAGATCTTTTGTCATTGTAGGACCTTGACTTGAAGCTTCTATCTTTGCTTCTACTCTTGTAGAACTTGTTGAAGTTCTTCACCATTAAGCTCAATTCTTCATTGAAGTTTTGTTTCTCACTTGATGATGTAGGGGCTTCACATAAGGCTTTGTAGGCACCACTTGATTTGTTATGAAGTTCCTCTTTATCCTTAAGTGACATCTCATGAGCAACAATTCTTCCAATCACCTCCGTTGGCTTGAGATCTTTGTAATTGGGCATCATTTGGATCAATGTGCACACTGTATCATATTTTCCATCCAAGGCTCTTAGAATCTTCTTGATGATGAATCTATCGGTCATCTCTTCACTTCCTAAGTCGGCAATCTCATTTGTGATGAGAGCAAGCCTAGAGTACATTTCAGCGACACCTTCACCATCCTTCATTTTGAACTTGTCAAGTTGACTTTGAAGCACATCCAACTTGGATTCCTTGACGGAGTCGGTACCTTCGTGCATATCAATCAAAGTGTACCAAATTTCCTTTGCATTCTCAAGACGGCTGATTTTGTTGAATTCTTCGGGGCACGATCCGTTGAAGAGAATATCACAAGCTTGAGCATTGTATTGCAACATCTTCAACTCATCCGCGGTAGCTTCACGGTTTGGTTCTTTCCCATCAAAGAAGTCGCCTTCCAAACCAACACACACAATAGCCCAAACGGTGGGGTTATGTCCAAGAATATGCATTTTCATTTTATGCTTCCAACTAGCAAAATTAGTACCATCAAAGTAAGGACCTCTACGGTGATAATTTCCCTCGCTAGACGCCATACTCTCCTAGGTTGTGAAACCAAGGCTATGACCACCAAAAGCTATGGAGATCAAAGCAAATGGAGACCAAAGCTCTGATACCACTTGTAGGATCGAAAGTATGTCTAGAGGGGGGGTGATTAGACTACTTGACCAAATAAAAACTTAACCTTTTCCCAATTTTAGTTCTTGGCAGTTTTTAGCTATTGTAGGACAAGTCAAGCAATCATCACACAATTCAAGCAAGCATGCAAAGAGTATATTGGCAGCGGAAAGTAAAGCATGCAACTTGCAAGAATGTAAAGGGAAGGGTTTGGAGAATTCAAACGCAATTGGAGACACGGATGTTTTTCCCGTGGTTCGGATAGGTGGTGCTATCCTACATCCACGTTGATGGAGACTTCAACCCACGAAGGGTAACGGTTGCGCGAGTCCACGGAGGGCTCCACCCACGAAGGGTAATGGTTGCGCGAGTCCATGGAGGGCTCCACCCACGAAGGGTCCACGAATAAGCAACCACCCACGAAGGGTCCACGAAGAAGCAACCTTGTCTATCCCACCATGGCCATCGCCCACGAAGGACTTGCCTCACTAGCGGTAGATCTTCACGAAGTAGGCGATCTCCTTGCCCTTACAAACTCCTTGGTTCAAATCCACAATCTTGTCGGAGGCTCCCAAGTGACACCTAGCCAATCTAGGAGACACAACTCTCCAAGAAGTAACAAATGGTGTGTTGATGATGAACTCCTTGCTCTTGTGCTTCAAATGATAGTCTCCCCAACACTCAACTCTCTCTCATAGGATTTGGATTTTGTGGAAAGAAGATTTGAGTGGAAAGCAACTTGGGGAAGGCTAGAGATCAAGATTCATATGGTAGGAATGGAATATCTTGGTCTCAACACATGAGTAGGTGGTTCTCTCTCAGAACATATGAGTTGGAATTGTGTATGTGTTCTGATGGCTCTCTCCACGAATGAAGAGGAGGTGGAGGGGTATATATAGCCTCCACACAAAATCCAACCGTTATACACAGTTTTCCAATCTCGGTGGGACCGAATCAACAAACTCGGTCGGACCGAAAAGGTAAACCTAGTGACCGTTAGAGATTTTCGGTGGGACTGACATGCAACTCGGTAGGACCGATATGGTTAGGGTTTGGGCATAACGTAATCTCGGTGAGACCGATTACACAAACTCGGTGAGACCAAGTTTGGTAATAAGCTAACCAGAGAGTTGGTCAGGCAAACTCGGTGGGACCGATTTGCTCTTTCGGTGAGACCGAAAAGTTATAAAAGGGAAAGAAAGAGTTTACATTGCACTCTCGGTGGGACCAATTCGCTCTTTCGGTGAGACCGAAAAGTTACAAAAGGGAAACAGAGAGTTTACATTGCAATCTCGGTGGGACTGATTCGCTCTTTCGGTGAGACCAAAAAGTTACGAAAGGGAAACAGAGAGTTTGCAATCCCATCTCGGTGAGACCGAGATCCCTATCGATAGAACCGAATTGCTAGGGTTTGGCAGTGGCTTATGACAAGTGAAACTCGGTGGCGCCGGATAGAAAGAATCGGTAGGACCGAGTTTGGCTTAGGGTTTAGGTCATATGTGGATATGGGAAAGTAGTTGAGGGTTTTGGAGCATATCACTAAGCACATGAAGCAAGAGGCTCATTAAGCAACACCTCATCCCTCCTTGATAGTATTGGCTTTTCCTAAAGACTCAATGTGATCTTGGATCATTAAAATATAAAATGAAGAGTCTTGAGCTTTTGAGCTTGAGCCAATCCTTTGTCCTTAGCATTTTGAGGGTTCCACTTTCACATCCATGCCATGCCAATCATTGAGATTTCCTGAAATAGTCATCTTGGAATAGCATTAGCTCAATGAGCTATATGTTGTTATGAATTACCAAAACCACCTAGGGATAGTTGCACTTTCAGTCGCAAAGGACAAGCCTGGACAAACTCTTATATAAGGAAAAGCGCTCCCGAGGACACAATGGGAATATTGTCAAGCTAGTTTTCATCACATTCATATGATTCATGTTCGGTACTTTGATAATTTGACATGTGGATGGACCGGTGCTTGGGTGCTATTCTTACTTGAAAAAGCATCCCACTTATGATTAACCTCTATTGCAAGCATCGACAACTACAACAAAAGTATTAAGGTACACCTAACCATAGCATGAAACATATGGATCCAAATCAGCCCCTTACGAAGCAACGCATAAACTAAGGTTTAAGCTTCTGTCACTCTAGCAACCCATCATCTACTTATTACTTCCCAGTGCCTTCCTCTAGGCCCAAATAATGGTGAAGTGTTATGTAGTCGACGTTCACATAACACCACTAGAGGCTAGACAACATACATCTCATCAAAATATCGAACGAATACCAAATTCACATGACTACTAATAGCAAGACTTCTCCCTTGTCCTCAAGAACAAACGTAACTACTCACAAAGCATATTCATGTTCATAATCAGAGGGGTAATAATATGCATAAAGGATCTGAACATATGATCTTCCACCAATTAAACCAACTAGCATCAACTACAAGGAGTAATTAACACTACTAGCAACCTACTAGCACCAATCCCGGACTTGGAGACAAGAATTGGATACAAGAGATGAACTAGGGTTTTGAGATGAGATGGTGCTGATGAAGATGTTGATGGAGATTGCCCTCTCCCGATGAGGGGAGCGTTGGTGATGAAGATGGCGATGATTTCCCCCTCCGAAAGAGAAGTTTCCCCGGCAGAACAACTCTGCTGGAGCTCTAGATTGGATCCGCCAAGGTTCCGCCTCGTGGCGACGGAGTTTCGTCCCGAAAGGCTGCTTCTTATTTTTTCTCGACGAAAGACTTCATATAGGAGAAGATGGTCATCAGAGAGCCACCAGGGGGCCCACGAGGTAGGGGGGCATGCCCTAGGGGGGCGCCCCCCACCCTCATGGACAGGATGTGGGCCCCCTGGTCTTCATCTTTGGCGAGGATTTTTCATTATTTATTATAAGGTATCCCGTGGAGTTTCAGGACTTTTGGAGTTGTGCAGAATAGGTCTCTAATATTTGCTCCTTTTCCAGCCCAGAATTCCAGCTGCCGACATTCTCCCTCCTTATGTAAACCTTGTAAAATAAGAGAGAATAGCCATAAGTATTGTGACATAATGTGAAATAACAGCCCATAATGCAATAAATATCGATATAAAAGCATGATGCAAAATGGACGTATCAACTCCCCCAAGCTTAGACATCGCTTGTCCTCAAGCGAAAGCCGATAACAATAAATATATCCCCATGTTTAGAGGTAGAGGCGTCGATAAAAATAAAATACGGACATGAGGGCATCATGATTATTCTCATAACAGCAACATACATAGATATTGTCATATGATTACTTATGTTCAAGTGATGATCTATTCACAATGCAAAAGTATGAATCAGAAACCTTATTGAGAACCAACAAGCTATAACCTCAGTC
Source organism: Triticum dicoccoides (assembly GCF_002162155.2). Lineage (NCBI taxonomy): Eukaryota > Viridiplantae > Streptophyta > Magnoliopsida > Poales > Poaceae > Triticum > Triticum dicoccoides. The sequence continues at coordinate 665,230,071 of NC_041392.1, read as the reverse complement.
ATTAAAGCAATTGCAATTTATCATAACATCAGAAAGAGTCCATGTCAGAGCTAAAAAGCAAGTCCACATACTCAACTATCATCTAGTCCTTCATAATTGCTAACACTCGCGCAATACTTGTGGTTACGGAGTTTTAATTGGACACAGAGAAAGATAGGGGCATATAGTTTCACCGCACAACCTTTTACCTCGAGGGTAATGTCAACAATAATAACTCATGCCCCCTACATCCAATTAGATATATATATATCAGGTTCTTTCCAACATGCTGGGGTTGCCAAAGGATAAAATGAAAAAGGGAGAGGTGAAGATCACCATGACACTTGCATAAGGTAGAAGATAATAATAAAAGATAGGCCCTTCGCAGAGGGAAGCAGAGGTTGCCATGCGCTTTTATGGTTGGATGAACAAAATCTTAATGCGAAAGAACGCCACTTTATATTGCCCCTTGTGATATGAACCTTTATTATGCAGTCCATCGCTTTCATTACTTCCACATCACAAGATCGTATAAAGCTTATTTCTCCCACACTAATCATACATATTTAGAGCAATTTTTATTGCTTTGCACCGATGAAAACTTACTTGAAGGATCTTACTCAATCCATAGGTAGATATGGTGGACTCTCATGGCAAAACTGGTTTAAGGGTATTTGGTAGCACAAGTAGTATCTCTACTTGGTGCTGAGAATTTGGCTAGCATGAGGGGGAAAGGAAAGCTCAACATGTTGGATGATCCATGACAACATACTTTATCTCAGATATAAGAAAACATAACCCATTACGTTGTCTTCCTTGTCCAACATCAACTCTTTAGCATGTCATATTTTGATGAGTGCTCCCAATCATAAAAGATGTCAATAATAGTATATTTATATGTGAAACCTCTCTTTCCTTATTACTTCCTATTAATTGCAACGATGACCAAAGCTATGTCTGCCAACTCCCAACAACTTTTAATCATCACACTCTTTCTATGTGAAGTCATTACTATCAATAAGATCAATATGAACTTTTTTTTCTTCTTATTCTTTTTCTCTTTTCTTTTATTCACCCAAGATCATAGCAAGAAAATCAAGCCCTTGACTCAACACTAATCTTTATTATATAACTCACGGACTCGATTACATAGAGAGATCATAAGGCAAAACTCAAAACTAGATCATGCCATAAACTTTATTCTACTAGATCAAAATACTACTAATAGGATCGAACTAAGGAAAACGGTAAAGATAGGAGTTGTGATTGTGATATGATACCGGGGCACCTCCCCCTAGCTTGGCAGTTGCCAAGGGGAGTGCCCATACCCATGTGATTATATCTCCTTGGTTGGTGAAGAAGGTGGAGGTGTTGTTGATGATGCGGGCTTGTCATCCATCTTCCAAGGCATAGGTTCACCATCATAGAAGGATGATCGATTCTCCGAAAACCTCGAATCTGCAGCCAAACTCATTCTTTTGAATCTATATTCATACTCACAGTTTTGGTTTTGCAGGTCATAGAGTTGGGATTGGAGGTGCTCGATCTTCTCATGTAGCTTGAAGATGGCCTCCTCGGTGTTCTTTGCATCCGGCTTGTAGTTGTTAGTGAACTCTGCGAGCATCGTGTGGCTAGCGTTGATTCCATGCTCCACCATCTCCTGGCACTTGAAAACTTGTTGCTCCATTGCTTCGAGCCTCGTCTCCACGCTTCCGGTTCCCTTTGGTCCCTCAGCATCGCGGATGTGCAGCAACCCATCACGCATCTCAATGGTTTGAGGGTGTCGCAGCACCTCCGTGAGGTAAGGTTTGATGACCTTCTCGAAGAACTTGTCCTTGGAAGCACTTGGGGACGTCATGATAATCTAGGTCTGTCAGAAAAACAGCTCAAACAAGAACAGAGAATATTTACATGATACGGGAGTCAAAACCTTCGGGAGTATATATAGTGAATTTTTACCGACCAAAATACATATCGTACAAGAAAACGGAGTCCGGAAGGCACACGAGGTGCTCACGAGGTAGGGGCGCGCCTAGGGGGGTAGGGCGCGCCCTCCACCCTCGTGGGGCCCTCGTGTCCTTCCCGGACTGCTACTTAATTTTCTATTTTTCTAAATATTCCAAAACGGAGAAATATTGCCTTAAAAGTTGTTTTGGAGTCAGTTTACTTACCGTACCACATACCTATTCCTTTTCGGAGTCTAAAACGTTCTGGAAAGTGTCCCTTATGTATTCCTCCGGGGTTACGGTTTCAATAATATTGGTTTCAATATTTATGGGATTACCTGAGATATAATGTTTAATTCTCTGACCGTTTACCACCTTCGGATTTGTGCCTTCGAAGTTGTTGATTTTTATGGCACCGGAACGATAGACCTCCTCGATAACATAGGGGCCTTCCCATTTAGAGATAAGTTTTCCTACAAAAAATCTTAAATGAGAGTTGTATAGCAATACATAATCACCTACATTAAACTCACGCTTTTGTATCCTTTTGTCATACCATCTTTTAACCTTTTCTTTAAACAACTTGGCATTTTCATAAGCTTGGGTTCTCCATTCATCAAGTGAGCTAATATCGAATAACCTCTTTTCACCGGCAAGTTTGAAATCATAGTTGAGCTCTTTAATAGCCCAATATACCTTATGTTCTAGTTCGAGAGGTAAGTGACATGCTTTTCCATATACCATTTTATACGGAGACATACCCATAGGATTTTTATATGCAGTTCTATAGGCCCATAATGCATCATCAAGTTTCTTGGAGCAATTCTTTCTAGACCTATTGACAGTCTTTTGCAAAATTAATTTGAGTTATCTATTACTCAATTCTACTTGACCACTAGACTGTGGGTGATACGGAGATGCAATTCTATGATTGACGTCATATTTAGCAAGCATTTTACAGAAGGCACCATAAATAAAATGTGAACCACCATCAGTCATTAAATATCCAGGGACTCCAAATCTTGGGAAAATAACCTCTTTAAGCATTTTAATAGAAGTGTTATGATCAGCACTACTAGTTGGAATAGCTTCTACCCACTTAGTAACGTAATCAACAGCAACTAAAATATGTGTATATCAATTAGAGGCAGGAAAAGGTCCCATATAATCAAAGCCCCAAACATCAAATGGTTCAATAACAAGTGAATAATTCATAGGCATTTCTTGATGTCTACTAATATTACCAATTCTTTGACATTCATCACAAGATAGGACAAACTTACGGGCATCCTTGAAGAGAGTATGACAATAAAAACCGGATTGCAATACCTTATGTGCAGTTCTATCTCCTGCGTGGTGTCCTCCATAAGTTTCGGAGTGGCACTTGCGTATGATATGTTCCTGTTCATGCTCAGGTACACTACGTCTAATAACACCATCCACTCCTTCTTTATAAAGATGTGGGTCATCCCAAAAGTAGTGTCTCAAATCATAGAATGACCTTTTCTTTTATTGGTATGTGAAGCTAGGTGGTATGAATTTAGCAACAATGTAATTAGCATAATCAGCATACCAAGGGGTACTACGAGAAGTACTTATGACATTTAATTGTTCATCAGGAAAGCTATCATCAGCAGGTAGTGGGTCATCAAGAACATTCTCTAACCTAGATAAGTTGTCTGCACCGGGGTTCTCAACTCCTTTTCTATCAACAATATGCAAATCAAATTCTTGTAGCAAGAGAACCCATCTAATAAGTCTAGGTTTAGCATCTTTCTTCTCCATAAGATATTTAATAGCAGCATGATCAGTGTGGATAGTTACTTTAGAATCAACAATATAAGGTCTGAACTTATCACAAACAAATACAACTGCTAAAAGTTCTTTTTCAGTAGTAGCATAATTTCTTTGAGCATTGTCTAGAGTCTTACTAGCATAATGGATAACATTTAATTTCTTATCAACTCTTTGCCCTAGAACAACACCTACAACATAATCGCTAGCATCACACATAATTTCAAAGGGTAAATTCCAATAAGGTGGCTGAACAATAGGTGCATAGACTAATGTTTTCTTAAGTATTTCAAATGCTTCTACACAATCATCATCAAATACAAATGGTATATCTTTTTGTAATAAGTTAGTCAGAGGCCAAGAAATTTTTGAGAATTCCTTAATGAACCTCCTATAAAATCTGGCGTGACCAAGGAAACTTCTTATACCTTTGATGTCCTTGGGACATGGCATCTTTTCAATAGCATCAACCTTGGCTTTATCAACTTCAATACCTCTTTCAGAAACTTTATGCCCCAAGACAATACCCTCATTAACCATAAAGTGGCACTTTTCCCAATTCAAGACAAGATTAGTTTCTTCACATCTCTGTAAAACTCGATCAAGATTGCTCAAGCAATCATCAAAAGAAGATCCATAGACGGAAAAGTCATTCATGAAAACCTCACAAATCTTTTCACAAAAGTCAGAGAATATAGCCATCATGCATCTTTGAAAGGTAGTAGGTGCATTACATAAACCAAAAGGCATACGTCTATAAGCAAAAGCACCAAAAGGGCATGTAAAAGTAGTCTTTGATTGATCTTTAGCCGACACAGGTATTTGAGAGAAACCGGAATAACCATCTAGAAAGCAGTAATGTGTATGTTTGCATAATCTTTCTAGCATTTGATCAATAAAAGGTAAGGGGTAATGATCTTTCTTAGTATCCTTATTTAATTTGCGGAAATTAATTACCATCCTATAACCTGTAATAATTCTTTGTTGAATCAATTCATCTTTATCATTAGGAACAACAGTAATACCTCCCTTCTTAGGGACACAATGAACAGGACTTACCCACTGACTATCAGCAATGGGATAAATTATACCTGCCTCCAGAAGCTTTAGTATTTCTTTTCTTACCACTTCTTTCATTTTAGGATTCAAACGTCGTTGAGGATCACGAACTGGTTTGGCATCTGCTTCCAAATTTATTGTATGTTGACATAGAGTGGGACTAATGCCCTTAAGATCATCAAGAGTATATCCAATAGCAGCACGGTGCTTCTTCAGAATTTTCAATAATATTTCTTCTTCATGCTCTGAAAGGTTAGCACTAATAATAACATGATATATCTTCTTTTCATCAAGATAAAGCATATTTAAGATTATCAGGTAACGGTTTAAGCTCAAACACGGGATCACCCTTAGGTGGAGGGGGATCCCCTAGGATTTCAACAGGCAAATTGTGTTTCAGAATAGGTTCCTGTTTAAAGAATACTTCATCTATTTCCCTTCTTTCATTCATAAACATATCATTCTCATGGTCTAGCAAATATTGTTCTAAAGGATTGCTAGGAGGTACGGCAATAGAAGCAAGACCAATAATTTCATCCTTACTAGGCAATTCTTCTTCACGGTGTTGTTTACTAAATTTAGAGAAATTAAATTCATGAGTCATATCATCTAAGCCGACAGTAACGACATCCCTTGTGCAATCTATGGTAGCATTAACAATATTTAAGAAGGGTCTACCAAATATAATGGGACAAAAGCTATCTTGTGGGGAACCAAGAACAAGAAAATCAGCAGGATATTTAGTTTTCCCACACAAGACTTCAACATCTCTAACAATTCCCATTGGTGAAATAGTATCTCTATTAGCAAGTTTAATAGTAACATCAATTTCTTCTAACTCAACAGGTGCAATGTCATGCATAATTTCTTTGAATAAGTCAATAGGTATTGCACTAGCACTAGCACCCATATCACATAACCCGTGATTACAATGATCTCCTATTTTAATAGAAATAACAGGCATGCCTACCACAGGTCTAGGTTTATCTGTATCACGGGGTTTAGCAATTCTAGCAGTTTCATTACAGAAGTAAATAACATGCCCATCTATATTATCAGACAAGAGATCTTTAACAATAGCAATATTAGGTTCTACTTTAACTTGCTCAGGAGGTGTATATGTTTTAATATTGCTTTTACGAACCACAGTTGAAACTTTAGCATGATCCTTTATCCTAACAGGGAAAGGTGGTTTCTCAACATAACAAGTAGGAACAATAGGATCATTATAAGTGACAGTCTTTTCTTCAACTTTAATAGGTGCAGCTACTTTTACTTCTATGGGAGGATGATATTTAAACCACTTCTCCTTAGGGAGATCAACATAAGTAGCAAAAGATTCACAGAAAGAAGCTACTATCTTAGAATCAAGTCCATATTTAGTGCTAAACTTACGGAAACTATCGGTATCCATAAAAGATTTAACACAATCAAACTTAGGTGTCATACCTGACTCCTTACCTTTGTCGAGATCCCAATCTTCAGAGTTGCGTATTATTCTATCCAATAAATCCCATCTAAATCCAATAGTCTTCATCATAAAAGAGCCAGCACAAGAAGTATCGAGCATGGTGCGATTATTTTCAGAAAGCCGAGCATAAAAGTTTTGAAGAATTGTTTCTCTTGGGAGCTCATGATTGGGGCATGAATATAACATTGATTTAAGCCTCCCCAAGCTTGAGCGATGCTTTCTCCTTCGCGAGGACAAAAATTATATATATAATCACGGTCACGATGAACAAGATGCATAGGGTAATACTTTTGATGAAATTCCAATTTCAATCTTCTATACCATGTCAATGCGTCTCCCTTCAAAGATAAAGGGAAGACCTTCTTCTTAGCAACATCATCGGGTATACCTACAAGCTTAAATAATCCACAAACTTCATCCACATATATTAGGTGTTCATCAAGATGCTTTGTTCCATCTCCTGTAAAAGGATTAGCTAGCAGTTTTTCTATCATACCTGAAGGATACTCATAAGGAATTTCATTTTCAATAGGTTCAGTAGGTTGAGGAGCAACTCTTTGCTCTACTGGTCGGGGTGAAGATACCCCGAACAAGCCCCTCAGAGGATTACTTTCCATAGTAACAAGTGACAGTAAATTTCAGCACACTATATAAATTTTTTCCTTACCAAATTCCACCTACCAAAAGCGCTTCACTCCCCGGCAACGGCGCCAGAAAAGAGTCTTGATGACCCACAAGTATAGGGGATCTATCGTAGTCCTTTCGACAAGTAAGAGTGTCGAACCCAACGAGGAGAAGAAGGAAATGATAAGCGGTTTTCAGCAAGGTATTCTCTGCAAGTACTGAAATAAGTGGTAACAGATAGTTTTGTGATGAGATAATTTGTAACGAGCAACAAATAACAAAAGTAAATAAAGTGCAGCAAGGTGGCCCAATCCTTTTTGTAGCAAAGGACAAGCCTGGACAAACTCTTATATAAGGAAAAGCGCTCCCGAGGACACAATGGGAATATCGTCAAGCTAGTTTTGATCACGTTCATATGATTCCCGTTTGGTACTTTGATAATTTGACATGTGGGTGGACCGGTGCTTGGGTGCTGTTCTTACTTGAACAAGCATCCCACTTATGATTAACCTCTATTGCAAGCATCCACAACTACAACAAAAGTATTAAGGTAAACCTAACCATAGCATGAAACATATGGATCCAAATCAACCCCTTACAAAGCAACGCATAAACTAGGGTTTAAGCTTCTGTCACTCTAGCAACCCATCATCTACTTGTTACTTCCCAATGCCTTCCTCTAGGCCCAAATAATGGTGAAGTGTTATGTAGTCAACGTTCACATAACACTACTAGAGGCTAGACAACATACATCTCATCAAAATATCAAACGGATACCAAATTCACATGACTACTAATAGCAAGACTTCTCCCTTGTCCTCAGGAACAAACGTAACTACTCACAAAGCATATTCATGTTCATAATCAGAGGGGTAATAATATGCATAAAGGATCTGAACATATGATCTTCCACCAATTAAACCAACTAGCATCAACTACAAGGAGTAATTAACACTAGTAGCAACCTACTAGCACCAATCCCGGACTTGGAGACAAGAATTGGATACAATAGATGAACTAGGGTTTTGAGATGAGATGGTGCTGATGAAGATGTTGATGGAGATTGCCCTCTCCCAATGAGAGGAGCGTTGGTGATGACGATGGCGATGATTTCCCCCTCCGGGAGAGAAGTTTCCCCGGCAGAACAGCTCTGCCGGAGCTCTAGATTGGATCCGCCAAGGTTCTGCCTCGTGGCGGCGGAGTTTCGTCCCAAAAGGTTGCTTCTTATTTTTTTTCTCGATGAAAGACTTCATATAGAAGAAGATGGTCATCAGAGAGCCACCAGGGGGGCCATAAGGTAGGGGGGCGTGCCCTAGGGGGGGCGGCGCCCCCACCCTCGTGGACAGGGTGTGGGCCCCCTGGTCTTCAACTTTGGTGAGGATTTTTCATTATTTATTATAAGGTATTCCATGGAGTTTCAGGACTTTTGGAGTTGTGCAGAATAGGTCTCTAATATTTGCTCCTTTTCCAGCCCAGAATTCCAGCTGCCGGCATTCTTCCTCCTTATGTAAACCTTGTAAAATAAGAGAGAATAGCCATAAGTATTGTGACATAATGTGAAATAACAGCCCATAATGCAATAAATATTGATATAAAAGCATGATGCAAAATGGACGTATCATTAGGCGACTTTATTTGGAGATTACCGATTCTAACTGTGAAAACAAGCACCAAGCACTTCAGGGCAGGGCAACTGGAGTGGATGATGCTGTGCAATTAGGCCTCCGATATACGAACCTGCACAAGTGAAAGTTTCTTGAGAAATGAGAGTTGAAGGTTTAGTACCAGTTTGTCTGGTAGGTAGCATAGCACAAAGGTGGCAGTGTGGAGAGAGGAGGAAAACCGCAAGATGGACATCGGTGCTGAGGGCACAAGTACATGGCGTTCAGTATCTGGTAGGTGATTTCCAGGGGAATAGTAGAACTGAAGCAGCTGTAGTTCTGTGAATTTAGGGGATTTCAGCCTGGTGTCCACCGTGCAGGGCATGGTATGCTTTCTTAGGTAGCATGATGGGATGCAGAGGCTTTGAACGGAGCCCTGGTGGGAGGAGATGATGGCTCTGGGGATTTCAAAATCATTGAAGAGAGATAGCTAATGACAGTTGAGATTAAGGGGCACGACGCGCCATAGAGGGCGCCACCGAATTGACAGGACTTGGGTGCGGTAGCAATCCTAGGTGGGGAGAAGCGAGATGATCTCCCCAAGGACGGTGTCTAGGAGATCGCTGATGCGGTCCACCCGAGATTCTACGGGTTCCTGGGATCCCGTGGGGGTGGGGTCGCCGCTTCTCCCTGCGCTGCCGGGTGTGGGATCTACAACAGGCGTCCCCGCTGGCGGGAGCCTCATCTTCTTGACGCTGGGGTCAGCCGACTCCATTTTCCTCGAGGGCGTCGCGTCGCGCTCACGGATTTGAGCAGAGTAATGAATGACGAGCCTAGTTGTAGTGCGAGTGAAGAAGGGGAGCTAGGGTTTTTTTGTAGTGGTGAGGAAGAAGGGGAGCTGGGGTTTTCTATAGGAGTGAGGTGAGGAATTTAGGGGTACGAGTGGAGCGAGCTGACGTGAGGTGGGTGGGAGTGAGGAGGAAGAAGAGCACCTAGGTTTTTTGGGGGGCAGTGTGTTGGGTGTGGGTAGCGCCTCTCATTAAGTAAATATATGGGCTTTTGAATTGATTTCATTATTTACTAGGGTGGATGGGCTGTTTTGTCTGGGCCCAAAGAAACAATTAATAGTAGTACAGTAGAGACACTCTACAGCTACCCAAAAAAACAATTACTACTAGTACAGTGGATACACTACCGCTTCTGGCTCCTCCTAGGGCATCGAAACGTCTCCCTCTACTGAATGTCGTTTTACTTTTGTTCACTGACATGCGGGCCATGCCGCGCGCGGGCCCAAATGCAGGCGGAGAGTCACCCCGGTCGTAGCGTGGCAGTAACGAGCCGTCATATCACAAAACCCCACCTCCCCGCAGTCTAAGTTTGACGGACAAAGCAACCATCATTTCACTCTTCGCTGAATCCCCTTCTCCCTCATCGTCTTCAAGAAAGCCAACACTCACAGCTGCCACTGTTCTTCTCTCCCAACAAAGGGAAGGTAATTGGATCCGTGATGTTGGTATATTTTTGTTTAGAGAAAAAGAACTTTTGCAAAGAAGACCAATCCTCACTCTCTTTTTTGTTCATTGTCATTGCGATTGTGTTTTCCTTTCAGTGGTCTCCTAGTATTCATTAGTTTCATGATGGACCAAGGAGAACCAGGCAAGGTGATTTTCTTCTTTGACGATCTCGATTGTGGTTTTTCATCTATGTATGTGGTGATGAATAATGCAAAATTTTATTACAGCTTCGATGCCATGCTATACATAGTGGTTTAAATAACTTGTGTTTCTTATACTGGAAAGTAATTCAGAATTTTTTCTGTTTCAATTAGAGCCCTAATGCAGATAAGGATTGTGTGGTAGTACATGTCACTCGCTATGAGGCGGATGACCTGAATATACGCACTGGAAAAATAGAGTTCTTAGGTTGTTGGATCTTGGAAGCCATCTGCGCTTATACCGATGTCTAGTTGTATTCCAGCCTCACTGTTGTCAGGCGTGTTGTCCAAGGTGTACTGAAGCACAAGAAGTTCAAAGCTACTCCTTCGTCTCTGAGCAAAGGGCCTCCCGGCAGGCTTAAATTTCCTAGAGTTCACTCTGGTTTTTTCTTGTTGCCACCATCCAGGGTTAGGTTCTCTCATTCCAGAATAACCAATTATAATTGTGTTCTCAGCTGGAATGCTGAACTGAACCATGTGGTGTACTCACAAGGTGAAATTCTTGTGCATTCCACTAAATTTAAGCACAACTATTTGCAGAAATAAGCATACCACAGTGCCTCTTGTCCACGCACTTGTCCCAAAAACCTCCGTGCAGCCTTGCCAGCTAGTCCTTGGTCCATGGATCAACTCATAGAAAGTGCATTCCGGACTAGAATGCAGTTGTTTTCGCTTGTTCCTGCACTGCAATCAGGAAGTAAAACATACGAATCAACTTATTTTAGATTGCGTTGGTCATTCTACCTAGTTACTACCAATGTAGGAATACCTGGAACACTGGTGGTTAGAGGACAACAGCTAGGAATAGCCATCTCATTTTCGGTAGTTGTACTAAAACTGAGGTGTGTACTTCTGATTGCGCAGATAGAAACGATATGGAGAAAGACATCCCTATTTGCTCAAATACGGAATACGGTTATTTAAATAGTGACAGATATTTACAGTGGCATATGATTAACAACATCATCTATTGTGTTATAATTGGCACTCGATTGACAGTATGAAAGTGCCCTTAAGTAAGTAGCATCACATCACATCAACACTACCACTAGATTAACATGCAGAACAATAGCATTAGTATTACTGTCATGAGAGTAGCACATGGTCAGTAAATGTGCAATCAAATTTGTGCAGTTCCACTGGCATGAAGCAATGTTAGCAGTGTGAGATTTAAGTGTAATTGCAAAAACACAATTCATGGGAAATAAAGCAAAGACGGAAGCACTTCATAAAATGGTGGTGGCATTGCTTCAATTTATCAACGTCACTACACCATTACTTATAGTGACATTAGGTGGCATTGCTTAATGCTTCATGTGATTTTACATTAACGGTAGCGATATGGGCGTAGGGGCATAAAGTGGTGAGTCAGATGTGGTTGCCGAGAGCGGCAAACACTCAGGCAGCATGTCTGCATTTGTCCCATTTTTTATCTCCTCGGCGACATTTTCCTATGTGAGCACAGGAAATCTAGACCTGCTCATTCTCATTTACGTTGTCCCCCAACACCCCCACTTTCTTTAGTTTTTCAACCAAGAGACAGGTCCACTTCCCCCACCCTTCGCCATCCACCATGCTTTCTTCACCTTTTCAACCAAGAGACCGGTTGGGTAGCCAGTATTTACTACTTTCCCCCGTTTCCTCTTAGAAATAAGTCCTAGATTCATGCTACACCTTTCCCACTTTCTTCCCTATTTGAACCAACTCTTAGATTCGACTGTATGAACTAGCTTTACCTCTAATAATAGTAAAAGTCTAGGTGGCTATGGAACAACTGACGGAAGTAGAAAAAGATCCACACGCAGCCACATGGGGAGCTGGGGCAGCAAAGCAAGGCAGGTTTCGAAGGAATATATACCTGAGGGTCATCAGCATGTGGCAAAGACGGCGTCGGGAGGCCGCATCTTGGCCACAGTACCGCAGGGAGGAAGAAGGGGTCGGAGGCCCTCCCAAGCCGGCGCTCTCTCGAAGAGAACGGCACGGCCGCCAATCGGGGCGCGTGGGCATCCATTGGTCTCCTCCCTCGCCACCGACGACAGCGTGAACGATGCACCTACACCCCTGCCCTGGCCAAGGTGGTCCGGCTGGATTTGTGACCAGCCGTGAGCAGAGAGAGAGTGTGACCACCTATGTCTTGCTTAGATCTGGAGAGCATGAGAGAGTGAAAGAGAGGAACCCTAGTAAAGCAAGCGCTAAGGCTCCTGCTTATATATATATATATATATATATATATATATATATATATATATATATATATATATATATATATAGGGTGGGTCTATTCTACAACTGATTGTAGAATAATATTCTACAATAGGCAAGCCCCTATATAAGGTAGTTTTGAATCAGAGACCGACTCGACCAGACAACACCTTCCCGGATCCTAAAAACAGATCCCCCG